>NC_081411.1:398287765-398887765 GCF_030272615.1 Cryptomeria japonica | reverse complement strand
TATGTACTCCTAGCCATAGTATATGAATATTGTGGGTTCCTACCCAAATGTGGTTTTTCCCTTTCTGGGTTTCCATGCAAAAATTCTGGTGTTTTGGATTTGTGTATTCTTTGTTGCATGGTTATCTTCTTTTCCATTATGCATTTTTAACTAATGGATAAAGAATAAGTTTGTGGTTTTAACTTCTAGTAGATTAGTGATTCAACCCCCCCCCCCCTCTCAGTGATCTCTGATTCTAACAAGTAACCCTAGGTGTATCGGTTTCTAATTTTTGTTTTTTTATCTTCTAGGCCCTCTAACATTTATGTTTCTTTCTTCCCTCCTTTTTTTCTTTTCTTAGAAGATTCCCCTTTTTCCATTAAATGTTTCATTATGGGTCCCTTCTTGCCCTTTTTAATAGGAGAGGACAAAAATTCTAGCCATTTCTCCCTTCTATATTCTTTCTTAAGGAAATGATTTTTAACAATTGAATGCATCAATCGAGGATATTTTACATGACCTTCTGAGATTTTAGACCTAGCTATCATTGTTGACAACCAAGAAAACAAAAATGAAGGAAGATTTACTCGAGCCTGGGGCGAGTATTGGTGTACCTCAAATGAATAAGAAGCTGCATCGCAGGTCCTAGTATAAATTCATGCTACCCTTCACATGTGAAAAAATTCATCAGCCATAACACAACCCTTTTCCACAACTCTTCCAAACTGTCTCTACTTATTCCTTTCACATTGCCTTTATGCATTTGCATTTCAGGTTTTGGACCATCCCCGTCATGGAATAGATTAACCACTTCTTCAAAATTTGTGTGGCCTTTGTTTATATATTCTCCCTCTAAATAGATTCCAACAATCTCACTTATGACCTGCAGAGTTACTTCAATTATTTCCCCACCTACCCTTGCGACATTAACATGGAATTTCAAAATGAACTCTGCAATTATCCTAGGGTCAAATCTCTCATACTTCTTAATGAATTCCAACCATCCCACTCAAGCTAAAAGTTCCTTTGTTTATGAGTTAAGATTAAAATTCTCTATCTCTATTATTTTCTTGTTTCCCATTAGTCCTCAAATCCTCTATGCCTTATACTCAGCCTTGGTTGCTAAAATAACAAACTCTTCAGTAAACTTCTGCACTCTACACAACTTCCAACTTCTAAAACATGAAATACAAATATAACAATCTAGCATTTTAAAAATAGGAATTAATTGCAAATTGATCATTAGTTTCAGGAGAAAATTGTGGTTGATTAGAAAAAAGCCGTCATTTCTAGTTTTCAATTCACCCTTGAGGTAGACCACCATTTCTGGTTTTCAATCTTCCTCTTTTTTTGTGGAAGATAAACCACCCTTTCAGTTTTTCAATTTATCTTCTTTATTCAGCCTTTGCCGGAATTATACATTATTGGATCCCATCACAGAAGTGATAGATTCCATGATGAAATGTTTAATTTTTTACTATAATTCCTTACAAAATTCTTCTCTTGATGTTGGTTTATGATGTAACTTAAGATGATGACCATTAACTAGGATCACCTTCTTTTCGCCATCAATGGGTACCAACTGAACTGCACCATTATTATAGACTTCATTTATTTCATAAGACCCTAACCATATGGTATGAAATTTCCCTTTGAATTCATGGAACTCGAGTCAAACAATAATGCCTAGTCTCCTTTCTTAAACTGCCTCGACACAATATATTTATCATGCCATACTTTTCTCTGGTTTTGAATGATTTCAACATGCTGCAAAGCCTCCATTCTCATTTCATCCAACCTATTTAACTGCAAAATCATATCTTTCTCTGATTTTATGAGATTGATTCCCACTTCCCATGTTGTCCTTAATGTCTTAAGTTCAAATTCAACAAGCATAATAGGAGTTTTCCCATAGACTAACTCATATGGAGAAAAAACTATAGTAGTTTTCTAAGTTGTAATATATGCCAAAACTACTTCATCCAAGCTGTCGACCCAATCTGTTTTCCGAAGAGAAACTATCTTTGTAATGTTAGCATTCTGTGAACCAGTATGAGGACATAATGACATTGTATGTTTTCATTGATGTCAATATGTTGAAGAAGTGAGAACCACCATATGAGAGAACTGATAGAACACTATGAACTAGCATTTGTGCCAAAGTGAAGCGGTGTGTTTGTTCATGATGAACCGACATATAGTTATGTGAACCGGCTCATGGAAGTATTGTATGACTACTGGTTGGTAGTCTCAACTTCAGGGTTTCCAGTTTAAGTACTTCAAGCCTGTGTGGCTCAACCGGTGACTTTGTGTGATGAGTTAGCATGGTAACAAAGAACAGATCATGTTGCCACATAAGCCTTGTGCGCGTGAAGGATCTTGCATGAAGGAGATTGTTCCTATCTACCTCAAGAATGTGAGAATTCTATAAAATGGTGATAACGTCTGATGGGTCATCAGCCGCCATAAAATTGGTGGAAATGGTCGATGGAGAATGTCTTGAGATTGGATCAAGAATTGCTGCATTTAATGCAGTATGCTGAATGGTCAGGATTGAACCGTTTGAACTCCTTAACCTAACAGGTTTAGGGTTTAGGGTTAATGCTACTGACCTATCTGTTTTCCTATTAGGTTGATGTTGTTTCTCTTTCTGAGTTTGTTGGAAAAAGCTATGTGTGTGTATCCAAGAGAAGGGATACGTGATTCTTGCCAGACCCAAAGGAGAGAAGTGATACCTGCAAAGCATAAGTGCACAAGGTCAAGAGGAGCTCGAGCGGATCTGCATTGGCATTGAGTGTTGTTACCAGATCATTGTAATACCTATTGATCTCTAACCACCTCAATAGTTGGAAAATCCCTTAACAGGGTAGCATTAACCGGCTTGTTGTAAATCCTTTAATAGGGTAATTCAAAGCTATTGAGTTCGAAATCCTTAGCTATTGAGTTCTTGAAATCCTCTAACAAGGTAACCTTTAACTGGGTATTCTAGCCATCCCTTGACTAGGTGATCCCTAACAAGATCGGTTCCTAGCAGAACCTTTTGTAATGTCTCTAACCAGACAAGTCTACTAACAGAGCGGACTTCTAAAGATTTCAAAAATAGCTTGTGGGTATTCATCCCCAATGTGGTTTTTCCCAGTTGGGTTTCCACGTGAAAAATATGTGTCTTGTGTGATTCTTTTATCTTGTGATGCTTTCCTATTGTCTATCAAGTATATGATGGTTCTATGTTTTATGCCTGTCAATAAAACATGTTGAACTAGTTGTTATTATGATTTACTGATAGATTACTTGTTTATGCATAAGGGTGAAATGGTAGTGTAGTCTTGAGTTGAGTGAAAAGCTAAGTGAGTAACTGGTTAATGCTTGTCTCATTCATTCTTAGCTTTACCAGTTGCACTATGTTTCAAACCAGTGTCACTATTTGCCAGTCATTTGAAGTGTCTATTGTCAAACTAGTTTAGGACTATATTTTTGTCTGTACTGATTCACCTCCCCCCCTCTCAGTACTAGGTTAGTACTATCCGTTCATCAATGAGTTATCAATTGATATCAGAGCATCCTCTAGGTCCTCTATGCTATAAGCTTAACCACTTGAGGTAAACATCCCAGTCTAATGATGAAGAGGGAAGGTCCAAAGTTTAATAGAGAAAATTTCAGTATATGGAAAGACAGAATGAAGATATACATCAGAAGCATGGATGCTCAGCACTGGAGCTATGTTGAGACTACCTATGTTGCTCCTACTGGTACCCTTATCGATGACCAAAAGCGAGAGATGCAGGATAATGGGCAAGTCATGGAAGCCCTAATTAGTAGTTTATCTGACATTGAGTTAATTGATGTTCAGGATAAGGTAAATCCCAAAGAGGTTTGGGATACTCTTGAAAATATCTATGATGGTGATAAGTATGTAAAATAGGCTAAGGAAGAAAGCCTTAGAGGAAAGTTTGAAGATATGCGGATGGTTGAAGGTGAGACCATTCAATAGTATGGAATAAGAATCAAAATAGTTGTTGGAGATATCAAGAGTGCAGGTGGTAAAATATAAGATTCCACTATGGTAAGCAAAGTCTTGAGATCCCTATTGTCGGTCTATGCAATAAGGGTTGCTGCTATTCAAGAGCTAAGATCAATAGACAAGACTAAGGTATCCCTAGACTCCATCATTGCAAAGTTGACAACCTATGAGCTAAATAGTTTCGATGGTAGTGTTCAAAAGACTGAATCAACTTTTAAAGCTTCTGCAGT
This sequence comes from Cryptomeria japonica, assembly GCF_030272615.1. NCBI lineage: Eukaryota > Viridiplantae > Streptophyta > Pinopsida > Cupressales > Cupressaceae > Cryptomeria > Cryptomeria japonica. The sequence goes on along the minus strand of NC_081411.1, from coordinate 398,883,535 downwards.
ACCATCCAGAAAAGGAAAAGAAGCTAGCACTAGTGGTGAACCAAGACAGGGTAGAGAAATGGATGATGAGGAGATTCTAATGGCATTTGAAGCTCTCCTTTCCAGGAAACTTCCTAAAGGAATCAGCAAATACAGAGGTAAGCTACCTTTAAAATACTTTTCTTGTATCCAGATAGGACATATTGCTGTAAACTATCCTAATGGCGACAACAAGGACAAACTAGAAAGGTTCAAGAAATTCAAAGGAGGAAACCAGAGAAACTATTTTGTGGCAGTTGATGAAGGTGTCACAAATGAAGAATCAGAGGATGAAGAAAATTAAGATATTGTGTTTGTTGCTATCAAGGAAGATGTGTCAGACAAGAAGGCTCTTATCTCCCAGTTTGATAATTCCAATGAGTGGATCATTGACAGTGGATGTTCTCACCATATGATTGGTGACTAGAGCAAGTTTCTATCCTTGGAGGAGTATGATGGTGGTGTGGTTCACTTTGGCAATGATGCACCATGCATGGTCAAAGGCAGAGGGTCCATCTCTCTGAATGGAAAGAGTAGTACTGACAATGTGTATTGGGTTGATGGTCTTAGACACAACCTTCTGAGTGTTGCCCAGCTGAATGATAGTGGCCTCACTCTAGAATTTAAGAATTGAATTTGTAGAATCAAAGGAAAGAATCATGAATTGGTGGCCACCCGCATGCAGACCAAAGGTAACCTATTTCAGCTGAATGCAAATATAAGTACATGTCTTATGGCTAAATTTCATGATAGCTGGATATGGCATAGGAGACTCTGCCATGTAAACTTTGATAACATTGTGAAGGCTAGTAAGATCAAGGTAGTTAGAGGGTTGTCGGTGCTAAGAAAACTGGATAATACCCTATGCAGAGAGTGTTAATTGGGGAAAATGTCTTCCTCAACCTTTAAAGGTAAATGTTTCACTGCTAACAACTTGCTTGACCTTGTGCATACTGATTTGTGTGGTCCTATGAAAACTAGAAGTGTGCAAGGTGATAGGTACTTCATGATTCTAACTGATGACTGCTCAAGAATGATGTGGGTCACATTCTTGAAAGACAAGTCTGAAGCCTTTGTAAAGTTCAAAGCTTTCAGAGCATTAGTGGAGAAGGAAAGTGGTAAAAGGATCAAGTGCCTGAGAACTGATCAGGGAGAGGAATTCACTTTCGATGAATTCAACAAGTACTGTGAAGAACATGGCATCAAGAGGCAATTGTCTGCCCCCCAGACTCCATAGCAGAATGGCCTAGCAGAGAGGAATAACCAGACTATGGTTGAAGCAGCTAGAACCATGTTGATTCAAGGAAAGGTAGCTCACACCTTTTGGAGAGAAGCGGTGAGCACGGTAGTCTACACAATGAACCGGGTGCTCATCAAGAAAGTTAAGGATAAAACTCCTTATGAATATTGGACTGGTAAGACACCTGTGGTTAGCCACTTTAGAGTGTTTGTTAGCAAATGTTACATCAAGAGGAGTGAACACTAGAGCAAATTTGATGCGAAATGTGATGAGGGAATATTCCTAGGATATTCCACCAAGAGAAAAGCTCTCAAGTGTTTCAACAATAGGAGTCAGAGAATTATGGAAAGCATCAATGTAAGAGTTGATGAAACCTCTGAGAAAACTGAGGAAACTGGCAGTGAGCAAGCAGTAAATGAACTAGTTGCAACCTTTTGGGAATCGGTTGACAGCCAATCGAGTACCACTAGTAATGTTCCTACACCGATAAATGTAGATGCTGATATTGATGGAGATGAGGATGAAGAAGAAAAGCAAGATAAATCTATCAAGACCATTCCTTGGTATGTCAAGCTGAATCATGATCCTAAGCAGATCATAGGAGATAAGGATGCAAGAATCCTTACAAGAAGAAATCTTAGAGAAAACTCTTGTATGATCTCTGAATTTGAGCCTAAATCATTTAAAGAGGCACATAAGTATGAAGACTAGATCAAGGCAATGGAAGAGGAACTTGACCAGATAGAGAAAAATGGTACATGGTCTTTGGTACCCAGACCAGAGCACAAAAATGTCATTGGTACTAAATGGGTTTTTAGAAATAAGTTGAATGAGGATGGCATAGTGATTAGGAACAAAGCCAAATTAGTGTGCAAAGGATATGCTCAAGAAGAAGGAGAAGACTATGGTGAAACCTTTGCTCCCATAGCCATATTGGAAGGAGTCTGTATGCTTCTTGCATATGCAGCTTTTAAAGGTTTCAAAGTATATCAAATAGATGTAAAATCTGCATTCCTAAATGGTGTACTTGAAGAGGAGGTGTATATTGAGCAACCAGATGGGTTTTACCTATCTGAAGAAAGTAATATGGTATGTAGGCTACATAAAGCCTTATATGGACTAAAGCAGGTACCTAGAGCATGGTATGAATGTCTGCATTCCCATTTTGTGAAGATTGGATTTGAGAGAACAAGTGAAGATAGTAATATCTACTTGAAGTCTGAAGGAGATCAGATTCTAATCTGTGAGGTATTTGTTGATGACATTATCTTTGGTGGAGATGACAAGATGAGTCATGAGTTTGCAGATGAGATGAAGAAAGAATTTGAAATATCACTCATAGGGGAGATTAAATTCTTCATTGGACTGTAGATCCAGCAAATGAAGGATGGAATCTTTATCACTTAGTCTAAGTATATCAAAGAGGTGTTGAAGACCTTCGACAAGGAAGATAGAAAACCAGTTGGTACTCCAATGGTGACTGGTTGTAAACTATCTAAAGAAGATGACTCAGAATTGGTTGATGAGAAGGAATACCAATCAATGATAGGTAAGTTGCATTATGTAGTGTATAGCAGACCGGATATTGCACATGCAGTTGGCATTATTACAAGATTCCAAAAAAGCCCAAGAGAATCTCACTTGGTTGCAGTCAAGCAAATTCTTAGGTATCTGAAGGGAACTATTGACTATGGATTATGGTATCCTTATAGCAAGGATTTTAACTTGAAAGTATACACAGATGCTGGTTGGGCAGGCAATATAGATGACCGGAAAAGCACAACAAGTGGTGCATTCTTTCTTAGTGGTAGTTTGGTTTCATGGATGAGTAAGAAGCATAGTTGTATCTCTCAGTCTACAGTGGAAGCAAAGTATGTTGCAGCTTTCATAAACTGCACTCAGACAATTTGGATGAAGCATGTATTAAATGGCTTCAAAGTTCCTATATCTGAACCAGTAAGTATATTTTGTGACAATACTAGTGCAATTAATATCTCCAAGAATTCGGTTTTACATTCTAGAACCAAGCACTTTGAGCTTAAGTATCATTTCTTGAGGGAAAAGGTTCAGAACAAAGAGATTGCACTGGAACATGTTTCCAGTTAGGAGTAGTTAGCAGACATATTCACCAAGCCTCTCCCAAAGGCTACATTTATGTACTTAAGAGGTGAATTAGGGGTGTTGCCCCTTCAGGAGGTAAACTAAAGGTATATGCTCCACATTAGTCAAGTATTGCATAGTCAAATTTTTCTTCAAGATTGATGTGTTGAAGGATGCTACTCCTCGGGGGGAGCAACATAATGGAACATGGAAGCTTGTGCCTCCACTTTGGCATTGTTGTCAAAGGGGGAGAAGATATGAAACAGAGAAGATATCTATGTTTATTGCCATCAATGCCAAAGGGGGTGATTGTTGGCATTATGTGAACCGGTATGTGAACTGGTATGTGAATCGGTATGAGGACATAATGACATTGTATGTTGTCATTGATGTCAATATGCTGAAGAAGTGAGAACCAGCATATGAGAGAACCGGTAGAACACTGTGAACCAACATTTGTGACAAAGTGAAGTGGTGTGTTTGTTCATGTTGAACCGGCATATAGTTATGTGAACTGGCTCATGGAAGTATTGTATGGTTACCGGTTGGTAGTCTCAACTTCAGGGTTTCTGGTTTAAGTAATTCAAGCCTGTGTGGCTCAATCGGTGACTTTGTGTGATGAGTTAGCATGTTGCCATGTAATCCTTGTGCACGTGAAGGATCTTGCATGAAGGAGATTGTTCTTATCTACCTCAGGAATGTGAGAAGTCTGTAAAATGGTGATAACATGTGATGGGTCATCAGCCGCCATAAAATCGGTGGAAATGGTCGATGGAGAATGTCTTGAGATTGGATCAAGAACTACTGCATTTAATGTAGTATGCTCAATTGTCAGGATTGAACCATTTGAATTCCTTAACCTAACAGGTTTAGGATTTAGGGTTTATGCTATCGACCTATCTATTTTCCTATTAGGTCGATGTTGTGTCTCTTTCTGAGGTTGTTGGCAAAAGTTGTGTGTGTGTATCCAAGAGAAGAGATACGTGATTCTTGCCAGACCTAAAGGAGAGAAGTGATACCTACAGAGCATAAGTGCACAAGGTGAAGAGGAGCTCAAGCAGATCTGCATTGGCATTGAGTGTTGTTACCAGATCATTGTAATACCTATTGATCTCTAACCACCTCAATAGTTGGAAAATCCCTTAATAGGGTAGCCTTAACCGGCTTGCTATAAATCCTTTAATAGGGTAATTCAAAGTTATTGAGTTCGAAATCCTTTAGCTATTGAGTTCTTGAAATCCTCTAACAAGGTAACCTTTAATAGGGTTTAACCCTTAATCGGGTATTCTAGCCATCCCTTAACCGGGTGATCCGTAACATGATCAGTTCCTAGCAGAACCTTTTGTAATGTCTCTAACCGGACAAGGCTCCTAACAAAGAAGACTTCTAAAGAGTTTTAAAACAACTTGTGGGTATTCATCCCCACCGTGGTTTTTCCTGGTTGCATTTCCACATGAAAAATATGTGTGTCATGTGTGACACTTTTATCTTGTGATGCTTTCCTATTGTCTGTCAAGCATATGATGGTTCTGTGTTTTATGCCTATCAATAAAACATGTTGAACTAGCTGTTATTATGATTTGATGATAGATTACCTATTTATGCATAAGGGTGAAATGGTAGTGTAGTCTTGAGTTGAGTGAAAAGCTAAGTGAGTAACTGGTTAATGCTTGTCTCAGTCATTCTTAGCTTTACTGGTTGCACTATGTTTCAAACCGGTGTCACTATTTGCCAGTCATTTGAAGTGTCTCCTATCAAACCGGTTTAGGACTATATTTTTGTATGTACTGATTCACCCCCCCCCCTCTCAGTATCGGGTTAGTACTATTCATTTATCACTAAGTTATCACGTAATGATATTTTCTAATTCTTTGTTAGTCACCTCCACTTGTCCATTTGCTTGAGGATGATACAGAGAATATTTCTGATGTGTCATCCTATACTTTTGCTTGAAGGCATCCATCATAGAAGACATAAACTGTGGTCCTTGATCAGATACTATTTCCCTTGGAGCACCAAATCTTTGAAGGATTTGCTTGTATAAAAAATCAGCAACTTTGTCCTCTTGAGCTACTGGCAATGCCTTGACTTCTACCTACTTTGTAACATAATCAGTGCAAACTAGAATGTGATGTCATCCTCTACAAGGAGGATCTATAGGTCTGATGAAGTCAATTCCCCATTTCTCAAATGACTCAAGAGATATTTGAGGATGAAGAGGCATCTCCATAGTTGTTGTTGGTCTCCCCATGCGCTAGCATTCATCACAATGTTTCACATAAAATGAAACATCTTTGGTCATGGAAGGCCAAAAATATCTTGCTCCTAGGATTTTATGAATAGTTCTGATCATAGAGTAGTGTCCTCCTTCTAGTTCAGAATGACATGAATGTATGATGTCATAGACATCAATTTCTTGCACACACCTGCAAAGTACATGACCAGGACACATTTTCAATACTAATCCATCGATCCATTGGAATCTAGAACTTTTTCGAATTAGTCTTTTCTTTTGTTTAGAATTAAAAAGACTAGGACACTTCCCTATTACAAGATAGTTTGTTACATCTGCAAACCAAGGTGATTGTACTAAAATCATTAACAATTATTCATCTGGAAAAGCATCATTTACCGGTTCATCATTTCTTTGCATAACCATCCTAGAAAGAAACTCATCTAAAACATTATCTTTCTCTAGCTTATCCACTATTGTAATATCAAACTCTTATAAAAGCAATAACCATCTAATTATTCATCCTCCTACAATAGCTTTATTCATTAAATACCTTATCACAACATGATCTATGTGGACAAAAAATTTATTAATAGTAATGTAATGTCTAAATCCATTGATGGCATATACAACCACTAAAAATTCTTTCTTAGTTGTTTTATACTTTCTTCCTGTTGGACTTAGATTCTTACTAATGTTATAGATGGCATGCATTGCTCCATCTGCATCTTTTTGTCCTAAAATTGCCCCAATAGAGAAATTTGAAGCATCCGTATGAATGTGGAAAGGCTCTCCCCACACATGTCCTTTGATAATGGGCAAAGTAATCAAATCTGATTTAATGACTTCAAATCACTCTTGATAGTTATCTATCCACATGAATTCTGAATCCTTTTTGAGAAAAGTCAACAAAGGTTCAACAATCTTACTGAATCCTTCAATAAACTATCTATAGTAACCTGCATGACCAAGAAAAATTTGTGGTTTGTGTTTTAGGAACTTGTATTTGTTAGATGATTTCAACCTTCTTTGTATCTACTTTAATACCATCCTTGGATATATGATGACCTAAAACAATGTCTTTCGTCATCATTAGTGAATATTTTTCATGATTCAAAGTCAACCGGTGATCCTTACATCTTTGAAAAAATTTATTCAAATTTTCCAAAGCTTCATCATAAGTTTTACAATGGACTGAGAGGTCATCCATATAAGCCTCAACACAAGAGGTATTCAAATCAACAAAGATGGCCAAAACAACTCTTTGGAAGGTGGCAAGTGCATTACAAAGTCCAAAAGGAAGAACCCTATATGAAAACATTCCCTAAGGACAAGTAAATGTTGTCTTGTCTTGGTCCTCAAGAGCCAGCTGAATTTGATTATACCCACTAAAGCCATCTAAAAAAGAGAAATAACTATTACCAACTAAATTATCTAACACCTGAACAATGAATGGGAGAGGAAAATAATCCCTCTTATTAGCTTTGTTTAGTTCCCTAAAATCCATGCATACTCGCCATTTCCCATTATTTTTAGGCACAATAACCAATGGTGAAACCCATTGGCTATCAAACATTGGGAAGACGAATCCAACTTTTAACAACTTTTCTTTTTTTGTCTTGACAAATTCCCTCAAAATAGGATTAATTTTTCTCTAACCTTGCCTAACTGGTTTTACATCCTCCATGTATATATGATGCGTAAAAATTGAAGGATGCATTCCTCTCATGTTTGTGTAATCCCATGCAAAAGCTTTTGAATGGTTTTCTAAGGTTTGTTTTAACTTCTCCTCCTCAATAGGCAATAAGGATGAGCTAATGAACAAAGGTTTATTTGATGAAATCAAAATTTCCTTTATTTCACTCATATCTACTCCTAGTTCTCCAATAAGAGTATTGAGAGGACAAGGATATGGGTTATTAATGTGGAGTTCATTAGTCACATCCATTATTCTATTGAGAGAAGAATTCTCCTAATTTTCAACACCTTTTTCTTTTCCACTATCCAACTTATTCCATTGTTCCACATACTCTTCATATTGATCCATATGCTTAGTTAGAGTAACCATGGCCAACTCAACTACTCCATCCCCCTTAGAATTTGGCTCATCATCAACCCATTGCTGAGTATTATAATGAATGGTAGGTTTAGCTGGAGGATAAAGTGTCAACTCCTTTTTCTTTTGACCATTCAAAATGGTCGTACTCCCTGATATATAATCAATAAGAGTTGCAACCATAGCTAACCAAGGTCTTCCTAAAATGATTGGATAACTTAAAGACTTATTCCTAGATTTTAGAATAAGAAAATCGACTGGATAGTCCCAAGTATCAATTGTCATAGTGACATCTTCTAAAATTCCTTCAGGTTTAGCAGTAGACTAATTTGCTAACTGAAGTATTGTGGTTGTGGGTTGCACCTTCGTCATTCCTAACATTTATGTCATATCTACTGTTATCACATTTATAGCTACCCCTAAATCTATTAAAACATTGGGAATGTCCACTCCTTCTATCCTCAAGGTAATCGCAGGACTTTCAAGATCACTATACTTCTGGGGAAGTAATCTTCCTAACAAAACATCAATAAGCTTTGTCCCTATTTGAATTATGGGTGGAAACTTGTGTTTCCTTTTTGGTGTCTTAATGCACAATGATTTGATAAGATGATTAATCTCAAGAATATCCTTGATAGCTTGTAGCAAAGGAATTTCAATATTGATTTTCTTCAATTCCTTCAAAAGTAGAGAATCAACCATATTAGTATGTTTAGATTGGGAATGTCAAGAGCTTTTAGTGGAGCATCTAACCATTCTAGAAAAGGAAATTTATTCAAATTTTCCTTAAACTCGTGATCTTCTTCTTTTAATTCCTTTGTTTCATCTTCATCCTTCTTTACGTTATCTTTTGAGGGTACATTGTGATTCCTCAATTGAATGTCATTTATCTCAATTAAGTTTAAACCAAAGGGGTTCAAGTTAGCACTTAATGCTTGTTGAGGATGGTTATTTTTTGGATTTGGCATGGGATGAGATGGAATTTGAGGTTGGTTAACCTTCTCATTAGGTGCATTAGGACTATTGATAAGAGTTGGGGGTTGTCCCCAAGGTGGTTTAGGTCCCTGATTTTGCCATGTCTAAAACTGACTTTGATTTTGTTGTCATGGTTGAGAATTAAGTTTGCCATGATTGGTTCCATTGTGGTTGGTTCCACCAAGGTTGATTCCACTGAGGGCTAACCCATTCAAGAGGTCCCCAAGATGTAGTAGATAGTTGTATTTGAAAAGGAGGATTCCATTGGTTCCAATTGTTACGTGGACCATATTGTCCCAGATACGAATTAAATCCAGTGTTTTGTGATCTTTGACCAACATAATTGAGTTCTTCTTCAATTATAGGTGGCTTCTTCAAATGATTCTTAATTTCTAACAAAAAATTACAAGAACTTGTAGCATGGCTTTTCTCATAGATTTCTAACCGATTCATTGGACACTCCCTTAGAAGATGTTTTCCCCTACACTTTGAGCAATAGATGGCCAAAGGCTACGTATTTTTCTTTTCAACCTAAGTATGAAGATGGAGGAGTATATCATTTTTAAAATTTTCCAGCTCTTCAATAACTTGAGATACATCAGGGCCCAAAGCTTTGTTTTTCCTGGAGTTCCTAGATCCCACTCTTGTCCTAGAGTAGTTCCTACAAATCTCAATTATCTCATCTAAAGGGACTTTGTTAATGTCACCTTTACCCATTAAATTCAAAGCCTCTTTTGACTCATCATCAATTCCTCTCATAAATATTGTGCGACTGATATCATTATTGAATCCCTTAGCACATCTTTTATACACAAACATGAATCTATCAGCATAATCCTCTAAACTTTCATCTTCTAATTGTTTCTTTCGAAACAACTCCTTTTTCCTATCTCTTACTCTGCAATAATCTTGGTATTTATCCAAGAAAATTGTTTCCATTTCAGGTCAAGAAGAGATTGAACCAGCTCATAAACCCATAAACCATCTTAATGTTGTTTCTTTCAAAGTGGAGGGAAATAACTTCAACTTCTAATTATCAGATGTATAATCATATGTCTAACATAAAACTTTGAATTAAAAAAGAAACTGAACAGAATCTGCAGAAGTTTTTCCTCTAAAAATTGGTAACATCGAAGGTGAAATATTTTTCATAGGAGGTTCATTATCTCCTAGATTCAAATCAATAGGATATGAGAATGTCCTATTTGGTGGGGGATCTTCATTCTCTACTCAGTCACCCATGTTTTCTTGTTGATGTTGTTTTAAATTTTCAACTTGTTCTTCAATTCCATTTTGTTGTTCTTCCAACAATTGATCAAGGTTATAATGTCTTGGAAGAAATACTCCAAATTGATCTCTAGATCTTACCATCAGCTACTCAAATTTTCCGTATCAACACTAAGACTCTAACTTGAATAGTTAGATATTTTTAATGCTCCCTAGCAATGGCGCCAAAAATGGTGGGCAAGGTCATTTCTCTATCAACTTGTCCCATTTAATTTATCTCAATATCGAACCAAGGTGTGTCTAAAGTTCTCTGTGACAAGGGCTCTCTATGGTACATTTTTGGGGGATTTTGCACTATACAACAATGACTAACAGCTGGTTCAAACTCTGTCAGGAGTTGGTCAGGAACTATCAGGAGCTCTTTGTCTTGACTATCAATCAAACTAAAATCTAGGTTTCTAAATAACTTATTTCTAAGGAGACTCAAGTTTGACAACAAAAATGTAACAAAATCAAATTAAGCTGAAATCATGGAGTTCCCTAGAAAACTTGAAATTACATCTAAGTCTAGGAATTTGAATCTAGATTAAGTTCTTGAAATTAAATCTAATTACTCTTTGAGAATTTGAAATCTAATTACTTAATAACAATTTTTCTTCCATTTTTACCATCAAACTATCTCATTAACCATGCTATTACCAATCTAATCTACAACAATTTGAAACTAAGTATCACTTCTCCTAACAATAACATTCAACTTTAAATCTAATGCTGATTACTAGAAGGAAATTAGCAATAGTTGAAACTTAACATTTCAGTGAAAAGAAACCAAAGTAAATTAATCTCAATTTCGAAGCTTTAAAAGAACTGAGATCACAACAAATATCACCTCCCTATCTATATTGATGTTCTGCATTGATCGTTGTGCACATTATTGATTATTTTCTTTATCTAGTAGTGTTCTTCATGTTATGCGAAACTAATGATAATTGTAACGTGTTGCAGATGTTTGAGGCGTAATAATTGGAAGTATTTCTTGCATGCAGTGTTGGTTTATGTCCAGACCATGTCTTAACCGACATTGTTTTGGTCCGAATGTATTGTTGTAGCATGTAAAGTTATTGTTTTGTAATTTGTGATGAGGGTTTAGCCGACCTTGAAATATAGGTTGATGATTTGTATAAATATATGTAATATTCATTTGAGAGATGTATCTGCATGTGTGAATATTGATTTGATCTTTCAGAAGAAGAAGATAAGTGCAAAGAAGTGTGAAAGAGAAAAAATTTAGTATATGTGCTTAACTGAAACTGTAACCAAGCATGAGAAGATATTATTACATCAGTTCATGATCCTCTAGATGCAATCCAAATGTTTTTTTAAGGCAGTGAACCTACCCTAAGGTTATAGCCCTTCTTGTTTTCTAATTTGAGTAGTGAGCTCTAGGCAATGTTCTTGAATGCATGTGCATTCCCCATTGTAATATTTTAATTTACTCCTAATAGGGTATTATCTCATTGTGGGTAGGTTCCCGCCATGGTTTTTCCCTTAACCAGGTTTTCCACATCAAAATCTTGGTATTATGTGTGTTATTGATGTGGTGTTGATTTATGCTTTTACTATTTATTATCATATCTGAATTTAAGTTTGAGTTGTGTAGAGTTTGAGAGAAAACTAATTCACCCCCCCCCCCCTTCCCTCTCAGTTTGTTGCATTGTTGCCAATAAAAATCTCCACCTTTCTTGTACCATAAGCCAAAATCTTGAGTTCCTTTCAAAAATAAAAATGAAGATTCTTTTCACTGCTTGATCATGAGTCTTCTTTGAAATAGCTTGAAATTTTACAACCAAACATACAACCTGCATAATATCTAGTCTAGACGTAATGAGATACAATATTCCTCCAATCACCAATCTATGCTTCTCTTGATAAACATCCAAATATGCATCATATTTTCCTAACTTGCATCCAATAGCTAAAGGGGTAGTAATAGGTTTACAATTCTCCATATCAAACTTCTTCAACATCTTTAACATACTTAGCTTGAGAAATAAAAATTTCATCATCCAATCGAGTAACTTAAGGTCCAAAAAAGTGTCATTTCTCCAAACATAGACATCTCAATTTTTTTTTGCATCTATTCTGCAAATTCCTTACACAAGCCATCAGTTCTAAGCCAAAGATAATATCCTCAACATAAACAACACCAATCAACAACTTAATGCCTTCAACCTTGAAATAAATATTGTTGTCTCCAATACCTTTCCTAAAATTTGGTTGTAACATATATTTATCCAACCTTGAAGACCACTTTTTAGGTACTTGTTTAAGTCTATACAATGCCTTCTTTAATCTACAAACCATGTCTAGATCATCTAACAATCTAAATCCATTTGGTTGTTCAATATATACTTCTTCCAATTCTCCATTAAAAAATATTGACTTGACATCCATTTGATATATTCTAAATTTCTTATAGGCAGAAAATGCAAGAAACATTCTAATAGCTTCAATCCTAACAACAAAGGCAAAATTTTCTTCAAAATTAATACATTCTACCTGAGAGTAGTCTTTACACACCAGTCTTTCCTTGTTTCTTGTGACTTGTCCTTGTTCATTCAGTTTGTTCTGGAACACCCACCTCATTCCTACCACATTCTTATCCATTAGTCTAGGTACTAGGTCCCAAGTCTTATTCTTTTGTATTTTATTTAGTTCTTCTTTAATAGCTTTGACCCAACTTTATTCTTTGATTGCTTCTTCATATAATTTAGGTTCAATGAGTGAAAGAAAAAAAACAATTAGTTTTCTCATTTACCTTTGGAACACTTCTTGTTGTCTGGACTCCTTTATTCATGTCTCCAATTATCTGATCCTCTGAATGATTCCTCTGCACATATTTTGGGGTCTTAATTTTTTTTTCCATTTCTTCTGCTTCATTTGTTTTCTCTTTATTGCTTCCTTCCAGAGCTATCTTTTCTTCTATAGTATTAGGTATGATCTCAAATTTAGTCTCTTGAATAGGTTCAACAACAGTTGATCTCATGCGTCACATACTTTCACATTTCTACTCTCCACTATCTTGTGCAATCTTTTATTGTAATATCGATAAGCCTTGTTGTTGATAGCATATCCCAAGAAGATTCCTTCACTAGCTCTGGTATCAAACTTTTCAGGGTCATTCTCATCTCTTCTAATATAGTACTTACTCCCAAAGATTCTGAAATATTTCATTGTAGGAGGTCTTTCATGCCACAACCCATAAGATGTCTTTGTATGATTTATTCTTATATGAACCTTGTTAACAATGTAAACAACAGTATGCACATCTTATTTCCAATAAACATTAACCAAGTTAGCATATTTCATCATAGTTCTATCCATCTCAATAACAGTTATATTCTTCCTTTCTATCACACCATTCTATTGAGGAGTATGTCTCCTAATGCCATATTTCTCACATAAATTGTCAAATTCATTTGGAGTAAATTATCTAAATCTCAAACATTTGATTCTATTATCAAACCAATCCTCTAGCATTGATTGGAAAACTTTAAATCTTTCAAAGGCTTCAGACTTTTCCCTAAAAAATGTAACCCATTTTATTCTAGAATAATCATCAATGATTAACATAAAATCTCTTTCACTATTGAGTCCATGTGTCCTTTAGGACCACACAAGTCTGTATGTATTATCTCCAATGGATGTAACATAGAGTACTCCTTGTTCTTGAAACTTATCCTTGTTTTCTTTCCTAATTGACATTCCTTGCACACAATGTCAATAGGCTTGATAATCCCTTGTAAATATCTTACTTCTTTATAGTTATTGATCCTTATCATGTTATAGAAGTTAACATATCCCATCCTCTTATGTCATAACCAACATTCATTAGTCTGACTTAGATAACATCTATTTCCACTTGTCCTGATTCCTTCTACTCCCAACTTTCTGGTTCTACCTTTTCTAATCATACATCCAATTTCTGTAAACATAACCTCTAAATATCACATCTTACTAACACTCAATAGACTATGTATCAGTCCTTCTACATAATAAACACCATCAATTTTATGATTACCATAAATCAAGATGCTTCTAATTCCATATATTAGTGCAACTTCCTCTCATACAAATTTTATAGAGCCACCATCATACTTCTTCAGATTGATAAATTTGTCTTTGTCTCCAGTCATGTGATTTGAGCATCTGAAATCAATGGGGCATGATCTAGGTTCAACTTTAGCATGTAGTGTAGTCTTCTCTTTCAATCTTCTGTTTCTTTTCTGATATTTCTCTTCTATAGCCCGAAATAAGGATTCTTCATTCAAGTCTTCAACATCTTCTTCTTTAGATGAATGTGTCTCCATAGATCATAAGCTCCTTTTCTCTTTATCTCTATAATTTGTTCTTCTCTTAAAGTTATTTCTTCTATATTTACTTTTCTTTTCATCATCCCCAGACTTTTTGTAATCTTCTTTATATAAACATTTAGAATCATAATGACTAATTCTTCCATAATTAAAATATTTCAAGGGTAACTTACTTTTATACTTTCCAGTTCATCGCTTCAGTCTTCTTACAAATTTTTCTTCAATATCATCTAGGTTCTCACTTGTTTTTGGTTCATCTTCTGATATCCTTGAAACATTGAATGTAGCTTCTCTTTGATAGTACCTTATGTCTTCCATCCCTCTGAACTCATCAGTAGATAATGTACCAATAAGCTAATCAATTGTGTAGTTGTTCAAATCATAACATTATTTAATTGCACACTTATTTAGTTTGTAGGGTTTTGTCAATGTAAACAAGATCTTCTTAATAACATCACTTTCTTCAAGCACTCCTCCAACATCTCAGATAACTTCCATTGTATCATTCACTCTATGTATGTAACTTTCAGTTCTTTCATCATCAACCATTCTTAAACCTTCGTATTTTTGCTTCAGATTCAAAAGTCTTGCTTGTTGATTCTTTGGATCACCTTCATATACATAACATAACTTGTTATAGATTCCCTTATCTTCTTTCATTCGTTTAACCTTGTCAAATAATTCATCACTAAGATAGTTGATAAGAATTGTTCTATCTTTTGTATTTGTCTCTTGAGCCTTAATCTCATCCAGAGTTGATGGTCCATTCTAAGGTTGTTAATAACTAGCCTAGATAATCTCCTAGATTTCATTATGTAATGCTTTCAAATAAGATTTGATTTTTTTCTTCCAATAATTAAAGTTTGTTCCATGAAACATGAGAGCTTTAACATGAAAGTCTTGCACCATTTCTAGATCTACCTCAAGTGGTTAAGCTTTCTAAAGAGGAACCTTGCTCTAATACCAATTGTTGAACACCCAACAGGAATGAGAAGGGGGGTGAATCAGTCTAGAACTTTAAAAACAATTATTAATCAACTTATTTAGCATCAACACTTTAATCATCAGCACATCAAGCATACACACCGGATTTATAAGGAAAACCCAAATAGAGAAAAACCACAATGAGAATATAACTCACAATATGAATAACAATGTTTACAACATTTTAGGATTGCTGCCAAGGAGCTCCAACACCTACAGGACTTGCAAAACTAAGGCAAACTGCCTTAGGCAAGATACAAGAAGGTTTTGTACAGTTGAAGAAACTTCTTCAAGACAAGATACAAACTGCTACTGGAGGACTCACTATTAATCAACAACAAATAAAATAGTTGAATTGAAATTAAGAAAGATTTTCAAGATCATGAAACTATCCTTGAACAATAATCAAGTGACCAATAACATGACAAACATCTTTGATAATCTCCATTGTCACAACACACTATGTTGCAGAATATATCAACTTCAAAGCTCTTGTCAAATTAACTTTTGCATCAACACAAACTCAAATCTATTTGCAAATTATTCACATACAGTTCTCACATAATTTTTCCATCCACACATCTTATATATGAGATACAACACTAAAATCCTAATCAAGGGTCATCCAAAATAGAATAAGCAATATTACACAAAATGAGCCACCTAAACCTAAAATACTTAGATTGGTCCACTCTAGGAGAAAGACGGAACCAAAACATATCATAATATATCATTCCATGAATGATCCGACAATCCTCACACACTAACACATATTCCAAAGAATGCTACAAAGCATAACATATAGATATAATCAACCAGTTGACCACATAACCACTTCCAACACAAAATACTCCATGCGAATCTCCACACACCAAAGTGAGACCCAAATAAACATCTCAACACATATTCCAACACATATCTGGACCAAAACAACATGATCCACTAAATCATAATACAATTAACAACATATTTGGAGGGTATCAAAAGCATTCTAGGCCACCCTAAATACATGATGACACAACCAACACCAAGAGAGTATCTAGACTAACATCCATCCAGATAACCAAGGTCTAGAAAAGCATATTTGGAGAAATATCTATCTAGATAACCAGGTTTGACATCAATGAAAACCATACAAGCTCATGCTAACAACAATCTCCAACAAAATCTTGTCCTTAACAAAAAAATAGAACAATACCACTCAAGATATAGAGAAGAAAAGTTGGTTTGAGCCCAACCAGTTAAGTCTTTATGTCATCACTACCAAGTTTAGATATGAAGCATACAAAATAACTACTCTTGAATTTCATGAACTAGATGATTCCATGTCATTATCCATATCAAGAATTTGTATACTTAATCCCTTGACACCAATCTTTTCAAAAATCAAAAATTATAAAAAGATAAAAAAAATTAGTAAAAAATACAAAAACATAAAATAAATGTTAAATAAATTAAACATTATAATGGTGAAAATTACTTCTTGTGGTTCCTTGAGCAAGTATCATGACAAAACCTATAAAATAATTGTCATGTATAGTAGGCATTCACTCTAGTCTATGGGCATGCATCACTCCATGTTATCTCATTTATCTCATTCCACCCATCCCATTATCTTGTATCATTCACTCAAGTGCCCTATACATCATTTCTTTTCAGATTTTCATAATTTATCCCACCCCTTTTCATCCCCCTCCATGTACATCACCTACTCATCAGATCCTCCTTTGTTAGACTTCTCACCTACCAAAAATTTCTTATTTTCATCTACCAACTCCACCACTTATATTTATCCATTATCTACCTCCTTTTATATATTCAACTCTATTTTTATCCTTATTTATTCCACACCCCTTTCTTTATTTTTTATGTAAATGGGGTATCCTCTTGTTGATATTTCTTATAGAATGATTACTATTAATATCCTCACTAGGGCATGATTTTTCCACCTCTATCTATGGTTACAGTCCTCCAACAATTATTTGGTCCTTGTTTAAAATCATTTACATCCCACACATCCTTTCATCCCACTTATTATCCTATACATCTTTAGCTTCAACATATCATTGGATACCACCTCATATTTTTGCACACTCTTGGTTGATTGTCTACATCTATTTGTGTTTGTGTTTGTTTTTTTCCTATAGTACTAGTACTCTATACATCACATTATCATGGTCATCTTCATACTTAATATGATGGTATGCCTGGAAAATGTGTCCTTTGAATGACTATGCTATTTGTAACTTATTTTTCTTTTGGTGCTTGTTCACTACTTATAGTCCCAATGCTCCATTCATCACACTGTCACAATCATCCTTATCCTTAATATGATATCATGCCTCAACATTGTGTATCTTAAATCACTATGTACTATTTGTCGATTTATTTTTGTGTTATCCCATACACGCATTGCACATAATCATTAAGACCCATTATATCACGATGCATAATGCCAATGCTACAATAAATAATAGGTTTCTCTTTGCATGCAAAGATGCTTTGACCATATTTATCCATCATCTCTTTTTATCATTTACAATCTTACCATAATTCATTAGTCCTGTTTCTACCAAATCATTTATCAGTATAGTTACATTACATCTTTGAGAAATTTCATCATCAAACAGAGACAATGACATAATCTAGAATAATAATCTTTTGATCATCTAAGTGACATTGATCAATATGCCTAATGCATATCCATCATTAGATTTAAAGCCATGGCTTGTACATCATTCCAATATGATTTATCTCAAATAATCTTTTATCCTTCATGGAAAATTTAATTATCATCCTTCTCCTTTTCAAGACCCCTCTTAGGCTTCATTTTTTTCCAACAACTCTCTTAAGGGGCCATCAATTCCATCATCAAACTTGAGCAACTAGAGTAACCTACCATTGAAGATCTATTCCATCCTATATTGTACTCGTCTTTGACACAAAGCCACTTAGTTGTGATATTGTAACAAAATGAGGCAAAATATAAATACTTGAATATTTTCATGCTATACACACCTTAATTGACCAGAATCATCACTGAGGGGTAAAAGTACAAATTTGTGTCACACTTTTATAAAGGAAATGCTCAATGTTGATTCAACTTTTTAAATTAAATCAATAAAAAGTGAAATATATGTTTTGAATTTTGAAATGATGTAAACTAATAAAATTTATATTATATTGTCTATTTTATGTTTGTAATTTTTTTTTTAAAATGGAAAATTATTTGAATGCATATTTTTATAAAGTAAACACTATAATTTAGTTATTGATAAAATGTTGAAATTCAAGTTAGACAAGCCTCCATACTTTATTTAGTAAATTTTACCATTTTTTCTTCAATTTTAGTGTATATTGATCACTTGAAACTTTAGTTCATGGATATATTTTTTACTATTTTTTATAAATATTTATTTTTCAATAAATTTAAAAATTTGCATGTGCTGAAATATAACTCTTTTCAATTCCTACCAATTCCAAGTCCCCTTCACCTTATTATCCCACTTAATTATAGAATATTATTTGTTAATTAGTCCCTTTTCTATCTCACCTCACATAAATTATTTTTTTATTTTTTTTTTCAATAAAAGTGGAATATCTACTAAACTTATATATTAATAATAAAGTGTTTACATCAGGTTCAAAAAAAGGCATATCAGCAGGAAAGAACCCGCAAGAAAACCTTCGGTTGTAGCCTTGAAAACAGATAAAAATAGGCACTACCCTTACATCATATGTACTGTCAAGTCATACCCCCCAACCCCCTATCTCTATAATTTTTAAAAGAGTCCCATAGGACAATTCCCAAAAACCAGAGTATCACCAAAAGAAGGATAGATCAAACATGTAGGACCGCCATGTAGATAAATGAGATAAAGTTCCCTGCCAAAACTATAGATAATCAACCGAGCAAAATAGAAGTCGTAGAACCTTCAAGCTTGCAAAAAACCATTCCACTAGCTACAAAAAGAACATAGTTAGTTATCCAAAAACCAGGAACTAGAGCTCTCTTCTGGAGGTTCATGAGGTGAGGCTGGAGGTGGAATAACCCTTAGAGGAAAAGCCAAACAAGCAGGAGCAGAGCATTAAAAACCCAGAGTGATTAATGAATGTAATGCCTGAAAGACAACCCAAGCTTTATCCACATACTGGTCAGGAGCCAAATACAACAAAAAATTCATAGAGGCTCGAGTGTCTTCCATGGTATCAAATATCAAACCCATTCGTAATTCATGCAGTAATTGGCTAGACTAGCCATTAGCCATAAGCTCATGATGAGGGAGAAAGCCACCATAGTAAAAAAAAACCCCATATAAAACCGATAACCAGCCAATGCAGGAGAAACCAATGCCCAATTGCATACTGACAGAAAAATAAATGTGGACACCAAGAGGCGGACCAAGTCCATATCAAGTAAAACATCAAAGAAAATAGTAACAAAGTGAGAGAGAAGCTCAACATAAGAAACTTGAGGGAAAACTTGCAACCACCAACATCCAAAAGCCTGTGGAATTCAAAAACCACCGCAGGAGTAAACAAGTTAAAAACCTTACCAAGTTTGACCGAATTGTCCTCATTTTCTTCCCCAATGATCGGGCTTCTAAAACCACTCTGTAAACACCAATGGGTAGAGAAGAAGACATTTGTAGTAGGAAGAGCTCCGAAAAAGCCACAAAATACATACCATAAACTGCTTTGACAATAGCATAAGATAACATAGTTGAAAAACGTCCTTAATTTTCCATAAAGACACTGCAAAATATCCATTTGCAAGCTTACACTAAAATCTATAAATGCATCTCCCACAAGCGAGGATGCCACCTTCAAATATGATTATCCCATAAGCCAATTCTATCAAAGCCGAACATACACAAGGCGGCCAACGATATGGTACTTACATCAAGTAATAAAAACTCAGGAACGTACCAATGTTAAAAAGTTATAAGCATGTCAAATCTTATAAAGGATTAAAAATAAAGACTGCATAGATCACACATGCCACCACCCTATAAATGTCGTTATCAATGCCAATTACTCAAATAGAAAATGTCATATCAATATCTGATTACAGCCTATACAATGCATCCCACTGCCTTGCACATAATCATAAGGAAAAACTCTCCTCGACCTTCGATAGAGAAACAATCAAACCTTTTAGATTAACATGGATAATGCAAAAAACTACAAATTCCCTTTTAACCATGCCACATGGGATATACACCCCATCATCTAGCTCAAAAACAAATTTTAAGAACACAACATATGTAAATAATGACACAAGCCACCTATTTACACATGTGATGTAAATAGAATCTGAACCGAGATGAAGATAACATGCATACCTCAAGAAGTAATAGAGATAGATAATTTGACATAAAAATGCCTTGAACCCATAGTTAGAACAAGAAGCATAGAGCCCAAACCTCATCAGATTAAAAATTAGCTTTTAGGATGAGATGCAAATTGTAGTTTACCTGCCCACACCTCATGAGATACACACATTAACATCTAGCCCAAATGCAGAATTGTAAGAATACACCATATGCAAATAGAAACTTAAAACCCTCCTATCAACACATGTGGTACAAATACAATCTGATCAGAGAAGAGGATAATATGTATACCTCAAGAGAAAATGGAAAAAATAGCTCAAGATAAGTACCTTAACCTTTGGGTTGGATCAAATACCCAAGGAGAATGTCTTGAGGAATATCACACACCTCCACACTCTTATGATGTGCACCAGAGTCAATAGCCATATTAGCAACAAAATCTGCTAGTTTATTCAACTCTCTAAAACAATGAGATAATGAGAAAGTATCAAAGAAGGACAATTTCACCAAAATATGATCTATTATGTACTTCAAGTGCCAGCAATTACTCTTACAACTCAAAACACTTTGAATGATGACCATTGAATCCCCCTGAGTCAAAAGATTTTTAATCCCTAAGGAAATAACCAAATCAATCCCAAGGGACAAAGCTTGACATTCAGCAAAATTATTTGACTGAGACCCAAGGGCATGACATTGAGCAGCTATTAGGACTGCATTGTGGTAAAAAATGATCATACCGGCCCTAGCCAAACCCGGATTACCCCTAGAAGCCCCATCAAAATGAAGCTTGAAATGACCTAGAGGAGGAGGATCCCATCTAGCAACAAGTCTCTTATTCCTAGTAGCCAGACCTCTTGCAACAGACCCATGAGAAGGGATGGCAAAAACAGATTTCCATGTCCTTATAATCATGTCATCCCAATGAGAGAAAGATGTCATATTTTCCAAATTCTTCTGAATATATGACAAAGCCACCTCCAAGATAGAAGCCTCTATCTTGACTAAGATGTCAGAAAGAGAAGCAGATAACTTTCTAAAAATCCTATTGTTTCTTTCTAACCATATGTTCCAAATGATAATCGATGGAGATATAAGCTAGAGGCAGGCATAAAAGGATGAGGAGAACAAGATAGGTCATGCTCTAAAGTGGGAGAGAAGGTCATTGCCAATAACAAAGGATAGACCTAGTTTCTCAAATAGCCATTGCCAACAACCAAAAGCAAAGTCACAATTAAGGAATAGGTGAGAGGATTATTCCAAATTTTTATTGCACAAAACACAAGGGAAAATATTAGACAAACCCATCCTATCTAGTCTCATCCCAGTAAGAACAATGTCTTGAACAACAAGCCAATCAAGTGCTCCAGCCTTCGGGAGGCAAGCTAGATGCTAGAATAATTTATAATGCCAAGAAGAAATGTCCTTAGCCAGCATAAGGGAATTATATCCATCTTTCACTGAGTACTTGCCAAATGTGTTCTTAGTCCAAATAAGCTCATCTTCCCTCTCAGACAAGATGATAATTCTATCTTTGAGGATAGTACAAAAATCTAATTTCAGGATGGGATTAATAGACAAAAAATCAATCGATTTCCATCTAGCCACCTTCACATGCCCATTATGTACAACATCAAAATAATCAAACAAAAAACCTCCGATTTATCCAGAAGGATTGATTTAAAAGGGGTCCAATCCTTAATGGAATCCAAAGGACAATGACCATTCCAAGCATCATACCGAATCTAACTTTACTACCATTATGCACAACCCAAGAAAGATGTGTCAACAAGACGCTTCTACATTTCCCCATAAAATTCCAAATAGCTGACCCCCAGGGCAAAATTGAGGCGCAAAAAATAGACTCCCTAGCTCCATTATGAAGATACTTGGCAAACATGATCCTATCCCAAAGGGAATCTAGTTTATCATGCAATTTCCACACTAGCTTAGCCCCCAAAGCCAGATTCTGATTCTCCAAACTTTGAATTCTAGACCCCCCAAGCTCTTTAGGAAGACAAACCTTATCCCAGGCTAACAAGGGGATCCTAGTTTTCCCGTCCTTATTATTATTCCAAAGAAAAGATCTCAAAGTATCCTTTAAAATGACAAGGACAACCTTTGGAGCTTTTAGAATTGACAATAAATAGATTGGCACTGCATTCAACATAGACTTAATCAGAACAATTTTCCCAGCCATGGTGAACCATTTATGGTTCCATGACAAGATTTTCTTTGAAACCCCTGAAACTAATTTGTCCCAAAAACTCACCTTATCCTTTTTAACAACAAAGGGGATCCCAAGGTAGCTGCAAGGGAAATCCCCAAATTGGAAACTCCAAAACTTCTGAAGCTTATCCTGAATCAAAGAGTGGGTGTTTAAGAAGAAAATCTTAGATTTTTCCTTATTGACCTTTTGACCTGAAAATGAAACATAACTCCTAACCACTTGATCTATGACTCTAGCCTCCTTCAAAGATGCGCTACCAAACAAAAGGGTGTCATCAACAAAAAGGCAATGGGAAATCCTCTGATCAAAGTTTTGAATTTTGATACCCTTCCAAAATCCATTCACTCAAACCAATCTGATTTCCCAACTCCAAGCTTCAGCTAATAATATAAACAAGAAAGGGGACAATAGATCCCCTTGCCTCAGACCCCTAGAAGAGTGGAAGAAGCCACAAGGGGACCCATTAACAAGAATCGAGAATCTAGCCAAGGAGATACAAGACATGATCCATTTTATCCAAGCCAAAGAAAAACCCAACCTTGACAGAACAACTTTTAATGCATTCCATTCGACCCTGTCATAAGCCTTCATCATATCTAACTTAAGGATCATGGTAGGATATTTCTAGGCTGAAATCAAATGTAAAACCTCGTGAGCAACTATAGCCCCCTCAGAAGTTTCCCTTTGTGGAACAAAACCTCCTTGCTCAAGGGAGATTATTCTTGGTAAAAGTTTGGCCAATCTCATAGAAATCACTTTGGCAAAGATCTTATAGATGGTGTTACATAAAGCTATAGGATGAAAATCTGCAAAGATTTTAGGGTCCTCCTTCTTAGGTAAAATAAATATCAAGGTAGTGTTCATTTCTTTAAGGATTGACCTATTTCGCCTAGCTTCCTCAAGAGCCAAAAGAACATCTGGACCCACAAAATCCCAACATTTCTAGAAGAATATAGGAGTGAATCCATGAGGCCCGAGTGCCTTATCTGGATTCATAGAAAAATAGCCCTCTTAACCTCATCTAATGAAAAAGGAGACATTAACATTCTATTGTCATTAGGAGAAAAAAGAGAGGGAATGTGAGAAGAGATATTGTTAGAGTCGTCGATATTCTCAGATGAAAGAAGATTCTTAAAAAACTTTACCACTTCCCTAGAAATGTCCCCTTCCTTAGAGAGAATATTCCCATGACAATTCTAAATACAAGAGATCCTACTCCTAACCCTTTTCATTTTAGTGGTAGCATGAAATTTTTTTGTATTTTTATCCCCATCAGCTAACCATAGCTCTCGAGATTTTTGTCTCCAATATACCTCCTCTCTTGCCAAAATTTCTTCTAATTCACTCCTAAGAGACTTAATTTCATCAAACACCCTAGAACCCATACCATGAAGCATCACATGCCTATTCAAAACTTCAATCATATCCAAGATCCTTTGCTTTTTTTCAAATATATTCTTGAAATGCAGAGAATTCCTCCCCCTGATGTTTTTTTTTTCTTAAATTGATCTTCTTGACAATCTGAAACATTCTAGATCCTCTAATGAATGGAACCTCTCCCCACCATTGTTGTAGGAGGGAAAGAAAAGAAGGATCCCTAAACCACATGGGTTCAAACTTAAAAGGCAATTTGTGGGAAGGTCTATCTCTTACAACAGAAAGGGAAACCAGGAAATGATCAGACCTAGTCAGGGGAAGGATAGAAGAAAAAAACTAAATATCTGAATCGAACCAATTGGAGGAAAGTAAAAATCTATCCAATCTTTCCGCAATTTGAGAGAAATTCTTCCTCATGTTTGTCCATGTGAAAAGACCATTATTTGGCTTACAATAAAAAAGAGACATATCATAAGTGAATCATTTAAGTCATCCATAGACTTCTTATTTGGACAAAGACCCCTTGATTTTTCTCCTCAATCCAGAATTGCATTAAAATCTCCCCCAAAAATAATAAGGGAATGATTCCTTAGGGGGGATGAAACCCTAATGAGTTCTTGCCAAAGATTGTATTTAGCCAAGATACCTGAGGGGGCATAAATATTAAACACCCATACTTTAAACCTAGAATCTTTATATGATACTAATGATAACATCCAATTTGGAGCAGTAGCGACCAATTCCACATCAACCACAAAATAATTCCTTAACAATGCTAGGCCTCCCGATGCCCCAAAGGCCATGCAAGATAGAAACTTCCACCTCTTCCAAGAAGAAAATACAAACTCAGAATTCTCCAAAGATAAATAGATAAATAGTTAAATAATATTATTATTTAATTATAGCTATATTCTCTCCACAAATCCCAAAAATAAAGGAATCTAATAACTCTTATCCCCCATGTCTCTTATGGTTCCAATATTCTCCCTACAAACTTCCAATAATAGACTTATCCCTTCACATCCCAAACACCTCCATTGCTACCGAAATAAGGACCTTTTTGTGTAGGACATTCCACATCTCAAGCTATAATTGGATCAAATCAATCTACAATAGAGATTAATGGTAGTTTCTTTAACTTTTTATGATATTATCTTGTTTTGAACTTTATTTTAAGCTCCATCTAAGGTTTGTAATAGTTTAGAATAAGAATATTATATTTTGCATTTATTTCCATGTTAAATTTTAAAATATTTCTTATTGGCAATGCTCTTATGAAATATTGCTCAAGTGAATTGCATTTGTGGTTTTCTAAATAATAAATTGATCTACTTTAGAGTGTGGGTTTTTGTCTTGAAAGGTATGTCTCCATGTAAACTTCTAGTATTTATTGTTTATTTTATATTTAAATGTTTTTACTTTTTGTCATTATTAAAAGATTAAAAAATGCACAATGCTGTCTATAAAATATTAGTGTAGGAATCATTCTACATACCCTACTTCCTTTCATTTTCTATTAGAACCTAATCACCTTAGATTATAAGTGTTGGATAGAGGAATATTTGTACTCATCTTAATTTGAGTGGAAAATTGCATAGAGAGGTTTTTTATCTTATTGAAAGAAGAGATGGTAAGCACACTAACGATAGAGTGGAGAAGTTTCCACGTGTGAAATTTGAGTTTTTGAAGCTCAAGATGGAGGATGTGTTTGTAGACCAAGATCCATGGGTTGTAGAATCTAGAGTCAAATCTACAACTATATCATATGAAAACCAAGACAATATTGATAGAAAATAAAGAGGCTTATGGACTTAGCTTGTTTGATTCAAAGTTGTTGAATGTACATGAAGATTCTAACATAGAAAATCTTTGGAAGAAGCTTGGAAAATTCATTAGGATAAATCCATGTTGAATAATATTTTCCTCAAAAAGAAGCTATATTCTATTAATATAGAAGATAGCGAGTCTACGGTAAAACATCTAAATGAATTTAATATAACAGTTACTTGATTTCACTTTGGGAGAGTGAAAATGGTGGAAGAGGATTAGAATATGGCTTTGCTATGTTCTTTGCTAGATCACAAGGCCACCTTGTAATGGCTTCTAGGAGCACTACCACCAAGTTGAAGATGAATTAAGTGGTTGAGCCTTTTCTTTTAGGAGAAATGAGAAGAGATTTGAGTTAGCTAAGATGTCCCTAACAGTGCATGAATATCCAAAGAAAAAGGAAAAGAAGTAAGATAAGTCTATATTTAAATCCTAGGAGAGATCCAAAACTCTTAATAAACTTAAGGTGAAATATTAGATCTATGACAAAACTATACATCTAAGAATGGACTATAAGGAGGAGGAGAAGAAAAAGAAAAAGGTACAATCTAATTATTGTCAAATATACTAATGCACAAGACAACTAAAGGGGGGGGGGGGTGAATTAGTTGTGTACAATCTCAAATTTATTTCTTAAATCAAAATTGCAACAACTTAACCTTAACACATAATTCACAAAAAGATAAGAGCATGAAACATCAGAACACACCATACACAATGAGACACTAAATTTTATGTGAAAACCCTGTTAGGGGAAAAATCACTGAGAATCTATTCACAAGATATGCACACCTATTAGGGTGACACCAGTTAAGGTGATTTTTACAAAGAAAGGCTCACTACCCAAGAGAAAGAAAGAGAGGCTCATTGCCAGAAATAAGTATAATAAAATAGAAAGAATCCACCAGAAATGCACTTCTACAATAGCAAGATCTGTAGATACTTTTGGCTCATTGCTTCCGATAGCTAACACATGAAAGCTCACTTTACTAAACACTTTTTCACCAACTCAACATCATCCATAAATCAGTTTGGAAGATAGATCCTCTTTCACACACCTTCGCATTTTATTTTCTTTCACATTTATTCACACATTCTCTCATATCATCCTCACATATGTAAAATCTCCCAAGGTCGGCTCTACAACTAACTAAACACAATTCAAATTAGGTCAGCACTAAAAATTCATATAGTGAGAAATAATGTAGAGTGTACCACAATACATCTTAATCAAGACCAAAATAATCATTAAACATGTTATACAATAGTCCATAATCATCAGAGCAATAATATGAAGTGTAAACACCTGAGGCCAGCCAAACCAAGAATACAACACCATCTAGCTTAAAAATAATGCTTCTAAATCCCAAGAACATGTGCCAACTAAATAGAATGAATCTAAGGACATTAATAACTTAACTCCAAAAATGTAACACCAAAAACCATAACATGGAGAAATGTGGAGCATGCATTTCATACAGAAACATTGTCAAGCAGTCTCAAACATATTGGCAAACATAACTTCCTCGTCACAACAATTCAGAGCACCAAATCTAGAATATATCATTTCCAAACATAGCTTAACAAAATATAAAAAATGCAATGATAGATATGCAACACAAAAGCTATGTGGAGAAAAACATGCAACACAATTGCATTGTGAACTCATCATTATTTATACCAATCAGCCACTAATGACAACCAAAGCATATTGACATCAATGACAAAACTTAAATAAATCAATCTAATTAACCTTGCAACAATTATGAGTATGATAGATCCTCCTAAGATGAAGGTGATGCTTTTTTATCTACTTTGACTACTCATACATGAAAAGGTGTGTGGCAAAATAGACTCTAATGCCTCTTTTCATGGTGCAAGGGCACCAAGGTCATTTTGACTCAATAATGAACTTAGGGGTCTAATTTTGATTTTTGCATTTCTCCATATGTAATAAGGTCCTTTAGGAATATTTTTTGATATATTTGGGTTATATAGGGTCCATTGGTCTAGTTTTGTCCATATTGTCAAAAAGATGTAAAGGATGCAATGTTACATTATGTATTTATGATGTATTTGGGAGATTCAAAATTTGGTTATGAACTTTGGTTCCCAAGTTGGTTGGAAGACAAAAATATATGTATCTGCCTCTCAGACTCGAGGGGGTTGTTGTTGAAGTTGATTTGGAGGACAAATAATAAAAATAATCTTTGTTTCTTACACTTTTCCTATTTTTTGCTCTATTGCAGTGTGAATCACGTGTCTGTACAGATGATTTGCACTCTCAGAATAGATGCATTTGAAATTTATCTGAGTCTTACTTCATTTGGCACCAATTTCATCCAATTTCATAAGGTTTTGAGCATTTTGTAGACATTTTTTTTAAAACTGTCCAGAAACCCTAGTTCCAAGGGTTTGAAGAGGAAAATGTGAATAAAACATCCATTCCACCTTTTTTAATTGCCAAAATTGGTGGAATGGATGGGATAGGGGTAAGACAAATGGTATTGAAGCATTTTTGTAGGAAGTAGAGTTTGGAGCGCTTTTGAAGCAAATTTAGCCTAACATCTTTGTGTCAGGCCTAGTGAGCATAGGTAGAAGTGAGGGTTTGTCGTTTAACATTTGGATTGTGCAGGTAGATGTTGTAACTTGTATATTTTGACCCTATGTGATGTGTCTAAGCCTATGAAGTTGATTTTTGAAGTCTAGAATTTGATTTGTTGGCACTTGCTTTGGAAGAGTTGGCTAACTAGGCCTAATTGCCAAAATACCAGTCAAGAACAAAGGTATACTTTCTGAAACAACCCCTAGTACAAGCTTGATATGTTGTAGGAAAGCCAGATGGGTATCCATAATTGCCCTTTTTTTTTCCTGGTTCTGTGCGTGCAAAAAGCTATGCCTGAAAAACTATTATTGTAGGGCTACTAGGAGTTTGGTCTAGTTATGAAGGAACCCACCATGAAAATTGTTAGAGGCCTATACTAGTACATGGAAGGTGTTTATCTTGATTCCCTAAGATGTTTTATAAGTCTTCCCTTGAGGTATTGAGTTAGTTGGAAGCCTACACCAAGTTTGTGTCCAAGCTAGTCTATGTCTAAGGCCTAAAGAGGAAGATAAGTGAGTTGGGAGAAAGATCTCCACTTTGAGGTCTTTTGTGTCTTTGTAAGTGATTTATTCAAGTTGTTTTGTGAATTTGGTGATCTTATCTGCATCATTTCACATGACCCCATGTGAAGGTTTATTTATAAGTGTTGAACATCCAGAATACTCAGAGGGGATGGGTGAATTAGTATTCCCTTAAATCTATTAAAACTTTTAAAAAACCATCCACACAACATAACCTAATTTTCAAAATTGAAACAAACAATAAGCAAAAATATAGTACACCACATAAACCCAGAACTTATATGTGGAAAACCCAAGATGGGAAAAACCACAGAGAGGATCAACTCTTGATATTATGTAATCGGTTATAGAATATAGGGGTGGCTCACTGCCCAAAATATGACAGCTCACCATCGGAGGATGGCTTACAACCAATATTACAAAATTTTAACTACTAGGATTTGATCTACCATATGCATGAAATACAGTTCCACTAAGGTGCAAAATCACTTTCACATTCATTGTACATAATCACTTTCACATTCACTATACATAATCACTTTCACATTCAATATAGATCACATGATGTTATAAAAAAGATCATGATTCCTATCCTTCACAAAGTAACTTTATATATACCAAACTGAGTCTTCTTCAAGTCAACTCAACTGGAGGAAGGGTTAGCCCAAAAATCCCTTACATGCTACTGCTCAAATGTTCTTACCATACCGAAGAAGTTGTCCAAAATAGAAAATAAATTCTCCATGATCCACATAATAGGTGACAACACCAAAACTAACATACAGACAATGATTCTGGAGAAGACCAGATCAAAACCTTCAAACTGCACTATGCCAATAAACAAGGTATACTATTACTGGACCCATAATTGTGCCACAACAATACATTAACATCTGAAATATTGGAAATAGACATTAGACCAAATACAAAATCTATTTCCAAAACCTTATAAGAATATATGGTAGTAGGGATCAATGTAGACCAAAAAGATATATGTCAGACTTAAATATATACCGGAGCTTGTTGGACTCATATTGGAGTATACTGGACTCATGTTTTCGGATCACAAAAACATCAATGACAAGATTCTAACAATCTCCCTCTTTGTCATTGATGGCAACATGACAATTAAAAAACCATCAATGACAACATTCTAACAATAAAATGTGAAAAATATGATGGTGGGAAGGTGTACCCAATAGATGATCATCTAAATATTATTGACTATGGTAGGATCCTAATTTGATTTCCTAATGGATGATTGAAGGGGATAGATGGTGTATTTCATATCCTTGGTTTGGAATGAAATCTTCTTTAAATAAGTAAGATGAATGATGCATGTGTGCAACTTATTTTCTTAAGTGGATAGAGAAATATGGTCAAAGTATTTATGTTTCTTGCTAAAAGTGTTTAAATTAGAGCTCAAATTTAATTAGATGCATGTAAAATTCAATATAATAGTTCTTTAATTCTTATAGTGAGAGGTCTATAAAATATTCACCTTATCCAATAGAAATAACAATAAAGAGGTGCATTATGTCTACTTTTAATGGTCCTATTTTTTGGAAACATAGGGTGCTAATTCCTTGGACACTAAGTCACCAATAAGAAAAATATGTTATGGAACCAAAGGGTGGGTCACATAAGTGAGAATGGTTTAAGAACCCTCAAAAATAAAGGTATTGTTGAGGGATTATATGATTGCAATCTTGAATTTTATTTTGAGAAAATTGCATGTATGGAAAATAAAATTATGTTTAGTTTTTCTTTAGTTATCATAAATATTTTAGGGTATTATATTTAATCCATTCAAATTTATTTGGTTTTGTTAAGGTGCCTTTGATTTTTAAATCTATATATTGTGTTTCTTTCATTGCTGATTATAGTAGGACATGGTTACATCTCCTTGAAGTAAATCTAGGGTCTTTAGTCATTTTAAATATTTTAATGCTCTTTTAAGAAATTATACTAATAGGAAGATCAAAATTTTGAAGATTTTTAATGGAAATGAGTTTTATTAAAAAAAAAAAAAGAATCTATAAGGACAATGAGGTATAAATACTTAATACAACTTCATATAACCCTAAAAAGTAGTTATAAAAAAAATGAATAGGATGTTGATGAAGAGGGCTAGGAGCATGTTGAATGAGGTTAGCTTGGAACAATTTTTTGGATATACGCAGTTGTCATTTCCTAATACTTGGTTAACTAGCATCTTAAATAATCTCATGTTGATAAGACACCAATTGAGGTGTGATCAAGAAAAAACACCTCATTGAGACATATTCAAGTCTTTAGTTGCAAGGAATATGCATATGTGGCTAGGGAGAAGTGGTCAAAGTTATAGAACATGGCTATTAAATGTAGATTAATTAGCTATGATGCTAATATAAAATGAGACAAGCTTTGGGACCTTGTGCTAAGAGAATATTGTATAAAGAAGTGTTATCTTTAGAGAATTTAAGTCTTCTTAAATAATATTGCAACCAAAGTAGGATGGAAACAAGGATGTATTGCAAATGGGTGTTCAAAATAAAAATAGGGTTGAATGGTAATTTTGATAAATACAAGGTAAGGATAGTGTAGTGTCATAAATTGTATTTTCATACAATTTCATTCTCACCTAGACCTCACCTTAGTCTTCTGTCTAATTTGATTATGCTCACACCTTCCAAAAATCTACATTTCCAACTCCCTTTTTGACCATTGTTCAAATTTAAGTCCTGATTAATAGGACCAAGTTTCCCCCACCACCATAGTCCTTCTTATCAAGAACCAAATTTAGTCCCATCAACTATCACTTCAATTGGGCATGAATTTAGGTCTCGTATCATCCTTCTCTGAAAAATTCAAATAATTTTTGAACGATTAAGTATAAAAGGAGGCCTACCCCTCTCATTTTAAGTCTAATAAGATGGTTGGATCTCTCTTAATTACACTCTAGCAAATTCAATTCAAGTGAGCAAGGAATCAAGCATTGAAGGAGAGGTCAAGTCAAGTTCAAGTATTCAAGATGGTATCCATGATCAACCTTGCATGAAGACATTCTACATGACATCCTAAACCCTTTTCATGAGGATTCAAGAAAGCTTCATCAAGGTATCCACTTCAATTATATGCATTCACATTTAGATCTAACCTTTCCCTCAAAAGGAAAGTATTTTGTTACAATTCAATTTCATTTCCATTTCCATTTCAAGGTTAATTTCTTAACTAGGGTTTGACCCAAGGCAAACCCCTATCCACAACTATTTTATCTCTCTATGTGCATGAAATTGAATTAGGTGTTGCAATTGAAGATTCTAACAGAATATATGACAATAAAAAGGTTCAACTTTTACAGGTGCAAAAAGCAGAGGACCGGGTAGCTCCCACATAATTTTGCATGATCTTCTGATAGTGAATTATGTGTGTCTCCCTGATCTAGAAAATATCTTGCTTGTCTACTCAAAAGTTGAAAAACCAAGTTGTCCTACCCTCTTAGTCTTGACAATTTGGCCCATATTTTCAGCTATAGGTTCTAATCTATTTTCCCTTCTTAGATCCTTGTATGTGGCTCTGTGTGAAGTCTGGAACATTATGTTATCATCTTTTTAGTTCAATTCCTCATTATTTTCTCTTAGATCCAATTTTACAATTCAAATACAACTTCAACTCTAAAAAAGGAAACAACAAATAGACAAATCTAAAAAGCATCTTAGCCCTCTTCTCTAATTTAATTGTGGCTAGATCTAGTGGGTTTACATTTCCTCTTTTAAATGTAAGATTGTTCTTGTGTAATTGGTGGTTTTACTATCCTAATTGGTGAAACCCTAATTCCAACCACCTTGTAGTTAGTTGCAAATAATTATTGCTAGTTTGAGGTAATGGATTAGGTGAGTTTTTCTCTCCACAAGGAAAGTTGACATCCATTTGATTTAACTATCTCTTACTACAACAATGATCTTGAGGTTAAGAAAATGGATATGAAGATGGAATTCCTTCATGGTGGTTTTGAGGAATTGATTTATATGACATAACCAATGCACTATATTGAGAAAGGTAAATAATATTTGGCCTATAAATAAAAAAAGTCTTTATATGGCATTAAAAAATCTCCTAGGATGTGGTCCTGAAATTTTGATTCTTTTGCATTAAGTTTGGAATTTCTAAGATCCAAATTTTATCATTACATATATTATAATATGGACAATGATACTATTCTCATTATTGCATCATATGTTGATGTCATATTTTTTAGTAATGGGAAAAATGGATTTAACTCAAAGTCTCAACTTTCAACTTAGCTTGAGATGGATTTAAGGGCATGAATGTACATATGGGTGTGGAGATTAGAAGAGATAGAGTGAATAGAAATTTTTTGTTGGGCTAGAGTAAGTGAACTTGATATCAGAGTGGTTTAACATGAAAAAAAGTAATCCATTATGTGTTCTTTTTTTGAATTTATTTTTTGAGTAGTGTATAATTTCTTCCAAAGAGATAGAGGATGTGAGTAGATTATCTAATGCTAGTGCAATCAAGATTTTTGTGTATGTGTTGTTATGCACAATACCAAACTTTTCCAACCAATGGGAGTTAGCTCAGTTATGGTTGATCATGGTTGAGCACATTGGGATGTAGTAAAGAGGGTCATTAGGTATTTGTAGGGTACCTAAAAATATTCTTTATGTTATCATCATTACCCTATAGGGGATAAAAATTATGTTTATATTCATAGATTTGTAAATTTATTTTTGGATAGAAGTATTAATATAGAGTATCTATAAATGCATATTTTTTTACTATTCTTGGTGATGTAATTAGTTTGATCAATAATTGATAGGCTATGGTTTTTTTTTCCACTAAAAAAAAGAGTACATGGTAAAAAATCATTCTTTTAAGGAAGCAATTTGTCTTAAGCGATTATGTTTGGATGTTGGGCTAGAGGTAGAAGCCATTACGATTCATTATGATAGTCAGAGTGTCATATATCTGACAAAGAACTATACCTTCCATGCAAAGTATGAAGCATACATTAACATCTAGTACTCTTTTTTGAGATATGGTAGAGTATGAAAGGATGGTGTTCTAAAACATTGAATCTTTGAATAATGTTCAAGATTCATTGATAAAGCTAGTGAGCACAAAAAATAACTATGTGGCTCCATGAGTATATGCACCTCTCAACCTATAGCAATTAGATAAATGGTGTTGATACTCCCTTTTTCTCTTGTAAGGTTCATGAAAAGTGGGAGAAATATTGGGAAATGTGTCAATATTTCTCCTGATGTTAGTATTACAAAAGGTGTGATTTTCAGGTATGAAATGGAAAAAAACTCAATTTTAGTCTACAAGGTTAATTTTTGGCTAAAAGAAAAATTTCTAGTTTCTCATTGCCTACAAGGGGGAATTTTAAAAAATGGTCCCAATCGACATATAATATCAAGAGTTATGGACTCCAAAAGTTTGCATAGAAAATATAAAACAAATTGAACCTATAAAATATTTGTAAATGGGGAGTTATACCTATTGAACAACTTATGATGTGTGTCATGACACATTATAAGAAATTTCATTGGGGATAATTTGTTTGCCATTTTTGGGTGGTTTTATCTCATTTATTTCTTGTTACCATTTAACAATTTTAGGTTTAATTATCTTATATATTAGGTTCTTTAGATGGAGATTGTTTAAAGTTTTATAGATATTTTAAAGCTACAATAAATCCTCTAGATCTATTGTTGGTGATACATATATGAAGGATTTCTCTAAAAGTGTATTGTAACTATAGTTTACTAAATAATACATTGAGTTTTTTGTGGGATTTTTCTCCCAGAGGTTTTTCCCCATGCACATCAATGTTATGGTATTTATTGTTTTGTTTTTTTTAAATTTGCAATACGTAAATGGTAAAAGACTAAAGTTTGCAAAACGCTCTCCTCACAAAATTACTATAGAAAGAATTTTATTGTACTTTTCTTCTTTCAATGGTGCATTAGGTCATATGTCTCCTTGAATATTAACCGATATCCTTACACATCACCACCTTGGTCCTTACACTATAGTACACAATGTCAAGTGTCATAGCTCATTACAAATTTAGCATATATGTACATCCAAATTTTTAATCACATCTATTTGTCATAGATCCCATCATCATCATCACCAATAATCATCCTATTATTTACTATCACCATCTCTCAATGTATATGAAACCCACATCAACAATCTATCACCATAATCAAAGCACTTAATTGATAGCTTTCAACTTCATTAGAAGAAAAATTTTATTTGTTCTCTCATTATATCATTTGTGCACGATTTCTTAGATGGTGGAGCTTCTTTTGTCTCTTGTATTTTTTATTTGATCCTTGATGTGCATCATAACCAACATAATCTTGTTATTACATGGCATAGTGAATTAGTTAATATGTCTCCTTGCATATCACCACCTTGGTCCTTATACAATGGTACATAACATCGTACATTATAACAACATCAATTTATCACTACAAATTAAGCATATACCTACATCTAATTTTATCACATTAGTTCTTCATGAAATCCACCATCCTCATTATCTTACTTATCCTCATCCTCATCCTATTATTTACTAGTATCATTTCTCCCCTTTCTCACATGGTGCTCTTAATATATCTAGACATCCCACTTCTTCCTATCTCTTCAAACCTTGTCCATTTTTCATCCCTTTGGACTTGGTCCTCTTGTCAAGAGACCAACAAAGTCTTTTCAACTCACCTGATTTCTTTAGGGCGAATCCATAACCCATTTCCTAATTCCATTTCCTATAAATAACTAGGGCATCCTATACCAATTCTATCACAAAAATCATCTATACTTATTTTCTTTGAGGAGATGTATTATTTATACTAGTCGCAACAATATCTTAAAGAGTGACAAAATAGAAATACACAAAATCATCCTAACATTATTCTATATTATGTTGCATTGCTACCAATTAATTATATTATTTAATTAATCTATTTCATCACCATTTAAATAAACATTATTTAATTAATCTAATATAATGTGACATCTAATTAAATAATAATGTTATTTAATTACCTTAATTTCCACCTCAAATGGATAAGTAAATTAAAAAATATTTTATATTTCATTTCCTATAGTCCCTATCCCATCCCAAAATAAATGTGTTTCCTTCCCGATTTTTAATACACTTTTATGGTTGTAACAAATTATTATTATTGTAAATGCAATATTAGCCATTCATCTTATATAAATCAATTCTAAAATCTAGAAATTGACACATCATCGTAAGAAAATATTTAATCAATGAACCATCTTAAATATGTACATTATAGAGATTTTGAGAAACCATATCCATTTAGGAAAATCTACTTCATCACAAGCTTCATTCATTTGTTTGTAATTATTCAAGTTTCATTATTATCTTAATCTCATGGGTTTGTGAATAGTTTAGATTAGGAAGCATTGTGTTTACATTTTGTCTTCCATTTTAACTTCTAATCTTGTTTTTTATCTTCTTTGAAGTGACACTATTTTTTCTAGTCACAATGTCATCTCAAAAACAGGCAAAAATTAGAAACATAAAATCATCCTAACATCATTCCATACTAACATTTCATCAACACCAATTAATTAAATAATTATATTATTTAATTAATATAATTGATCACCAACTTACTAAGTAAATATTCGTTAACTATTAGAATCCAATGTCACATCTTACTAAATATTATTATTATTTAATTGCATGATTTTCCACCTCACATCAAGTTTAATAATATTATTATCTAATTACTTCATTTCCACCTCACATGGATAATAATATTTAATTATTTAATGTACCTATATTCCCTCCACAGTCCCAAAATAGATGCATTTCTCTCCCAAATTTTAAATAGACTTTTATTGGTGCAAAAAATTGCTATTTTTCAGTAAATGCAATCTTAGCCTTTCATCTTAACAATGTAAAACTAAGCCCTTCATTTACTCTCTAATTCTAATAAAGTCCTTTCATTAAAACCTCACCATAGATCTCATCCTCAAACCGTCACCACCCATTCTTCCTACTAAAAAGCTATAAATTGTTGCATTGTTAAATGCAAATCAACGGGTCATCTTCAATAGGTACATGTTACAAATATTTTGATTAACCACATCGATTTGAGAAGATATACTTCATCATGGGATTCAATTTCACTAACTTTGTTATTTTGTTTGCAATTACTGGAATTTGATTCTTTTCTTAATCAAGACATTTGTAAGTAGTTTTAGAATAAAAAGAACTATGTTTTAATTTTCTAATTTGAGTTCTACTCTTCTTGTTTACAATTAAGGTGAGATTTACATGGAACTTATTAGGGAGGAATATGGTTTTGGTCAACTATTGATGAGGCACAAATTAACATTAACAAAAGTAAAATAATGTGGGATATAAGTGTGTTGCCAAATCCAAGCTGCTAAAGCATTTTGAAGTGAAAGGAAACCTATATCATCTACGCTTGGTCAAAATCCAAATTAATCATTAGGTGATCCTAATATTTTTTTATAGCTCATTCATCCATCTCCCAAGAAAGAATATGATGTCAAAGCATCCAGTGGTTGATAGTATTCTCCATCATCCAAGAATAAACATTTATATTTCTTATCTTTTTGTGTTTCTTTGTCTTGTTTAGGCTACTTATATTTTGTTGAATAGTTTGTCCCATGATTCAAAAAGGTTATTAAATTTCCATGATGAAGGATGGTATTAAATTTCCACAAGAATTTTCTATGTAGATTGGAGGATATGAGAATAAAGACAATCTATTTCGGAAGAAGGGAACTTTTGGAAGAGTCCTATTTGTCTCTAACTACTATGTGGTTTGTGAAAACTTGAGAGAGGGAATTAGGAATTCTTTTAAGAGGTTCCACTAGTTAGGAACTAGGGGGACTTACTCTTGGGATAAGGGAATTTAATCTTCATGCTGACAACTTTTTGAAAGAATTAAATGTCTTGAAATGTTGAATTTTTTTATTGTAATGATAAAGAATATTTGTATGTGTATGTGTATGTGTATGTGTAAGTGTATGTGTATGTGTATGTGTATGTGTGTGTATGTGTGTATGTGTATGTGTATGTGTATGTGTATGTGTGTGTGTGTGTGTGTGTGGGCATGTGTGTGTGTATGTGTATGTGCATGTGCATGTGTATGTGGATGTGGATGTGCATGTGCATGTGCATGTGCATGTGCATGTGCATGTGCATGTGCATGTGCATGTGCATGTGTATGTGCATGTGCATGTGCATGTGCATGTGCTTGTGCATGTGCATGTGCATGTAGTGTGGACCTATTCACAAGTTAAGTTAACTTAAGTCCTATGTGTTATTTCTAGAAGTTATAAAGTTTTAAATGGGTTCATGTATCTCATTTACTTCTTGTGTCCTAGGCCATCTAATATTTATGTTAAGTTATCTCATGGCATTGGATTAGGACATATGCCACCATATTGTTTAATCATATCACTCCTCTTTCCTATATAAGCAAGTCTTGTGTACACTTTGTAACATATCTTATAGATCTTAATATCAATCAAGCTCATTTATTGCATACCTTCTTGTAGAAGGTTTCTTGTATTTTAATAGGTGGTCTTGGGTGTTGAGATAATCTTCAACTCCTATATGGTATTAGAGAAATGGCACTGCAAAACCCTTCTTAGATATAAGGGTAGAGTTATTACCAAATGAGAGATATTGGTAGTTTTTAGTAAAGTTGAGTATGCTCTTCTCTTGCATCATACAGTGACTTCAAGAATCATAAAATCTTGAGGAAAAACACTAGATTTAGGGGATTCTTTTTTTTTTTTTTCTTTGTAATTTCATATCGGAGTGTGTTGGAGAAATCTAAGCCCACAATTGAGTTCAAGGAGTTGAAGAAAGTTGATTTTTCCTTTTTTCTTTCTCAAATCAGGCTTGTGAGGCTAGATCTACAATGTACTACCTCTGCCCTAATCAAATTCTAATCTTGGTTTGACCTTGGTTGACTTACCATGATGTAATGTTATAGTCAGATATTATGATTATTGTGTGTACCTGTTAATGTGCTTTCACATCGATTCTTATGTAAGCTTGGTTGTTCTTTGGATTCGCGTTATTAATCTTGGGCTAACACTTTCATTGAATATATATTATATGTGTGTGTGTGTGTGTGTGTGTGTGTGTGTGTGTGTGTGTGTGTGTGTGTGTGTGTGTGTGTGTGTGTGTGTGTGTGTGTGTGTGTGTGTGTGTGTGTGTGTGTGTGTGTGTGTGTGTGTGTGTGTGTGTGTGTGTGTGTGTATGTATGCATGTGTGACTCATGGTTTCAGGAGATTGCAGGTACAGTACCACATAGGTATGAGGTTCATCTCCACTTGGATTCGCAGGTTTGAGTGTACCTCTTTGGTCCTTAGGGATTGGATTAGGTGGTCATAAGACCCTCCTTTTATCCTAGTCATGCTCAGGTGAGCATCGTCAGTCATCTGTTAGTATCCCCTTTGGTTGGGTATGCGAGTCATGTATCTAGTTGGCTTTCTTGGGTTGTGTGTTTTACGTGTGGTAAAATTGAGTATTTAATCCTAAGTATTTAATTTTATTAAATATGTTTTTATGCATTAGTAATTAAGGGGCTAAATTAAATAGGTCCCCTTTGTGCGATTAATTAATTAGAATTGCTCTATTCATGTTTGTAGCAAGTTCAATTAAATGGTTAATTTTAAATGATGAATTTATTAAGTTTATGCATTTTGAAAGGAAAGATTAAATTTTATTTGAAATAGAAATAATTTACCCTCCTTGGCATTTTAAAATAGAAATGTTTGTTTCAATTAATTGAGAAAATCAATTGTTTTAAAAGAAAAGCAAGTTTAGTGTATTTGATTTGTTTTTTATTAGGGGAAAAACAGGTTTTGAGGGGACCCGAAACCCCATACAATAGGTTTTGGAGGGACCCGAAACCCAATAGATTTTATCAAGATCTAGAACCCAACAAAGCAGGCTGCTGAAAGAAATAAACAATGAAAAACCACAGTCAAAATCCAGCAAAGATGACTAAAACCAGCAACAACCAGCATAGTCATGCCACACCCAACAAATCTACAGTTCCAAACTATAGCACATAAGAGTAATAATCGAGGGTATAACAAGCACCCTTAGCCAACTTTCAAGGTTTTGAAAGGTACCCCTAACCTTCAATAACAACACCAGATTACAATAGATATTCATACAATTTGAATCTGGCAGTAGGGGTTTTGAAAGGCTCCCTCAACCTTCAAACTAGGTTTAAAATGGAACCCAAAACCAGGAACTAGGGGTTTTGCCAGGAACCCTCAACCTTAAATGATGAGCTCAGAACTCCAAACACAAGATTATCCCCAAAC
This sequence comes from Cryptomeria japonica, assembly GCF_030272615.1. Taxonomy (NCBI): domain Eukaryota; kingdom Viridiplantae; phylum Streptophyta; class Pinopsida; order Cupressales; family Cupressaceae; genus Cryptomeria; species Cryptomeria japonica. Next base: position 398,843,054 of record NC_081411.1, on the reverse strand, counting down.
CAAAGACAACAGAAAGACAGACTAGGCCCTTTAAAACTATTAGCAACTGACCTACCTATAGGATAAACCAGGAACCCACAACTAGAAAAAGGGGGAACAAAGACCCCAAAAACCAGAAGGAAGGAGGCCAAACCAAGAAACAACAAAAAGGAACTAGTCCAGGAGACAAGCTATCAGCGTGGAAAAAAGAACTTCCAGACCCACCCAAGGAGACACCCATGAGAGAAGAAATAGGCATCCATAGCCAGCAACAAGAGGAGCACCAAAAGTCAAAGATCCCTAACATTCCATTTCTCCACCTCAATAGGAAAGAGCTCCACCTCTACAGGATGAAGAATGAAGCAGAAAGACAACAACAAGCACTCTCCAGTAGCATGCAAAAACTAGCCCTTTCCCCTCCACCAAATGTCCACCTCCATAGGAAATATGATCACCTCTAATAGACAAGGAGGGGAAAAGAACAAGAGCCAAGAAACCCCTCTCAAAGGTTCACACCAAAGACAACTCTCCACCTCAATAGGAGAGTATCCCAACAAAGAAGAACCAAAAAAAGAAGATCCTTCAAAGAACCAGAGCACCAAAGGCCAGAACAACAACAAATCCTCAGCACAGAGGAAATGAGAGAACACAAAGAGCCTCTCCACAAGAGATCCTCTAGGGTCCCAGATCTGCCCAGACACCATCCCAGGCAGGAGAACACCACCCACCAAAGAAAGAGCAGAAAAAAGGCCATTGACAGGAACCATTGCACACCCCCGAAGACCAAAAACAGAGGCCACAAAAAACCCATGCCAAAACACCTCCATCGCTGCCCCAGCCTCCACTCCTTCCTCTGCACCAAACTCTTCCACCCACCAATCCAACAAAGAAGAGAAACGAAGAGCCCCATCAGACAGTTGTAACATGGAAGGTGAAAGGAGGAGAGGGAGGAAATCATTCTCATCCGCATCACCATCTTCCCCATCTTCTGCAACTCCTTCATAGGAAACCCCTCCCACTCCCGCTCCCGCTCTCCTACTCTCCATCAAAAAGAAAAATAGTGTATTTGATTTGTTTAAAAATAATGATTTTTTATTTTAATTGAAAGAAAATATTTTTAAAAAAAAAAGGAATTTGGTCAAACTTTTCCCATTTAACCTAGGTTTGGAAAATATTTTTGGAGAGTTATTTTTGGGAAAAATATTTTTGGAGTGATTTTTGGAGAAAGTTTGGACATTTTGGGGGAAGAAGGATTTCTTGAGCTTGCAGGCTGGGCTCTTCATCAAATCTTTCCTAGGATTGCAAAATGAGGTAGGAATCTTGTTTATCTCTTTGATTTCTTTGTTTAATAGAGATTGTTTGGTTTTTTTGGAAGAAATTTCGTTGTGTTTGTGGTTAATCTCTTATATTTTATGGAAAATGGAAGAGTAGTAGTTATATCACAAACTCAAACCCTCCTTGCTTCTTTCCCAACTTTCAGATTTAATTTTGGTTGCTCATATTGTTTTTAAAACCAAATATTGGGGTTGGATGTTCATGATTAAAATTTTGTTAAAATTCCATGTGAATCTTTTCTGATTCAAGCTTTTTATTGGAAATTAGTTTGGGGTTTGGCAGATTGGTTGATTAAATGTGTGTAAACCAATGCTATTTACCCAAATATGGAATTTGATGGAGAGATTTGTCAAATTTTCCCATTCTGGGTCTGGTTATTCTAATTTTTTTTAATATTTTGAATACCTTGGGTATTTTGAAAAATTAGTTTGAGTCTCTATTTGTGACTGTGAATAAAATAAGATTGGGTTTTTTCTTTTTAAAAAGTTTATTAAAAAAATAAAAAAATAAAATGAAATTTTGGGTGGATTTAGGTTTTGGAGGGTGGAGGAGTTGAGGCTCAACCCGCGCCCCCCTCCCATGGCTTGCAACCTTGGAGGTCTGCAACCACAATGTGGCCGCAGAGGCTTGCGACCCCACTGTGGTCGCAGAGACCTGCATCCACAGTGTGGATGTCGTGGGTCTATGCCCACATTGGTGGTCATAACCTCTGCGGCAAGAGCACAACCTCCACTCTCGTGGATGGGAGGTGGGCCCCGCGGTTTGCCTTATTTTATTTAAAATAAAATAAAAATGCATCGCAGTTGATAATTTTGGTTATTTAAAAAGTTTTTAATATATTTTATTAAAAAAGTTTATAATAGTATTTATAATTATTAATTATTAATTAGTATATATTTTATTAATTATGGATTAATATATATATATATATATTAATTAATTAATTAATATTTAATTTGTATTCTTATTTACAATATGTATGCAAGGAAGTATCATTTTATTTGGTAAATGATCATCAATTTTATTTTCTTTTTTAAAGGTATATTTCCATTTTTGGAGAGTATATATTTGTGTTGCAAGAGAAGAGATTAGAAGTTGTCTTCGAACCAGTATGGAAGATGTTTTATTTTGAAAAATGAATATCATATTTTTAGTTGATTAATGAATATTTGATTTTATATCATTGTGTGTACTACAAATATTATAATTATATTCATGTGATTTTGGTTTGGAAACTCATGATGAAGTATTTAAAGTATTGTCTGATGCAAAACAAACTATAGTGAGTTAGTAAAAAATGAGCAACATGTACCTAGACAAGGAAGACAAATTGCAATCAAACTTAGATCTATTAGAAAACCGGATCGATTATAGTGTTTAAACAATATGGAAAAAGATTGTATTTTCTGACTTATGCCTATGCATGTTTAATTTTCTGTATTCGCATTTGCTTAAGAAATGGCAAGTCCTTGATTGTGATTGTTGGATATTGTCCCATGTGATTTGGGTACCTTCTTATGTCCTTGATCTTGAGTTTTGGTTTTTTTCATGTGATGGTGTTGTATCTAGTCTTGTCCTGTATGCGAGTGTTGATATGTTGGTATGTAGTTGACCATAGTTGGTCATGTCTCTAGTCAGAGTACCATTAGTCAGTGCACCTCGTATGAAGTCTTGTTTGACCAAGTGGGTAATCCTACCGTATTGAACTTCGTATGCTTGTCATGGTGTACCTGGGTTTTAGGAGTTCGTTGGATTATGGTCTAGTGTCTATGGGAAAGTGGCTTTCGAGTGGGGGCCACGCCCAAAGTGGTTGTTGGGTAACCCATCGAAAGTGTGTCTAAATAAGTGATAACCTAATAGCATATTAGAGAGTTTAGTTATTAAAAATACTAAGAAAGATAATTGTGCCTCACGTATGGGATGAGTGCTAGTACAGACTCGACATACAGTGAGAAGGCCTAAAATTGCAAACCATCAACTTTGTCTTCATGAAAGGATGTGTTGGGTCCCAATGTGACTTGGATGGGCCAGAGGTTCAGGATAGGTTATCTGGGCAACCCAGTAGATGGGGTCAGAACCTATGGAGACTTGCCATGGTAACCATAATAAGTTATGTGATGATACTTGTCCCTTATGTTCACTAGTGTGTTGTTGTGTTGTCTTTGATAAGAGAACTGATGTGGAGTCATCCTGTTGTTTATGCCCTTGTGAGAACCTGATATTCATGTTAGACCATGGGTTTGTTATGATGGGTTGTGAAGACTTAGTTTTGTGGGTGCTCTAGTTGATATTTGTATTTGCTTCTTATCATGCTCAGTAGGATCTTTTCATATTCAGGGATCATTCATGTATCTATTAGACTGATGTGGTCGTATGTATTATTGGTTTATGTACACCTTGATGGTAGGATGTAAATGATGTGAACCTTATGTATTCTTCACCCTATTATTTTATCAGAGGGGTCTTGCAATTGAGCAGACCCAGAGATGTAGCCCACTATGGGTGAACTCTGGTATCATTTCGGTGTATGTGGTGTTTTATGTTCTTCTAATTCCTTTTTAATTTAGCATGTATGGATGGAATTACGGTTTAAATTTACTATGTGGATTAGATGATGTTAGTCTTAAATGCATGTATGTAGTCATCTTATTAAATGCAATAATTTGGATCATGAAGAATGTAAATTTGAATAATGGAATGTATTCGGTTGTTTATAATGCAATTAAAGTATACATGGAAATTATTTGTTAGTTTATTATGAAATTAAAATATGTAATGAAATTAGATGCATGACATATGTTTTAATGTAAGATTGAATGTAATGTATGGTTAAATTGCAATGGATGAACTCATAATGTTATCTATAATTTTAATTTACCGAACAAATTTATCCTTGTTCAAAGTATTATCATGTCATTAAGTTAATCAACTTAATTGGATTAATTAGCGTGAGTTGAGTTAAGTGTTGTATTAAGTAATCACATTAGGAAACTCTTTAGGTGTTATTTAAGTCTTACATTGTGTTATCTAAGCTTGTGATAACTCTTTGTATCTTGATCTTGTTTTAACTTTTTTTTAAAAATATTTGCACTCTATTCTTGTATTTTAGCTTTATCCCTTCGGGGTTTCCTGGCGGGGCATTACATACAAGGGCTTGAAGTTGGGAGGACATTCCTAGATCTAGGAGGTAAGTAAATTTTTGGAGAACTTTGGACCAAAATAGAGCCTTCCATTACATCCAAAAGGTACAAAGTCCTAATATTGACTACCAAATCACCAAATTTGGAGATTTTTTCCCTAAACCTATAGATTCTTTTCCCTCATCATTAATTTCCATACACCCATACAAATTTGTATGTGGCCATACAACACTAGCATCATGACTATGTCACTATACAATTGGTAAAAAAAATTGGCATATTCTAGCAAATATTATCTGGTTGTCTATATTATCAATACCCTCATTGGCATCATTGTACTCCTGCATCAGGGGCCTACATTTGCAAACTATTAGGTGAATTCATTTGTGAAAAAATGGTACATTAGTGATAATTTAAAAAAAACAAAAATTTGATTTAATTTCTAAATCAATGTTAAGCACTTGTTTCACCCACAAGGGTCATATCAAATATCAGGGTCATAATTGTTGGTGGCATGGTAAGTACCCACCACCCATTTTCTATCATCACCTAAGTGGCACCATTGTCATGGGTGAGCTGGAGTTTTTAAAGTTTTTTTATGCCCTTGGTTGTATGAAAGATCAACTGCATTAGTGCTTAGTAGCTTAAGTCGACCCCTTCAAAGGCCCGATTGGGCAATTTTTTCTATGAGGCATAACTTTTTATCAAGGTATTATTTTTTTGCAAATGAGATATTGACAGAAAGATAGCTTTACGTACTTTGTAGTGGTGTGTATTTTTTCTGTATTTTTTTGCAAGTGCATTTTATTGTAGGTTGAAGTTTATTTTTCCATTTGGACCTTCAAGCTCATAAATTTTTGTCAAATCCTTCAATTTTCATGATTCCGGTGATATTTGATGACTATTCAGGAGCTCTATCATTTTTTCCATGCACTTTTTATAGATTAATTCCTAGGTATATTCTATTCAATTTTTACAAATGTGGCATAATAATTTATTACCTGAACATACAATCTCCTGTAGAAGTTTTATTTTGTGAAGATTTCATTTATAATATTCATTATATTTGGGAGTTTCTATATGTTGTTGAGGTTTTTTTTTGCAATTGTGGATATCTATCATAGTTGATAAAAAAAAATTATTTCATCCTTCTTTGATAATCTTGAAAAGGCTAAGCTATAAACAATGGAGATATGGCATCATAAAACATCTTCATTCTTTTCATTTGTTGCCATATTTGTATGACATTGTTCTCCTTTCTACGTGCAACTAGTAAGACATTTTCTTGGCATTACAAAAGAGATCATGTCTTGAGAGTTATTGATATACATGTTGATAATGACATATTGAAGCATTGATAACGAGTATCCTCATGTTCTTTGGACTTAAATTTGGGAGATATATGGAGATTCTAATACTCAACCATTCATAGATGATTCAATTTTAGAATATTTGTGCCTCTTTTTTTAAGAAATTATACCCTATGATTGTGATACTATGAACAATAATTTGATTCCTTGGGGTAATTTGATTATTGAAAATATGAGGACAAGATTGCTTCAAAGGTTCCCAATTCCTCTTTAGAGACAGTTGTTGTACCTTCATCTTTAGTGATTCCTTGTTCAAAGTCACTAACTGGGACTTCCATCACTAATGTTCAATAAGACCGTCATTTTAGGTTTATAGGACACATTGGAGGGGTTATCTCTTCTCTTTGATGAGATTCATTATACAACCATTGTCAAACCATCTTTGCCTTTAGAGTTTGTTCAACATTAGTTTTGAAATCCTAGTTTTTCACTTTCTTCTTTGATTAGGCATGTACTAGATTTGATTGTGGCATCTTCATCTTCAATGGACCAATTGACACTGAAATTTTTTTAAGAGACATCATCATTCATCTTCATGCTTCTATCTTTCAATGCCTATTTGGAATGGGAAGAGTTCTTGATTTGACATGTTTATTTCCAAAGGGAGACAAGTTGTTTGGTAGCATTGGATCATCTTTTGTCTTCAAGCACTTACCATTATCACAAGAGATTATTCATTGGGGGGGGGGGGGGTTGGTACATAGTCACTCTTTCTCTCTTATGGGAGGGCTCTCAATAATATTTTTGTGATGGATGTAGTACTAGAGAGTATGTATGAGTCCTCCATACATCACTAATTTTATTACTTGTACATGATTTTTTTATTCATTCTCTCTTTTGGAGAGGGATTTTTCCCAAGTGGTTTTCTTGCTTTACTTTGTTTGTAATAGATCTTTTGTAAATGGGTATCTAAAATGGCCTCATAGATGGGACCTATCTTACATTTGTGCACTAAAATGTTCCTCCCTAAGTTTCACTTGAGGAAGGGTGTTAGTGTGAATAAGGTTGTGTCCTAACTAATTTGTTAGTGTGGATCTATTCATAAGTTAACTTAGGTCCTAGGTGATATTTATAAAAATTTTAAAGTTTTAATTGGGATCATATATCTCATTTACTTCTTGTGGCTTAGGTCATTTAATATTTTTTTTTAAGTTGTTGTCTCATAACATAAGATTAAGACTCATCTCAACATTTTGTTTAATTGTATTACCTGCCATGCCTATATGAGAAAGGCTCATGTAACTTTGTAACATATCTCATGGATCTTAATAAACATAAAAGAGGGTAGCAAGAGACAGCCATAAATTACTAAGACACAAAAAACAAGACTTATAGTAAAGAATTTCAATCCTAAGTCAAGGTACTAAGAGTCTCATCCTAGTTAGCAACTCTAAGAAGCAACTTTTTCCTTTTTTTATTTATTTCATCTTGGGGATTTACATTTCATCTTCCTATAACATCATAAATTATACACCTTTATTAGTGTGTCAAATTTCACACTCTCCTAGCACCTATCTTAGTATTTCCCTTTCCTCTATGCATTATGGGACCTTTATTGATTTATATTAATATTATGGTTCTTATTACACCACCACACTCTTACTTGGGCCCTTGATTCTAGGTGTGCCCTTTTTCTTTTATTTTCCTAGTTTATCCTTACTTCTACCCTAATTTCAACTTTCAAAGCATATTTCACATATTTATACATAATGGTTTGAGCCACCGAGATAGAATTGGTATTAGAACCCCATTATTTTGTATTCCTAGAAAGTCAAAAAAAATGTTGTCAAGACCAAGCACCCTACCCTCTTGGTCCTGCATGTTTTTCCCCAAATTTTAGGAGGATAAATTGGTGGTCCTATCTAATTCAAATCTTTCTCTGTGTGAAAATAAATACAATCTAGCTCAGCCTAAAGGTGATTTTAATTATGAAATATTTATATAAGGCATCTCTCTCAATTCATTTTGACAGCTAATGTATACACCTAAAAATGGTCTAAAGATAATTAATTAAATAAGCAATTGTTTAATTAATCCCCCTTCTAAATTTAATTAAATTCACTAAGCAATTTGATTAAATTCCCCCTTCCATGTACCTATTAATAAATTTAAGGATTTATTTAATAAGTTCATTTTCAATAATCCCCTTTAATTAATTAATTCCCCCCATCAAATTCATTTCTTCAATAATCCCCTAATAAATTAAAACAAATCAATAATGAGTTGTTGAGATTAATTAGTCTTTTCCTATTATTTGAATTTTAAATTCAATTCTGCTAACTTGTAACCACCTAATCTAACCATTCCTAAACCTAACCCATTCCATTTACCCACATGTCCCCTTTCCTTGAACACTTTACCCTCTCATGAGAAAAGCTTTGCGACATTTGTCACCAAGTGTTCCCTTTCATCTAACCTCTTCTAGAATCTTTGTGACACTTGTCACTAAGTGTTCCCTTTCATCTAACCTCTTCTAGAATCTTTGTGACACTTGTCACTAAGTGTTCCCTTTCATCCAACCTCTTCTAGAAGCCTCTTGACACTTGACACCATAGAGATGACAGATGTTCCCTTTAATCCAACCTCTTTGCCAACCTTCTCCAATTTCACCATTGATATCTTCAGATTTATCTTGACCATTGATTCCTACCACCTCACCCCTAGCCTTGGAAATCCTATAAATAGACCCCATTTTGGAGCAATAATCAACCCATGTCATTTTCATTCAAGTATTGTTACTATAGGCATATAGCTCTTAGCAAATCATTCTTAGCATTGTTATCATGTTCAATTTTAGCTTAATTGCATCTTCATTCTAGCTTATTTTCTAGAGTAATCATGAAATCATGTAGCTTAATCATGCTATCATTGCTAGCTTATGCATCTTCATCATTTAAATCCCCCATTTAAGTGTAGTCAAGTCACTGGAATTTGCATAACCAGATATGAGAGCAAAATTCATACTCGCATTTACTAGGAGGCAATAGATCCATTAGCTATGGTTTTATCTTTCGTTGATTAATTTTCTAACCATTGCTTGTAATGATTTATTGAGTGTTTTGTGTTGCAGCTACAGGTATAACAGGTACACACATCAGAGGCATGACATTTTGGTGCCCACCGTGGGGTTGGGGCCTTGCATATATCTTTCTAATATCTTGTCTAGTTCTCGCAAATACAAATTTAACGCATTTGTAATCCAAGTTTAGGCCTGTCCTAACTCTTTTCTGTAGAACGATTATCAAAGATACACTTTTCAAAGACCAAATTCAAAACAAATCAATGACTAGTAATGGCTCTATTATGCAGGTTGTCTATAAGAATTCAACAAAACTTTGTGTATTCCTTAAAGTTTTTTTAGGCACACTTGATTTTGGCTAAAAATGAAGAATCATGTATGTTGTGTTTTTTATGATAAGTGAGTACGTTCTCACCTTTGTAAGGTGATCAGAAAGCTAGACTCATCTTTTGCTTTCATTAGTGCATATATTTAGTAGGCCTGGCCTCACGAGGAGCCAAAAACTCTAAAAGTCATTATGGCCGGTGTGAGGGGAATGACCTAAGTGGGAATGGTTAATGCTAAGTAATCCAACCCACTATAAAATAAATGTGATTTGATGAAAATCAAGTCAATGTCAGTGCTCGAGAATATCTCTCCTCCATACCTTCGGGTATATCAAACCTTGGTTTTCAAGGCTACAAAACCTCTTAATTAAGTAGTATACCCTGACACATTGAACGGATCCCTTACTTGTTTCGATTAAAGTAGAAGCTACCTGATTCACCTCTGAAAGGGTGATAATCTTTGTGCAAGAGAGATAGTAACTCTCTCAAGACACTTGCCATATCATGCCCCCATTAGCGTTTGGAGTCAGATAATACGGCGTTGAGAATCCATTGCATGAGACTCATCGGTCGTATTCTGATTAGCTATTAGGTGTGTACCTAAGCTTGCAAGCAAAGGTTTTCTCTCCTTAGCCAATTTCATTAGGGTTTAGCATGCTTGGAGTCACTTATCACATCATGTGTTTTTTGTGTATTCATCCCTAAATTAAAAAATCAGACATCTAAAACTGGAAAACATAAGCAAAACATTAAAATTCACTTATAAAAAATCGGCAAAACAAACATATTTTTCATTGTCTAAGTTAGGTGATTTATCATACGAGGAATTAGTTTTGTCGTATGGTTCATAAAGTTTTGTCGTATGAGTCTCTTCTTTTTCAAAGGAAATTTATGATTTGTCATCTAGTTTTGTATCTTTTGTCGTATGGTTCATGAAGTAATGTTGTATGAGTCTCTATTTTTATTAGTGCAAAACTGCCACTTTGCATGACTTTTTCAGGTCTGTCATTCTTCTTGATCAATTTGCAGTAAGCATAAACATCTAATATCTATCATTTTGTGCTTAAATTGTCTTCTTGGTTTTCTTGGTCAAGTTACCATCCGTCAAAATCAGACTCTAGAAGATAAACACCTCAATATTTTCAAGTGCTCACCCTCAACAAGTTCAAGATCTAAATATCTCAAAGTGCATTATCACCCTCTTTGATAAATGGATCACTCAAACATAGTTTCTCATCAGGATCAATCATCCTTTATCATGAAACTGAAACATTTGGTAAGGATAAGCTTGTCCCACATTGTAGGATATATCGTTCCTACTAGACTTGTTTTTTATCAAATCATCATCATTGCACTCCTAAACCGAAGATCAAAAAACTTGCAAACCTTTAAAAACTTGAATCATCTTTTTATGTCCTATCATTCTAGCGTATTTAACTTGACAATTGATCACTTATCAAAACAACTTTTGGACAATTGAGTTCTAGCACAATATCTAACACACGTGTATGCCCGTTCTAACTAGAGCTCAAACACAAAGAATCACAGAGACTGAAATCGAAACATTGAAAACAACTATAATCATGGAACATGAAGATGAGATACAATTTGAAGGATAAATAACATAACAAAATATCAGAGACATCAAAAAAGATCCCCAATTCGATAAATTTATGCCGAAATTGTTGGAGGAAGAAAAAGAAAAATATTTTCTAATGTTAGCCAAATCTGGTGCTACACTCCCCCCAGATTTTGATGTAAACAAATTGACACAACAAAAAAGTGATCCTTCTGCTAATAATGAATAATATGAGTATCTCTTTGGTCTCAAAATGAATGGCACGTCAATTCCTCGTAGCATCAGAACCAATGAAGAGACTTACACACCCAAAAGAGATGAAGTAGAAATTCTGAATAACATTCAATACAATGAAGAAACAAGGTGTAGAGATGATACAAGAAGTGATCCAAATCCTCCTAGAATACAAAATCATGGCTATGAGAGAACAAATCATGTTGATAATCCTATCACAACTCTCACACAACAACTACAAACACAAATTCAAGATATGCAAAGAGGAAATGTTAGACGATACTCACTTCAAGAAATCTGTCCTTATCCATTCGATAGAAATGTAAACATGATACCATTTCCTATAGGTTTTGAAACTCCTAGATATGAAAAATATGCTGGAAGCACTGACCCTCAAGATCATATACAATAATTTTGCATAATGAGTATGGAGTTTGCACATGAGGATACATACTTAATGACACTATTTCTGAAAAGCTTAACTGGACTAGCTATGGAATGGTTCTCCAAACTTCCACCTGGAATCAGATCATTTTCAGAGTTGGTGGATAAGTTTGTTTCACAATACTCTTACAACCTACAACATGAAGTAACAATGCTAGACTTATGTAAAACCAAACAAAAGGGTGGAGAACCTTTCATGACATTTTTACAATGATGGAGACAGTTAGCTTTGCGGTATCCTCGTACAATGCCAGAGTACGAAAAAATGGACATATTCATCGACAACTTAAATGATCAAATGAGTTATTACTTAAAAGTGCAAGGAAATCAAAGTTTCAGAAAAATGATTGATAATGGAATCAGAATGGAGGAAGCTATGATAAAGAAAGGTGAATTGAAAATACACAAAGAAGGAGTCCATCCTCCTAACAACAATAATAAAAAAAATCACAATGATAAGACAAAGTTTTGGAATAGAAATTGAAATGTAGTGAATGATGGAATAGTAGATAACAACAATGTGAAACCAAAGCAACTAGCTTTTAATTTATCTACTCACTCAGCAGCGGCACAACAAAACAACAATCACCAAAGAGCAACTATCAAAACTTTCTTTTGAAGACAATTTAAAAACATTGGTGAACCCCTGGGGTCAGCATTAAAAATGCTTATCACAAACAAATTGGTCACTTTGCTAGAAGAAAGGAACTAGGAACCTCAAAATAAACCACCTTGGTGGAATGATAATCAGTATTGCGATTTCCATCGAAACAAGGGACATCACACAGATAATTGTTAGAAGTTGAAACATGTCATATGAGATTTGATTGATAATGGAGTAATAACTGTGGATGGACATACAACAAATGAATCTCATACAACTTTTAAAACTCCACTTCCAAACTATGAGAAAGTTGAATCATCAACAATGAATAATGGTAAGGGTAAAGCAAAGGTAAACTATGCTCATACATATGAAAATGTGGTAAATGTGATTGTAGTTAAAGAAAAACAAAATCAAGTTCATGATCATGCTATCACGAAAAGTAAAGCTAAATTTGTTTTGCCAAGTCCTACAACAAATGCATCATCCACCCCGACAAAGCAATACAATCTAGTGGAGCAATTACAGAAAACACCCACACAAATATCCATGTTAGAACTTTTAAAGCTTTCACCTGCACACAAATAAATTCTTGAACGAGCATTAGTAGATACAATGGTATCCAAAGATCTTTCTAACAATCAATTCCAAACCATGGTGGGAAACCTCACAACCCCTCACTGCTTATCATTCACTAAAGAAGATGACATGTCCTTGCAACATCCCCACAACACTCCTTTGCATATTGAAATCCTCATTCACAAAACATGAGTTAAACGTGTTCTAATAGATGGTGGAGCTGGCCTAAATATGTATTCATTGAGTCTTGTCTATGCCTTAGGATATTCAAAAGATGCAGTTGATGTCTGAAAAAGAATCACCATAAAATCCTATGATGAAGAAGAATGTCAAGGGAATTGTGATACTACCCATCAGAGTGGGACCTCTACAGAAAGACACAACATGCCAAGTTCTAGACTTTGACTTATCATATAATGTACTCCTGGGGAGACCATGGATACATGACTTGCAAGCTATCCCATCAACATATCATCAGTGTGTCAAATTTCCCTACAATGGACAAGAAATCACAATCTTTGCATATGCAAATCCATTTCAATACTGCGACAATTTAAAAATGGCTCAAGAAGTAATTGTTCCTCAAAATAGGGAAGCAACATCTTCAAATACACAATCCAAGGAACAATCATTTGTATCTGTTTTGTCAAGTATGGAAAAACAAATGCAGCTAAGAGATCAAGGGAACAAAGAATTTTTAATATACAATTACCACTCTCTCCTAAATCCTTTGGAAAACCAACAAACTCTAAACAAAAACCAATTGTGAAACATCTTCTGATATTTGATGGAGCATTCATTAGTGTTGGAACCTTATCAGAGGAGATAGAAGACAAAGATGTGTTATAGTGTCAATACAAAAATGAAGAAGTTCAACAAAAGGTCAACAATGTCAAAATACCTATAGAAAAATATGGAAAAGGATTTAACATTCTTCAAAGGATGGGATACACAAGAACAGGTCCTATAGGAAAAAGAAAAGAAGGTATCTCAGAACCTATTCGGCCTCATACTCAGCAAACTACAGACAAAATAGGCTTAGGGTATGGACAAGTTACTTTATTAGAAGACACATCTTTTAGTCAACAACAAGAGGAATATGAAAACAGACAAGAACAACTAGAAATTGAAAGGGAAGAAAAATCAGCTAAGCAACAAGCACAAGCAAACACGAAATGGCAAAAGAAGAAATCCTCAAATCAACAAGAAAAACAAACCAATGATATTTCTCAAGTAGCGTTAAATCTCAATCAAAACAAACATGAACCTAATACTAATCAAGGAGACCTCATAGCAAGATTGAAAAAACTCAATCTTAGCCCAGAAGAAGTTGAATATGAAAGAAGGAAAGATATAGCCAAAAAAGCAGATGAAATGCTATATGACCAAATATGTAGATTACAAGCTGCAAGTGATATAGATTCTAATGAATGGGAATGGGATTCATATCACTCTAAAGAATCAACTAAAGAAAAATTCTTTGAAGAAGATGTAGGAGTCGATGTAGTTCACATGTATGCAGGACAAACGTCAGGAACTAGTTCACTTGAATTAGAATCACATTCGGCTAACTTGGACTTAACCGAGGATGATTAGGAGTTTCTTATGCAAGGTCATTCTAATGAGAGTACCATCCTAGACATTGACATACATATTGAAAACTTTGATACATCTATCATGACCCTTGATATCTTCAAAACATCCCAACCTGAAGATCCCTTACCTCTACTCTACCCTGAGCTTATTGATTGGGAAAATGAAGGACATACTACTATTGATACCTTTCCAAATGACCATGCCATATCTATATATCTTAATGTGATTAAAGCCATAAAAACTTTGACCAGGAATTTCAACAACACATCTTCCAGTCAAGTGGGTGCCGAATCTCCTAGTCACCAAAGTGAAAATAAAGAGAACAATATCAGGTCTAATGCTGAAAACCATTTCTTGGCAACATTAGACCAAGAAAAAGTAAAAACAAAGGACACATCTAATTGTGAAAACCTCCTTGAGGAACCAGAAGATGGGAGATTCGACACTTTACCTGAGCACTATCAAGAAATGTCATCCATTTTGATCGAACCAACAGAGGCAGTTAACATTGGGACAACAAAACAACCAAAGATTCTTCATCCAACAACTTCTTTGTCAGAGCAAGAAATGCAACAATATGTGGAATTATTCAAATGATGATAGATCAATTTTGCTTGGTCATATGCAGATATGCTAGGGTTAGATCGAGAGCTTATTATGCATCACTTAAATGTTAATCTAGGAGCCAAACCAGTTAAACAAAAGTTACGGAAGATGCATCCTCATATTGCTCTTCTAGTCAAGGTAGAACTAAAGAAATTATTGGATGTCGGATTCATCAGACTTGTAGCTTATCCTCAATGGGTATCCAACATTGTTCCTATTTTTAAACCAGATAAAAGCATCAGAATATGCACAGACTTTAGAGATCTTAATAACGCATGTCCAAAGGATGACTTTCCTTTGCCTAACATCGACATCATTGTAGATTTAACTATTGGACACTCTATGTTTTCTCTAATGGATGGTTTCTTCAAGTACAATCAGGTCAAAATAGCATTTGAAGTTAAAGAAAAGACAGCTTTCACATGTCCATGGGCTACTTTTTGTTGGAACGTCATGCCTTTTGGACTAAAGAACGTCGGTGCTACATATCAAAGAGCTATGACAACTACATTTCATGACATGATGCATACATTCATGGAAGACTATGTGGATGACATCTTGGCTAAATCATACAATAGAGAAGAACATACAGAGATACTGGAAAAGATCTTTGACAGGTTAGAACAATACAAGCTACAGCTAAACCCTAAGAAATGTTCTTTTGGTGTAACTTCGGGAAAGCTATTGGGATACATTGTTTCAGCTAGAGGTATTGAAGTTGATCTAGCTAAGGTTAAAGCAATCATGGAAATGGTATCTCCCAAGAATATCAGTCAAATAAGATCACTCCAAGGAAGACTCCAATCAATTAGAAGATTTGTGGCTCAACTAGAAAATAAATGTCAACGATTTACACATCTATTGCACAAACATGTTAATTTCAAATGGGACCATCAATGTGAAGAAGAATTCAACAAGATCAAAGCATATTTCATGCAACCACCCATTCTAATGTCACCAATTCCAGGAAAACCATTATTACTCTATGTATCAACTACCGAAACATCATTAGGAGTATTGCTCGCACAACAAGATAATGAAGGAAAATAATGAGCTATCTACTACATCGGCAGAATACTAGTAGGATACGTGATCAACTATTCACCAATAGAAAAAGCATGCTTGGCAGTAGTTTTTGCTTCTAAAAAACTATGACACTATCCACTATCTCACTCCATCAAGTTAATAGCTAAAATTGATCCTCTGAAGTATTTTCTCAACAAGGCCACATTGACAGAACGACTAGCAAAATGGATCAAGATTCTAAGAGAGTTTGATATTGAGTATGTTGACAAAAAAGCTATCAAAGGACAAGTCATTGCAGACCAACTAGCAGAGACACCACTTCAAGATGATCATCCTTTACAGATTGAGTTTCCTGATGCTAATATCCTAACAGTCACCACAAAAACATGGCTATTATACTTTGATGGTTCATATACACAACACAAATCAGGAGCAGGTATTCTATTCATCACACCACTAGGTCATACAATCCCAAAAGCATACAAATTAAGCTTTCCATGCACCAAGAATACAGCAGAATATGAAGCTTTGGTTACAGGTATCAAAATGGCTATAGAATGGAATATTACACAACTACAAGTCTTTGGAGACTCTCATCTTGTCATCAATGAAATTAATGATGACTATCAAGCAAAAGATGAAAAATTGATGCCTTATAAAGAGATGGTTGATGATATCAAGAAGTACTTTGTAGAAATAACTTTCCAGCAGATTCCAAGAAATGACAACAAAGCAGCAGATGCCATGGCTACACTTGTTTCTCTCCTTCAGACATAAGAAAATCAACAACATTATGAATTCTTGGTGGAAGAATTATTTTACCCTTCTTATAATTGTCCTAATTCCCAAACTATTTGTCACTTTGTTGGGCATGATTCCTCTTGCTATGGCCAAACTTACATATACCTAAAAGACATTACCCTACCCCCCGACTTATCGAAAAACCAAAAGAGAAACTTTATTCACCAATCCTCCCATTTTACTATTGTAGAGGATACCCTATTTAAACGAGGTCTAGATGGTACTCTCTTAAGATGTCTCGAACAAGAAGAATTTGAGGAAACTTACATGAAGTCCATAATGGCATTTGTGGCACTCATTCAAGTGGTCTTACCCTTTCAAAAAAACTCATACGCTTGGGCTGTTATTGGCCGACTATGGAACAAGATTCTTTTTAGATAGCGAGAACATGCAAACAATGTCAGATCCATGGGAATTTGATCCATGCACCAGCACAAGAACTTCATGCTTTAGCAACATCTTGGCCTTTTTGTCAATGGGGTCTTGATCTAGTAGGAAAGATAAATCCTTCTTCATCTAATGGTCACAAATTTATCCTTGTAGCTACATAATATTTTACAAAATGGATTGAGGCTGTATCTCTCACAAACATCATAGGAAAACAAATTGTTGCATTTATCTTGAATTATATCATATGTCGCTATGGAATACCCATGACCATTATCACTGATAATGGGTGACCATTCAAAAATCAGGATGTGCAAGAGCTATGCGAGAAGTTCAAAATCTAGCATAGATTCTCCACACCCTATTATCCACAAGGAAATGGGTAGGTAGAAGCATCTAACAAAACTATTCTGAAAATCCTCAAAAAGATAGTGAATGATGCTGGAAGAGATTGGTATATTCCACTGAACCTTTCTCTATAGGCCTACCGTACCAGTATCTGCACACCAACAGGTGCCACACCTTTCTCTCTTGTGTACGGATCAGAAGCAATATTGCCAATCGTAGTAGAGATACCCTCTCTATGTGTATCACTAAAAGGTCTCATCCCAGATGAAGAACAATGAGTATCTAGACTACAAGTGTTAGAATTGATTCATGAACGAAGACAAAATGCCTTTGATCATTTAAAGGTATATCAGCAAAGAATGTACCAGAGTTATAATCATAAGGTTAAACCATAAGTCTTTCAAGTTGGAGAACTAGTACTAAACAAAAATCCACGCAACCAGGCAGATCGAGAAAAGAAAGGAAAGTTTGAGCCAAACTGGTTAGGTCCATTTGTAGTCACAACATTATTTGGATCAGGAGCATATCAGCTATCAACATAGGAAAAAGATCAACTCGAGGAACCTATCAATAGCATGCATCTGAAAAAGTTTTATGTTTGAAAAAATCAAAAACAGTGAAAAAGAAGAAAAATTCAAAAACAGTGAAAAAAGAAGAAAGATTCAAAAACAGTGAAAAAGCAGAAAAAAAAACTGTGAAAAAGTAGAAAAATTAAAAAACAGTGAAAAAGCAAAAAAATAAAAAATAGTGCAAACAAAATAAAAAAATAAAAAAATAAAAAATCAGAAAAAATGCAATAAAAATAGACGATGAAGACCTGGAAAACAGGCGCTATCTATCCACTATCTCTTCCATCTATTAGTTCATGCATTTTTCAATTGCATCCATTCATTTTCCATCAGTGCCGACCATCATAAAGCCTTTGTACATACATAGACTTCCCAGGTGGCTTCTTGCCATGGTTTGGATCATTGGATATATCATAATGACTTTGTTTCTAGGCTTGGGGCAAAATCCTACACCTAGATGGGGCAAAACTCTTGATCATTTTGAGCTTAACCAAACAAGTAGAACAATAGTTAGACAACTCTTATCAAGCGAAAACTGAGACACATCCAACATTGAACACGAGATCAAACTATCAACTATAAAGCTATCAAACAATCAATCTAAGCACATCACACACTTTCTAGTGGATGATATATTTTTGGAGAATGATTTTAACATGATTGTTTAACTTTTCTATATTGATTTTCGCTATCATGATTTCTAAGTGACTCCCAGATGTCATTGACTAGAGGAATAAGGAAGGAACATGTATTTTTCTTGTCTATTGTCTCAAAATTAATCATTAATATATGCAAATTTGTCTCGAGACATGATCAACGGAGTATCATTGAAGACATTTCCAATTTGCATATTGAAATGATTAATACTGCTTGTTTTACGCAAGCAACACTCAAGTCATCTCGGTTCAATTATACCTCAATGCTTGTGCTAACTTTCTATATCAAAATCCAGGAAAGAAGTGCTCAGGTCATCATGGTTTAATTATACCATCAATGTTTGCACTCAATTCCCACATTTCAAAAAGCTCAATGATGACAAAAATGCAAAATAATCCAGTGATTGGTCTGGTTGTAGCTTTGCATTTTAGCTTGCATTTCATTCTTGCATGGGATCCCACAAGCTCCTTTTATCCAAGGTTAAATCTATCGCAAGAATCATCAAAGTATCATCACAAGTGTATATGCAATCAAACGAATGACTCATATCTCTTCAGATATTGTCGACCCAGCAAAAATCTTATGCTATCACTCTCAATAGAAACAACATCAGTAGATCTGAATTTTTCTGCAACTTGATATCAACAAACAGTCAGTTCTTTATCTAATCAACATTATCAAATCAATCAAACCCAATCGACTCTATCATGTCTTATACAGAATGTACCCTTCTTGAAACCAGATGATTTGATTCATGTCTTATAAAAGATGTATCATTCCTGAAACTAGACATTCTGATCATGTCTTATACAAGATGAATCCTTCCTGAAACCAAATGCTTTGATCATCTTTGTCTTATACAAGAGAAGTCATTCCTGAAACCAGACTAAATCTCGATCTTATCAATCTAATCAATCAAGCTAATCGAAGAACTCGCATTTTCATCAAACACAATTGTAGAAATCAAATCAAATCTATCGCGATATCAATTTCGCAAAAATTCACAAAACTCCAAAGATCAATTATCTCAATTGATCTCCCGAGGGGACATCATCATACCGAAGTTTAGCAATCAAGAGCTGGGGCATCCTATCAAACCAATATCATCATCAAAAAAAGATTATTCTTTGAATCAACGTGTCATCACACCTCACTTCAAAGAGGGGAAAAATATATACACCTAAAATGGTCTAAAGATAATTAATTAAATAAGCAATTATTTAATTAATCACCCTCCCTAATTTAATTAAATTCACTAAGCAATTTTATTTAATTCCCCCTTTCATCTACCTATTAATAAAGCTAAGGATTTATTTAATAAGTTCATTTTCAATAATCCCCTTTAATTAATTAATTCAAATCAATTAATTCCCCCCCCATCAAATTCATTTCTTCAATAATCCCCTAATAAATTAAAACAAATCAATAATGAGTTGTTGAGATTAATTATTCTTTTACTCTAATTTGAATTTTAAATTCAAATCTCCTAACTTTTAACCACCTAACCTAACCATTCCTAAACCTAACCCATTCCATTTACCCACATGTCCCCTTTCCTTGAACACTTTACCCTCTCATGAGAAAAGCTTTGTGACACTTGTTACTAAGTGTTCCCTTTCATCTAACCTCTTCTAGAATCTTTGTGACACTTGTCACTAAGTGTTCCCTTTCATCTAACCTCTTCTAGAATATTTGTGACACTTTTCACTAAGTGTTCCCTTTCATCTAACGTCTTCTAGAATCTTTGTGACACTTGTCACTAAGTGTTCCCTTTCATCTAACCTCTTCTAGAATCTTTGTGACACTTGTCACTAAGTGTTCCCTTTCATCCAACCTCTTCTAGAAGCCTCTTGACACTTGTCACCATAGAGATGACAGATATTCCCTTTAATCCAACCTCTTTACCAACCTCCTCCAATTTCACCATTGATATCTTCAGACTTAATCTTGACCATTGATTCCTGCCACCTCACCCCTAGCCTTGGAAATCCTATAAATAGACCCTATTTTGGAGAAATAATCAACCCATCTCATTTGCATTCAAGAATTGTTACTATAGGCATATAGCTCTTAGCAAATCATTCTTAGCATTGTTATCATGTTCAATTTTAGCTCAATTGCATCTTCATTCTAGCTTATTTTCTAGAATAATCATGAAATCATGTAGCTTAATCATGCTATCATTGCTATCTTATGCATCTTCATCATTTAAATCCTCCATTAAAGTGTAGTCAAGTCACTAGAATTTGCATAACCAGATTTGAGTGCAAAATTCATACTTGCATTTACTAGGAGGCAATAGATCGATTAGCTATGGTTTTATCTTTCGTTGATTAATTTTCTAACCATTGCTTGTAATGATTTATTGAGTGTTTTGTGTTGTAGCTGCAGGTATAACAGGTACACACTTCATAGGCATGACATTTTGGCACGTACTATGGGGCTGGAGCCTTGCATATATCTTTCTAATATCCTGTCTAGTTCTCATAAATACAAATTTAATGCATTTGTAATCCAAATTCATGCCTGTCCTAACTCTTTTCTGCATAACGATTGTCAAAGATACACTTGTCAAAGACCAAATTCAAAACAAATCAATGACTATTAATGGATCTATTTTGTAGGTTGCCTAAAATAATTCAAGAAAACTTTGTGTATTCCTTAAAGTTTTTTTAGGCACACTTGATTTTGGCTAAAAAAGAACAATCATGTATGTTGTGTTTTTTATGATAGGCGAGTATGCTCTCACCTTTGTTAGGTGATCAAAAAGATAGAATCATATTTTTCTTTCATTAGTGCATATCTTTAGCAGGCCTTCCCTTTCGAGGAGCTAATAACTCTTAAAGCCATTACAAATGGTGTGAGGGGAACGACCTAAGTGGGAATGGCTAACGCCAAGTAATCCAACCCACTATAAAATAAGTGTGATTTGATGAAAATCAAGTCAATGGTAGTGCTTGAGAATAGCTCTCCTTTGTACCTTTGGGTATATCAACACTTGGTTTTCAAGGCTGGGCGACCTCTTAATTGAGTATTATACCCCAACGCACCGAACAGATCCCTCACTAGTTCTGATTAAAGTAGAAGCTACCTGATTCACCTCTGAAAGGGTGATAATATTTGTGCAAGAGAGATAGTAAATCTCCCAAGACACTTGCCATATCATTCCCCCACTAGTGTTTGGAGTCGGATAATACAGCGTTGAGAATCCATTACGTGAGACACAGCGGCCATATTCTGATTAGCTATTGGGTGTGTACCTAAGCTTGCAAGCAAAGGTTTTCTCTCCTCAGCCAATTTCATTAGGGTTTAGCATTCTTGAAGTCACTTATCACATCATGTTTTTGCTATGTATTCATCCCTAAATTGAAAAATAAAACATCTAAAACTGGAAAACATAAGCAAAACATCAAAATTCACTAATAAAAAATCGGCAAAACAAACATATTTTTCATTGTCTAAGTTAGGTGATTTATCATATGAGGAATCTATTTTGTCTTATGGTTCATAAAGTTTTGTCGTACGAGTCTCTACTTTTTCAAAGAAATTTTTTGATTTGTCATCTGGTCTTGTATCTTATGTCGTATGGTTCATGAAGTGTTGTCGTACAAGTCTCTATTTTTATCAGTCTAGAACTGCCACTTTGCATGACTTTTTCAGGTCTGTCATTCTGCTTGATCAATTTGTAGTAAGCATAAACATCTGATATCTATCATTTTGTGCTTAAATTGTCTTCTTGGTTTTCTTGGTCAAGTTACCATCTGTCAAAATCAGACTCTAGAAGATAAACACCTCAAGATTTTCAAGTGCTCACCCTCAACAAGTTCAAGATCTAAACATCTCAAAGTGCATTATCACCCTCTTCGATAAATGGATCACTCAAACATAGTTTCTCATCAGGATCAATCATCCTTTATCATGAAACTAAAATGTTTGGTTAGGATAATCTTGTCCCACATCGTAGGATTTATCGTTCCTACTGGACTTGCTTTTTATCAAATCATCATCATTGCACTCCTAAACCGAAGATAAAAAAACTTGCAAACCTTTAAACACTTGAATCATCTTTTTGTGTCCTATCATTCTAGCGTATTTACCTTGGTAATTGATCACTTATCAAAACAACATCTGGACAATCGAATTCTAGCACAATATCTAACACACGTGTATGCCCGTTCTAACTAGAGCTCAAAGATGAAGAATCGCAGAGACTGAAATCGAAACATTGGAAACAACTATAATCATGGAACATGAAGATGAGATACAATTTGAAGGAGAAATAACATAACAAAATATCAGAGACATCAAAAAAGATCCTCAATTCGATAAATTTATGCAGAAATTGTTGGAGGAAGAAAAAGAAAAATATTTTCTAATGTTAAACAAATCTGGTGCTACACTCCCCCAAGATTTTTATGTGAATAAAATGACACAAAAGAAAAGTGATCCTCCTCCTAATAACGAACAATATGAGGATATCTTTGGTCTCAAAATCAATGACACATCAATTCCTCATAACATGAGAACAAATGAAGAGACTTACACACCCAAAAGAGATGAAGTAGAAATTCTGAATAACATTCAATAGAATGAAGATACAAGAAGGTGTAGAGATGATACAAGAAGAGATCTAGATCCTCTTAGAATACAAAATCATGGCTATGCGAGAAGAAATCATGTTGATAATCCCATCACAACTCTCACACAACAACTACAAACACTACAAACACAAATTCAAGATATGCAAAGAGGAAATGTTAGACAATACTCACTTCAAGAAATCTGTCCTTATCCATTTGACATAAATCTAAACATGATACCATTCCTTATAGGTTTTGAAACTCCTAGATATGAAAAATATGATGGAAGCACTAACCCTGAAGATTGTATACAAGAATTTTGCACAATGAGTATGAAGTTTGCACATGAGGATACATACTTAATGAGACTATTTCCGAAAAGCTTAACTGGACTAGCTATGGAATTGTTCTCCAAACTTCCACCTAGAATCAGATCATTTTCAGAGTTGGTGGATAAGTTTGTTTCACAGTACTCTTACAACATACAACATGAAGTAACAATTCTAGACCTATGTAATTCCAAACAAAAGGGTGGATAACCTTTCATGAGATTTTTACAATGATGGAGACGGTTAGCTTTGCGACATCCTCGTATAGTGCCAGAGTACGAAAAAATGGACATATGCATCAAAAAAACTTAAATGATTAAATGAGTTATTACTTAAAAATGCAAGGAAATCAAAGTTTCAAAAAAATAATTGATAATGAAATTAGAATGGAGGAAGCTATGATAAATAAAGGTGAATTAAAAATATACAAAGAAGGAGTCCATCCTCCTAACAACAATAATAAAAACAATCACAATGATAAGCCAAAGTTTTGGAATAGAAATCAAAATGTAGTCAATGATGGAATAGTAGATAACAACAATGTGAAACCAAAGCAACTAGTTTTTAATTTATCTACTCACTTAGCAGCAACACAACAAAATAACGATCACCAAAGAGCAACTATCAATACTTTCTTTCAAAGACAATTTACAAACATTGGTGAACCCCTGGGGTTAGCATTAAAAATGCTTATCACAAACAAATTGATCACTTTGCCAAAAGAAAGGAACTACGAACCTAAAATAAAACCACCTTGGTGGAATGATAATCAGTATTGTGATTGATGAATACTAAGAGGGGGGGTGAATTAGTATATCGAAAAACATTGCACTTAAACAGTCTAAAGATAAATCGGTAAAATAGTTTAACAGACAGACCGGTTATCACACATGTAAACCAAAATGAAAATAAAGCATTCACCCACAAAAGAAATAAAACCATAACACAAGATATTTGACGTGGAAACCCAAATGGGAAAAACCATGATGAGATGGAACTCATAAGTCACTATCTGCAGAATAGAAACCAGACCGGTTTAGGTCAGACCGGTTAAGGTCTTACAATGTTCTTCATCAGAACAGGTCCTGTTAGGAATCTTAATCTCTATTAGGAGATAAGTTCGATCAAGGACTACCTTGCTAGAGGATTTTAGATTCACAGAGGTGAACCACCTTGTTAGAGGATTTTACAAAAGGCTTTTGGGCCTACCCGGTTAAGGGCTACAGACTTGTCAAAGATGTGAGTAATCAACAAGTGTTTGATCTATCTAATAGCATAGACTGCTTGGTTAGATCCTTGATAGCTCATTCTTAATGCACTCCTGCATTACTTCAATCTTCTACACATTCATATTACTTTCAACTCCTCAACCACCTTAAACCAGCAACAATATAAACCCTTTCAGTAACAACCTAAAACCCTAAACATGATGTCCTTTTAAAGGAATCTGATTTCATGTCGGCCCAATAGGATTACATTTCAATTTCCTAGGTTCAATGAATCTAGACATACTCAGTAACATGACACAAGAAGCACCGCCAGTGTGTCGGCACCATCAAACAATCGGTGGATTGGTAACTCATCACAAAATTCCTGTTGGTAACTCATCACAAAGTATTACCGGTTCATACAAAAAGCCAGTTGTCAGTTTGACAAAAATGAAGATTGGTAGAAATGTGTTATGCCGCTTTAATCCCTCGTACTGGTTGAGGTCAGCATGCCGCTTTAGATCGGTAAATACATTTTGCAAAACATCAATAGTCTAATGACTATAATACAACATACCTGCAACATACCGGTTGAAACAAATACCGGTTGTTCTCTAACTCATACATATAAAGAGGATCTTTTAGCAAGTGTGTGTCCATCAATGACAATCACAACATAAACATCAAAAATGCCAACAATCTCCCCCTTTGGCATTGATGGCAACACTTAGGAAAAAAAAAATTTGACATCTAAGTGTTTTACAACAAAATCATGCCATTAGCAAAATTGCTCCCCCTAAGCATATACACTATCCCTTAATCAATACAATGTATAGCAATTTTGCATATAGAGCATAAACATTGAGATATTAGAGCATATAGAATATATCAAAGAATATAGAAAAATTTTAAGTACCAAATACTTCTCCCCCTTTGCCAACAATGACAAAGTACCACTAAACGACCCTGTTTCCATTTGATATATAAAAATAATAAAAGTTTATGACAATAAGGAATAGTACTTGTAAGAAACAAATTTATAGTCTTGCAAGAATTGCTTCATTTATAGAGACCAGGACTCAAGTAGGGAGGTGGCCACTTCTTTCTCAATTTGCATCTGGGAGACCTGTTCTTCCATGGCATCAACTATGCTCATCTCCTATGTAACTGTCAAGGCATCCAGGTTCAGATAACACTTCTGAAGAATTTGCAGACGTGGAAGTAAAACCAATTGAAGCTCCTGCAAATCTCTAGACCGTGTGCTGATCTCTTGCTCTGTTTTGGCAGACTGGATATGAAACCGGTGAACGGTTTTCCCATAAGTTGTGAAGGAATTATAGAGTGGCTTGAATGTGCTCAAGTAAGACTGTAAGTCTATTTGAAGCTTTTGCTTCTGAGCTAGCACATCATCATAGAACAAATGGGGTTGGCAGATTTTGCTAACTAGTAGATTTCCCTCATCCAAAGAGTCCCTTATATCCTTTTGGTCTTTCTGCAATTCAGACCAGAGCTCATTCAAATTCTTTACCAAAGCAATGTTAAGAGCATTTTGATGCTCTTTCTTGACATTTTCCTCAGCTGCTTCTTCCAGGCTTTGCACCTGATCATCCACTACTGTACATAGGATCTTTAGTCTAGCTAATGATGAATCGGTGTTTGGAAGATTTGTACCAGGTATCAAACTGGTAAGTGTGTCCACAACCGCTTGAATTATATCCTACTCCTTCTTCCTTCAAATGATTTCAAGGCGCTCTTGAGAAACCTTGATGTTCTACATTAGCTCTGATTCACTTGCAGACTGGAGATCTATAGGACTGGAGAGGTCAGCCGGTTTGGCTTGACTCCCGGTTGCCTTCGGAGTCTCCATCTGGGTGCTCTTCGCCACTTCTCCTACCTTGTCCTCTTCCGCTTTCTTCTTCTCTACTTCTCTCCTCTTCTCTGCTTTCTTGTCCTCCTTAGCCTTTTTCTTTTCTACTTCCTTCTTCTTCTCTCGTTCCTTATCTTCTTCTTCTTTCTTTTTCTTTTCATCTTCTTGCTTCTTTTTCTCCTCTTCATCCTTCTTCTGCTTCTCCTCTTCATTCTTCTTCTTCTTCTCCTCTTCATCCTTCTTCTGCTTCTCCTCTTCATTCTTCTTCTTTTTCTCTGCTTCCTTCTTCTTTTTCTCCTCTTCATCTCTTTTCTTTTTCTCCTCTTCATCTTTCTTCTTCTTTTCTTCTTCATCTTTCTTCTTTTTCTCTTCTTCCTACTTCTTCTGCTTCTCTTCTTCATCCTTTTTCCTCTACTCTGCCTCTTCCTTTGTCACTTCCTATCTATCCTCAGCTTTCTTCTCCTGTTCATCCTATTGCTCTTGTCATGTTACCTCAGATGGTATTTCCTGAGTAACATCTTCTTCATCCAGGGCATCGACATCAATAGTGTCGACCGGTTCATCAACCAGGTTTCCTTCATCATCAAATGCTTCATCTGGTTTGGATATAACCGGTTCTTTCTCAGCTTGTTGGTTGGCTTCAGCCAATTGATGCATCTTTAGAGCATCTAGAGCATGAGTGTGTGTATCCTTGAGCACTTCCTTACCTTTTCCTTCTAGTAACAGGAGTCTACTTCTTCTCATGAAGAAAAGACCTTTGTATTTGTTCATTACATCGAACAGTTCTGAATTTGATACATCAGGAAAGTGTTCAGCAAAAACTTTTTCTCTCATTTCCTATTCCTACTCTATGGCAATGCACCATTTATTGCCTAAGGACTTATACAAAGAATCCGGTGTTTCAAATCTAATTTCTGAAGGAGACCAGTCATTAATACATAAATATTGAATTATTTCTTTTTCCACCGCCTCCTTTTCATCATCATTAAATTCATCAAAATAATCAATTAAATCATTCAATACTTTTCTCCTAATGTTTTTGATAGTTCTTTGACAATGTGTCAAAGGTTTGTAGGAGGAGATATCTATATTTACTGGTGCTAAAGATGCTGGTTCATTCTTTGTCTTCTTTCTTGTCTATCTCACCTTCTTGGGCTACTCCTCAGACACAGTTTCTTCTGAGTTCAGAGAGTTACTTTTTGTTTTCCTTTTCCTCTCAAAGACTTTAGCCGATGCTACTTCCAATTTATTTTTGGTTGGTGATCGCTTGGTCACTTTTGGAGTTGCAGTAGTAACCGGTGCTGATGATGCAGGCACTGCCTTTGCCTTCTTCACTGTCGATTCTTTCTCTTTCACTGCTGGTGGTTCCTCAGCCAGTGCTATCCTCTCTAGGTAGGTGTCGGTTCTCTTCACCTTAGGATCAAGCGGTGAGGCAATAAGGGTAGAAGCATACCCTTCCAGCATGTCGTACATCACCTCATAGCCCATTGGCTCCACTTCTTCCATTCTAGGCTCAACAGCCTCCATTATGCATTTGTCCACCTGGATGGTAAAACAGATGTCATCTTCATATTTCTTGACGATATCACCTGAGATCCTCATGCTTTGGCTTATTTTTCATCTGAACTCATCAAAATACTTGTTCAAAACTTCAGGATAACCGATTCCCACTACTTGCAAACTTTCCTTTATCTGTTTGGTAACTGGTTGGTCCGCAGACCACTGAATGTCTCCCACTCCTGGGAAGTATCCTTGAAAGTAAAAGAACAACCCAACCAATAGTTGTCCAAACTTTTACCTCAGTGCATTATCTTGTTTCATCGATTTCAGGTTCAATAGGAGTTGCCTCTGCATACCAGTGCATAGGTCAAATGATGCATCCTCCTTTATCATCCAGTAAGCGGCATTTACCACTGCAGCAGATACAGAGCTAATCCTGTTGGCTGAGAATGTCCAGTATCCAATCACCATACATGCATACTTCACCAGATCATCCTTGATTGAATTGACTGTCATACCACATGAGTCACTCATTGAACCGGTGAGCTTGGATGTTTCAGTTTTGCAAACAGTCCTTAGGGCTGGTACTTCCCCTATATTGCAGAAACCGGTGACTGCATGAATTACCTGCGGTGTGATATCATGTGTACTCTCTAGGTACATTTTGTCACCATGGAATCTGCTCAGAATTATCCTTATATGATCCTCTGTAAATTCTTCCAAGAAGTATACAGCATTATGGAGTTTCTTCTTCTCCAAGATACTATAATCCGATTTGATTTTCTTATCCTTTCCACAAAACAAACCTAGTTGGGAGTTGATGGCTAGAGACCCTAGGTCTTCAATCTTGCAATCTATGTAGTCAGAAATTCCCTCTTATACTATCACTCTAGCCGGAACTTGTGATAGGGCATTATACTTTGACTTCTGTTGAATAAAACTTTCAAACTCAATAGATGCACTAGAACTGGTATGAGATCCGGAAGCCATTGTAGAAATTTTAAGAACTCGAGAAATACCTTTTAAAACATGCAAATTTAGGGCTTTCCAATTCTCCTTCACTCCTCACTTCGTCAGTAGCTGAATCACCACTTTGTGTTATCCACTTAACTGTTTGCTATTTGAATTTGAATCTCCTTCGCGGTTTCTCAATTTCTCCAAATCTCTGCTCAAATCGCCTTTTCATCGCTCCGCTCTTTGAAAAAAATTTCTTCACTTGAAAACTGATAGTGAGAAATGATTTGAAAAATGCTTTTAAACATAGTCCTCACCTACCATCATTGCTCCTCCATTAGGGCATAAACCCTAATTTGCCTTTTTCCCATTTCCGGTCTTCTGCCAAGCGACAGGTATCATATACCGGTTAAGATCTTTTGCCAGTATAAACCGGGGGTTCAAAAACATTTTGCCATTTTCTCTCCCTAAGCCTTTTGAAGCTTAGTTTGCTGGTTCCGATATTTCCACACTAGGTGCAGAAATTGGTTCCTCTTCCAACATTACTAGTTTCCTCTTCCAGGTTTTGTTCATGTCCGCTTGAACTGTTTCAACATCAATTCCTCCTTCCTGAGTGATCGGTATATTATCAGATATACTCTTTCTGCTTCTACAAAATCTTGCAATGTGACCCAGTTTGCTGAAGTGATAGCAAACCAATCCAGGTGCTCTCCAAGGTCCATTGTTCATGTTTCCATTCTTCCTTCTGCATGTTGTAGCAGTGTGACCATGACCATGACAACTCATACAATTTTCTCTCCATCCAGTTCTCGCTTGATAGTCACCGCTTCTTGGCTGATGATTGAAGACATTAAACCGGTTGTGATTCCGGTTCACAAAAGGTTCAGGACCAACTCCTTGGGTCCTCTGAGGATACTTCCAGTGTCATTCATGATAGACCTGCATTCAAATGCTCTATGCCCATACCTGTTGCATGCATAACAATGACCATTGAACTTATTGGATCTAGGTACATTGTCAATAAAGTAAGGAAAATTATTGTAGGCTTTGCTCCTACATACATTGGCAGTGTGTCCTTCTTTAAGATAGCTAAAGCAAACAATTTTGAATTTTTGCTTACCTTTTCCTTTGAATGTCGGTTGCTTCTTTAATGCTTCAGCATTTGTTCCTAAGGATTTTCCTTCCTTGTGTCCAGAGAAACCAAGTCCATTGGTATTCTTTACCAGTCTAGCCGACTCAAGCTTTTGCTCTAGCTTGACAGTACTTTTGTTGAACTTAGCAAGTATTTCCTTTGACTCAGAGAGTTCTTTGGAAATAGCAGCATTTGTTTCCAATAGGTTTTCATTCTCAGAGATGGCAGTGTTCAGTTCTCCTTGCATTTCTTCCTTTTCCACCTTGCTTGCATGGAGTTGAGCATTTAGGGCACTCATCTCTTGTTTCAACTTGGAGATCTCAAAATCTCTTTCTTTCACTAGGTCTTCAGCTTTTCTCCCGTTCTCAAGCTCTTGACACATCTGGATAGTCAGCCCTTCCAACTCCTTTCTCAGGTTGGAGTTTGATTCATTCAACTTATTTACTTCTGCAATTAGGGCTTCCATGTCTGCTTCATCTGCAAAACTATTTTCAAATAGCTCCATTAGCCTTTCTGCATGTTCTCTCCTTTTTTCTTGAGATGCCTTATATTTGACCATAAGATCATCATAGGCTTACTCAGACTAAGTGAGCCATACAGTAAGTTCCCTCAAGGTGTATTCCCCCATATCTCTTTCCAAGTGGTTAAACTTATAGAAAGGTTGGCTCTGATACCAATTGATGAATACTAAGAGGGGGGGATGAATTAGTATACCGAAAAACACTTCACTTAAACACTTAAACAATCTAAAGATAAACCAATAAAACAATTTGATAGACAGACCAGTTATCACACATGTAAACCAAAATGCAAATAAAGCATTCACCCACAAAAGAAATACAACCATAACACAAGATATTTTACGTGGAAACCCAAATGGAAAAAACCACGGTGAGATGGAATTCACAAGTCACTATCTGCAAAATAGAAACTAGACCAGTTTAGGTTAGACCGGTTTAGGTCTTACAATGTTCTTCACTAGAATAGATCCTGTTAGGAATCTCAATCTCTGTTAGGAGATAAGTCCAATCAAGGACTACCTTGCTAGAGGATTTTAGATTCACAGAGGTGAACCACCTTGTTAGAGGATTTTACAAAAGGCTTTTGGGCCTACCCGGTTAAGGGCTACAGGCCTGTCAAAGATGTGAGTAATCAACAAGTGTTTGATCTATCTAATAGCACAGACTGCTTGGTTGGATCCTTGATAGCTCATTCTTAATGCACTCCTGCATTACTTCAGTCTTCTACACATTCATATTATTTTCAACTCCTCAACCACCTTAAACCCTAGCAACAACATAAACCCTTTCAGCAACAACATAAAACCCTAGACATGATGTCCTTTTAAAGGAATCTGATTTCATGTCGATCCAATAGGATTACATTTCAATTTCCTAGGTTCAATGAATCTAGACATACTCAGTAACATGACACAAGAAGCACCGCCAGTGTGTCAGCACCGTCAAACAATCAGTGGATTGGTAACTCATCACAAAATGTCGGTTGGTAACTCATCACAAAGTATTACCGGTTCATACAGAAAGCCAGTTTCCGGTTTGACAAAAATGAAGACTGGTAGAAATGTGTTATGCCACTTTAATCCCTCGTACCACTTGAGGTCAACATGTTGCTTTAGACCAGTAAACACATTCTGCAAAACATCAATAGTCTAATGACTATAATACAACATACCAATTGAAACAAATACTGGTTGTGCTCTAACTCATACATATAAAGAGGATCTTAATGCAAGTGTGTGTCCATCAATGACAATCACAACATAAACATCAAAAATGCCAATAGTGATTTCCATCAAAACAAGGGACATCACACAGATAATTGTTAGAAGTTGAAACATGTCATACAAGATTTGATTGAGAATGGAGTAATAACTGTGGATGGACATACAACAAATGAATCTCATACAACTTTAAAAACTTCGCTTCCAAACTATGAGAAAGGTGAATCATCAACAATGAATAATGGTAAGTGTAAAGCGAAACAAAATCAAGAACATGCTCATGCTCATGCTCATGCTATTACAAGAAGCAAAGCCAAAGTTGTTTTGCTGGGTCCTACAACAAACACATCATCCACCCTAGCAAAGCAATACAATCTAGTGGAGCAATTATAGAAAACACCACCCAAAAACCTCAGAAGTGCATAAATCTATCAAGGACAGGGGTGTGGTGCCTTGGTCCTACCTAGGACAGGGGCGTGGAACCCTAGTCCTGCCCTCTGTCAGTAGGACTTGGTAGATCAGCAACTTATAGATCTTAAAATCCCTCTTGTCAATTGCAGCTCTAGAATTGCAAAATCAGGACAATGGCATGGCATCCTGGTCCGAGACATTTCTGCTCAAAGTTTAGACACAAGTTCACCTCTTCTTTTTCCTTCCAATTTTTACTTTTCAACAGTGTATCAATTATTTTTTGATCTGCATTCTCAGATTAGGATTTGCTTGTGCTTTCTAGGTTAGATTGCATTGTGCATCGTTCCTCTCTCTCATTCACAACAAAGGAATAGAAAACCTAAGAGGTAATCCACGGCTCTCTATTTCTCATAAGAAGTAGCTGGTGTTCATTACCTCCCTAGGCTCTTTCATATTCCATGAGTGTGTATGAGAGTAGGATTAGGGTTTCCATACTTAGTTTCACTTTTCCCCCTACACCTTTCATGAACCCAACATAAAACACAATTTGATTTTTATTACATTGCATTGTTAGATCTAGATCCAGTTTATTTAAATTGCTTTCAAAACATTAAAAAAGAGAGAAAAAGAAAGAAAGAGATAGGTTTCTTTCATTTTCCTTGTATTGTGTTTAAGTTCCGTGCAATTTTGATTTCAAAATGTCATATTTCTATTTGCAAGAAGTTCATGTTTTTTATGATGTATGCAATTTTGTTGATTATGAGTTTAGTAATGATGAATTAGATGAAGCTCAAGATGAGTTTTTGAACCCTAAGCCTTCTAAACCTTCATTTTTTCAAAATTTAATCAACCTTTCTAGTATGCCATTTCATGGTGATGAGAAAGATAAGTTGAATGATTCCTCTCATGGTTACATTCCTATCAACTCCTCTACTAGATCTAGCAACATAGTTGATTCCCATAATTCCCTCTATGATGTTATGTCTCCTTTTGAGTCCAAAGATAATCCTTTCAATCACTTTGACCATGCTTTATTGGATGATGCCCTTCATGACTTTATGTCTCTGCCTAAACTTTCAAACAAGAATAATGCATCTAAAAAGTTAATCAACATGATGAATGTGAATAAATATAGCAACCGCTTTTTATTGTCCAAGGTTCTTGTCCTTCTCTAGCTTCACCTCTTCTTAATCAACCTCTTTTCATGGTTCAAGGTGGATATGGTCATGATTCCTTTAGCACTCCAAACAAACCCATCATTACGGTTCAAGAAAGGAACCCACTAAGAGTCCTTATAGCTATGCTAGAAAACTTACTAAGGAGAGTTATAATGCAGTTGCCCATACCTAAAACACAAGAAATAATAGGAAACCTAACCCTCCTCTAGTATTTTTGACTCGTCTACCTGATCCAAAACTCATTTTTCCTCAAGCACCTCATATCTCACAAACTCTTGGTAAGGAATATGATCTTGTTGAACAACTTAAAGCTACCCCTGCCAAGATATCCCTTTGGGATTTACTTCAAAATTCCTCGACTCATCATGAAATGCTACAAGATGCCTTGAAAACATTGAATGCCCCACCTGCAGTGACATCTAATAATATGGCTTGCTTGATTCACTCTATTACATCACCTAAGGCTCAGATTTTGTTTACACAAGATGAGCCGCATTCTAGTGAAATTCAACAACAATATGATCCCTTAATGATTCTGGTTATCATAAATAATAGCGCGATAAGACAAACATTAGTGGAGAATGGTTCTGGTCTTAATGTTTGTAGCGTTAACTTGTTGCATAAGATCAATGTCAATACATCTCTTATCAAGCCTGATTCTCTCACTATTAGTGGATTTGATAATGTTGCTAAATGTTCACTAGGTATCATCACCTTGCATGTTAAGGTAGGTCATGTTACTTTACCTACTCCTATCCATGTCATGTCTAGAGAGTTTACATACAACTTGTTTCTAGGTAGATCTTGGATTCATAACATGCAAGTTGTTCCCTCTACATTGCATAGGAAAATCAAATTCATTCACAAATTTACAACATACACCTTGTTAGGAGACACAAGATTTCAGGCTTGTTTACAAACATCAAGTTCTAAATCCTCTTCAATCAATTATTCCCTAGCTATCTTAGACCATTCCTCTAAAGCTTCTACTCTAATTAGTGTGACTAGTTCATCATACATGTCTCCTGTATCTGGATCGATCCATGATACTTCCTCAAGTGGACCCAAGGTTCCTGAGGAAGAGTCTTCTCAACCTAACTCTACAATTGAGAATACTTTCTCTCTTAAATAGATTCTTGTAGAAGATGATTGGGGATCCCTTGATTTCAATCCTACTTTCATAGGGAAATACAAAAATTCCCCCTAGAGAACCTAAGGTCGAAAAGAAGAAAGAAGAAGAAGAACTTAAAAAGCAATCTACTTTGTCTGGGTCATTGGGTAATAACTTTGTGGTGGCTTCTCAGATTTTATCTCCCTTAGTTTTTGGTCTAGAGGATTTTGATCCTTCAATTTTTGAAAATCATCCTTCTTCTTCGGAAATGACTAACCTTTATGGTCCTAGTTTTCACATCTTGGCTAGGTGTGGATATAATGGAAATGGATGTGGTGCTCAAGAAAAATGGATTAAAGTTCCCTTGGAAAACAACCTTCATGATATGACATTTGGGCTTGGTTCTGATCCTTTCAAGCATACTAAAACCTCTAAGAGACCATCTATTAGTGTTAATGTCATTTTTTATTCTTTCTCACTAAAATATCCATAATATATTGACTTTGACCCTTCTTGTGTCTTTGCTTTGGATGTTTTTTCTATTGATGATTCCTAAACTCAATTCTTAGGAGCTTATGACAACCTTCCTCATTATCACCATAATCTTAGTTTTCCCTATTGTTTAAATGCGGAAGCTAACTTTGGGAGGGAAAGAAATAACGATGAGATAGTTAAAGAATTTCCTCAATTGAGAGATGCTCCTCAACAAAATAATCTCCTAATAAATGACACCATTGATATCAAGATGGATCCTTGTGTTGAAGATATGATCATTAAGATAGGGAAATGTCTTGACAAAGAAGAGCACAAGCGATATGCTGAGTTGTTACATGAATTTATTGAGATCTTTGCTTGGATATATTTTGACAATGCCTTGCATAGATCCTAAGATTGTCACTCGTAACATTGTCCTAGTTCCTAATGCTAAACCTGTGAAGCAAAAGATTCGAAAGATTCACCCTAAAGTGGCATTACTTGTTAAAGCTGAGACTGAAAAATTGTTGGATGTTGGATTCATTCATCCTATCGATTATTCCCCATGGATTTCAAACATTGTGGTGGTGGCTAAAGAAAAAAACAAGATTAGGATGTGTATTGATTTTTGTGATTTGAACAAGGCCTCTTTAAAAGATGATTTTCCTCTCCCGGATATTGACATGATAGTGGATTCGGTAGGAGAGCATGCTTTACTATTCTTTATGGATGGTTTCTCAGGATTTAATCAAATCCAACAAAACAGTAAATAAAAGACTATAGACTTAGGAATATACAGTACAATGTGTGATTCTAGGTTTATTGAACCTTCAGCAAATTACAAACATGTAAGGATGCATAGAAACTACCCTCACTTCATTACAAAACCGATAGCAAAACTACTTTAGTGCAAAGAAAGCATATAAACCATAGATTTAAAGGAAAATAAATGAGTTTTATTGCTATTGAGTTGTAGTCCATACAATTGTATTTTCTTGTGCTCTCCTCTCCCATTCAAATGCCTCGTAGGGCTTTAAGTAGGCCACCAACAACTGCCCCAGCTGATCCATGTAGTTATTTGTCATTACAAATGATTAACAAGCCTATTTTGTCATTTCCCACCAAAATGACACTAGCGTTAATATTCAAATATTTGAATTAAAAACTCCTATTAAACAACCATGCTATGAATGTAGATACATTGAGGAAAATGAGATTCCTCCCACCAAACTATATCTAGACGTCACCCTTGCTGATAAAAATATACTCTTCTCCTCCTCTATAAATGACTAAATCGGTGAAAGGTGGGAAGTCTGTGAGCCAATCATGCCAATGAGTGAAGTGTCAAGATGCACCAGACTCTATATACCAAGCAAAAGACTTTACATGATATGCAAGTCTTTTCACCATGAAAGCATAAAATGCAGATTCTTTCCTCTTTGATTGCTTTGCGACATTGGCCTTAGGTTGAGACCCTCCCTACTTCGACATTTCAAAAGCCAAACAATTCCAATAGTCCTTTATCAAGTGACCATATTTGTGGCAATAGTTTAGATTGGACTTTCTTCTTCTTCAAGCTATCCTGAGACTGATTGGGGCCTTTCTATTGTGATTTACCTTTATCCTTGTGAAAGTATTTGGCTGTATCTTCATCAATTCCCAAGATCAATATAAAACTACTTTCACAACTCCTTGGGGTACCTTTTGTTGGATTGTGATGCCTTTTGGATTAAAAAATGCAGGCGCAACCTATTAGCATGCTATGACTCTCATCTTCCATGACTATATGCATAAGACCTTAGAAGATTACGTTGATGACATCTTAGCCAAATCCATCCTTTGTACAGATCATGCTAAGATCCTTCATCAAATCTTGGAGAGAATTCGTAGGTATAACATGTGTTTAAATCCCCAAAAATGTGTTTTTGGTGTAGATAGTGGAAAACTATTAGGATTCATAGTTTCACATCATGGCATTGAGGTGGATACAAAGAAGATAGATGCTATTGTTAACATGCCACCTCCTAAGAATGTTTCTCAACTAAAAATTTTGCAAGGAAAGATCCAAGCTATTCGTAGGTTTGTCTCTCAACTTGCAGATCATACCTTTCCCTTAACACAATTGCTTAAAAAGGATATCACTTTCCAATGGAATGAGGATTGTCATCAAGCATTCAACGACTTAAAACTTATTTAGCCAATCCTCCCATTCTTCAACCTACTGATCCTACTAAGCCTTTTCTTCTATACATCATTGCTTCCCATTAAGCTCTTGTAGTCTTATTGGCACAATGTGATAAGGATGGTAGAGAATGCCCAGTTTATTAAATAAGTCGCACTCTACTTGATTACGAAGTCCGATATTCTTTGATAGAGAGACAATGCCTTTCTTTAGTCTTTGCAACCCCAAAAATAAGGCATTATCTCTTGAATGTTGAGATTCATGTTACCATTAAATTTGATCCTCTTAAACATCTTTTCTCCAAAACTGATCTTTCTGAATGCTTAGCTAAGTGGGTTATGATGTTGACCAAGTTTGACCTTAAGTTTGTCTCACAAAAGGAAATAAAGTTTCAAGCGTTGACTGATCATTTAGTTGATGCTCCTTCACCCTTCTCACTACCTTATCTAGAGTCTTTTCCTGATGAATTCATTCTTTCCATTGAGGTTGATGAGACTTGAGAACTGTACTTTCATGTTTGTAAGTGTCGTACATGATCGGGGGCAGGGGTGGTCTTAATTTTATTATAGTAATTGGGTATTTACTTGATTAATTAAACAATATTTGTTTAATTCTTTAAGTTCCCTATTATCTTTTTACACTTAAGCTAACATTAGGTGCATAATAATTAATTATTTTATTAATTATTATATGCAAGCCTAGGCTTTCCCTTTTAGGGTTTCTTGACCTATTAGAGGTTATTTTTCATTTCTTTATATTATTATGACACTACACTTTTTTGGTGAATATTGAGCTCTCCTCTTTTGAGCATATTTTTCCTGTGTATTGTTCTTCGGATTGCTTTGCTTCATTGCTTCTCCTTGTAACAAATTGTTTTAGCTTGCAGAAGATATTTAGGCTCCTGTGGTGTTGTGTTTCTCAACTCCAGCATGGTATCAGAGCTCAGACCTACAACCATTTGTTCCTGTTTTTGAGATTTTTTGCATTGGAAGCAGATCTAGGGTTTCAGGGATTTTTTTGTGTGTGCTTAGGGATAGGCCTTTTTCTGAGCACTTTGGGCCTAAATGGAGCTCACCATCATTCTTAGAAGGCCCAAAGACCCCTATAGTCATATAAAATTTGCCTATTTTTGACTCCTGAGCATTGAGGTGAATTTTTTCTCCCAAACCAGGTCGTATGGCTCTGGCACGCAAATCAAGAAAATTCTTTTTTCCTTTTTATGGCATGCAGGCCAGATTTTTGATTTTTTAAAAGGTTAAAAAAAAGGGGCGCAAAAAAAAAGTTTTAAACAAAAAAATTAATTTTTTGTTAGGGTTGAGGGTACCATAGATCTGACAGTCCGGTCGTCGTATGACGACCAGACCTGTTAGTCCGGCCCCTACCAGCACTGCCCTCACTGTCGGCCACCGCCCGACACTGCCCTCACTGCCGGCAGCCACCCAGCCCGGCTCCACCGTCGGCAACCCCCCAGAGATCCCCGCTACCGGCGGCTCCTCCTGCAGGCTCCACTCCGCCAGGAGATACCCTCCACCGTCGGCTCCTCCCGCAGGCTCTACTCCACTCGGAGATCACCACCATTGTCAGCTCCTCTTGTAGGCTCCACTATGCTCCTCCCACAGGCTCCACTACCACTCAGCTCGACCACCACCACCGCCGCCCTCTAGCCACCTCCTTCTAGCTTCTCCACCCTCTAGCCTTTTTTGAGGGGGGGTTGGTTTTTTGGTTCTATCTTTCACATCTAGAGTCATTTTTTGGAAAACAAATAGGCATCGGAAAGATGATTTTGAGCCAAATGTTGTGGTGTTGGATTTTCTTTCCGACTCTATTGTTTGACTATACTTTTTTTCAATCAAAGTCGGGCCTCCTTTTTGCACTTCCGGGGCCGTAGAATGGGCAAACGGACTCCGGTTTTTGAAAACGAATAGGCGTTGGAAAGCTCTCACCATGCTCTATTCAGATTTGTGATTATTTTTCTTAGAATTTTCATTAAGTACATGAGATATCAGTTTGAATTTTTTTTTTCTTATGCACTACTTCCTTCTCATCAGTATGTACTAGGGTTTGGGTTTATCTATTGTGGGGGGTGTTTTTTTTCTTGCTTTCTGTCATTTCTATCAGAAATAAAGAACACTAAAACTCTCAAAAATAAACAAACCCTTCTACATCTTCTGTTTATTCTGAAAGATCACATAATAAAAAAATCAACAAGCAGGTGCAGGTGCCGAGTTTTTTGTTCTCATGGCAGATCATTCAGTTGAGTTGTTGACTTCACACAACTATCACACCTGGAAGCCCCGCAAAATGAGGCTTCTCAGGGCATGGGGTTTGTGGTCTTGTTTAGATGAGGTTCAGCTTGTATTGCAGTGTCCTTATGAGCTTCTTCAGCATGGGAACAAGATGGATGAGGTCATAGGTTTTCTCTCTTTGCATGTCTCCGACAGTCTTCTGTTTCACCATGATGAGTTGCTCACTCCTTGGGCTATGTGGTTGAAGTTTGATTCTCTCTTTGGGAGGTTTAATGAGATTCAGGCATTACAGATTGAGGTAGAGTTGGTTTCTTTGTCTCCTGATTCCTTTCTCACCATTGAGGATTTTTTGAACAAGTTCAAGACTACCTGATCTATTCTTCAGGGATGTCACAAGATCAAGACAGACACAAAGTGCATTCATTTGATTCTTTCAAAGCTTCAGGGTCATTTTCAGTTTTTTGCCTCTGCTTTCTACTCCACCATGGATGGCTTGGGTTCTCATTTCACCATGCCTACCTTTGATGTCTTTTGTGAGCATTTGTCTCGTGAGCAGTCTCATCTTTCTCAGCTGGATATGCTTTCAGGATCCAAGAATAAAGCATTGGTTGCTCAGTCCTCTAAGGAGAAACAAAAGCAGAAACCGAAGCCGAAGAATCTTTCTGCAGGTAGTGAGAATCCCTCCAAGCCTACTCATAAGTCTGAATCTAAACCACCATTTCCTCCCAAGCATGGGAAATCTTTACAGTCTGGTGAGCCTTCCTCCAAGACTAAGAAGAAATCAGGAAATACTTGCAGTTTTTGTGGCAAGGAAGGACATCCTGTTTCCAAGTGTTGGAAGCGTTTAGAGGCTTTAGAGGAAGCCATGCAGTAGCATCACATCTCCTCACCTCAGGCATCTTATCCTTCCACAGGGAAAGGTCATGCTCTCATTGCTCGAGCTTTGACCTATGGGTCCACGTGGATACTAGATTTTGGTGCTTCTCACCGTATGACTCACACTCAGTAGTTGGTTACTTCTCTTGCCTCTTGTGGTACTTCACAGATTGCAGTGGGTGACTCAGTTCAACTTTTAGTCTTGGGTTCAGGTTCTGTCTCATTGGATGGGGGTACTCTGCAGGATGTTCTATTTGTTCCTCACATCTCGATGAACCTCTTGTCCATTATCAAATTTGCCACTCTGGATTTGGTAAGACAGTTGAGTTCTCACCACATGATGTGGTTATTCAAGGCCTCCATGATTCTGACTTAATTTTTGCTACTAGGAGTGTTGATACTACTTCTCATCTATATAGATTTGATGGATTTGAGCCCTCTGTGGGTGCTAGTTCATCTCTTATAGCACATGCAGATTTAGTGAGTAAGCTTTGGCATGAGCGCTTGGGCCATGTCAATTATGAATATCTTCAGCAGATGAGTACACAAGAACTTGTTTGGGCTCCCATAGATTTCCTGCACTGATGGTGTTTGTCATAGTTGTCTTGGCAAGCATCATAGAGATCCCTTTCCAAAGGGAAGAGCCCCTCATGCTTTGGCACCCTTGGAGTTGATTCACAGTGATCTCATGTCATTTCCCACTACTTTTTCTGGGGCCAAGTATGTGCTCACTTTTATTGATGACTTCTCCAGACACACATGGGTGTACTTTCTTAAGTACAAGTCTGATGTCTTTGATTCATTTTGAATCTTCAAGACATTTTTGGAGAAGCAGTCAGGTTGTTCTATCTAATGGATACATACAGATAATGGGGGGGAGTATGTGAATCAGGCTTTCAGAGATTTTTGCACTGAGCATGGTTTGTAGCATCAGTTTACTATTCCCTACACCTCTCGGCAAAATGGTGTCATTGATTGCAAGAACAGAACCTTACGAGAGATGGTGAATTGTATGATTCAGTCCAGGTCCATGGATTCATCTTTTTGGGCTGAGGCAGTCAATTGTGCCAACTATATTAAAAATTGGATGCCTCACAAGGCTATTTGACATATGACTCCTGAGGAGGCTTGGTCTCATAACAAGCTTGATGTTTCTTTTTTTTGAGTGTTTGGCAGTGAGGCATGGGCTTTTATTCTTGATGCTTAGAGGAAAGCCATGGAGTGGAAGAGTTGACCTCTCATTTTTGTTGGCTACTATGAGGATGTTAAGGTGTATAGTTTGTTTGATCCTGATTCCAGAGAGGTCCTGTTTCGACGGGATGTTTAGTTTGATGAGTGCCTTCCCACAGTGGATACCCAGACTCTAGTGTCTACTCCTCTGCCTACTCCTTCCACTGCATCTCTTCAAGATCTTTTTGAAGATGATTTTGATGATGGTATTGATGATCCACCATCCCCACCTCCACCTACTCCACCTCAGATGCCCAAGTGGGCTCGCTTTACTATTGCGGCGGTAGGTCCTCTGGCCGGTGATCCTTCAGATACTCATCAAACCCATTCTCATAGTGTGGGTTCTAGTCTTTTGAGTCATGCTATTTCAGATGATCCTTAGAATTTTTTCAGAGGCTACCGGTCATCCTGAGTGGGATTGTGCTATGGAGGAGGAGTATTCTTCTTTGATGAGGAATCATATTTGGCATCTCTGTCCTCTTCCTCAGGGCAGAAAGATGGTTAGGTGCCACTAGTTGTATGGCACCAAGTATGCTGTTGATGGTTCCATTGATAAGTACATAACACATGTTGTTGTGAAGGCTTTCTCACAAGTTGAGGGTATTGATTACTCCAAAACCTTTGCCCCTGTCACCAAGATGATCTCCATTTGCTTTGTACTATCTCTTGCAGCTTCTCGGGGTTGGCCTGTTTTTCAGATGGATGTGAAGAGTTCCTTCTTGCATGGGGATCTACAGGAGGAAATCTATATGGAGCAGCCTCAGGGATTTGTGCAGGATAGTTCTTTGGTTTGCAGACTTCAGTGTTCATTGCATGGTCTCAAATAGGCCCCTCGGTCTTGGTGTGAGAAGATGGATTGTTTCTTGCTCTCCACTGGGTTCACTCGTAGTCATTCTAATCACACAGTGTGATAACTCAATGATGAACAAATAGTACCAAACTAGTACTGAGAGAGGGGGGTGAATCAGTACATACAAAAACACACTCTTGAACTGATTTGCCAGCGGACACTGTACATTGACAAACAAACAGTAACACTGGTCCTAAAACAGAGTACAACTGGCAAAGCCCAGAATAATTGAGACAAGCATAAACCGATTGACACTTATCTTCTCATACAATCTAACACTTCACTTCCATTTTGCCCTAATGCATGAACAAGTAATCTACCATCAAAGATATACATATAAGCAACTAGATCAACATGATTCACCACTTGACAAAAGGCAACAAAGCATCACAAGAAGAAGACACACATATTTTTCACGTGGAAACCCAATTGGGAAAAACCACAGTGGGGATGAATACCCACAAGCTTGTTTTTGAACTCTTTAGAAATCCACTCTGTTAGGATCCTTGTCTGGTTAAAGACTGATACAATAGGTTCTGTTAGCAACCAATCCTATTAGGGATCACCCGATTAAGGGATGGCTAGAATACCCGGTTAAGGGTTAAACCCTGTTAAAGGTTACCTTGTTAGAGGATTTCAAGAACTCAATGGTTTTGAGTCACCTTGTTAAAAGATTTACAGCAATCCAGTTAAAGCTACCCTATTAAGGGATTTCTCAACTGTTGAAGTGGTTAGAGATCAATAGGTATTACAATGATCTAGTAACAACACTTAATGCCAATGCAGATCCACTTAAGCTCCTCTTCACCTTCTGCACTTACACTTTGTAGGT
Source organism: Cryptomeria japonica (assembly GCF_030272615.1). Lineage (NCBI taxonomy): Eukaryota > Viridiplantae > Streptophyta > Pinopsida > Cupressales > Cupressaceae > Cryptomeria > Cryptomeria japonica. Next base: position 398,799,754 of record NC_081411.1, on the reverse strand, counting down.
ATCACTTCTCTCCTTTGGTCTGGCAAGAATCACGTATCTCTTCTCTTGGATACACACACACAAATTTTGCAAACAACCTCAGAAAGAATCACAACACCGACCTTATAGGAAAATAGATAGGTCGGTAGCATAAACCCTAAACCCTAAACCCTAAACCTGTTAGGTTAAGAAATTCAAATGGTTCAATCTTGACCACTAAGCATACTGCATTAATAGCAATAGTCTTGATCCAGTCTCAAGACATTCTCCATCGTCCATTTTCCACCAATTTCATGGCAGTTGATAACCCTCCACACATTATCACCGTTTACAAACTTCGCACATTCCTGAGGTAGATAGGGACAATCTCCTTCATGCAAGATCCTTCACGCGCACAAGGCTTACGTGGCGACATGATCTATTCTTCATTTCCATGCTAACTCATCACACAAAGTCATCGGTTGAGCCACACAAGCTTGAAGTACTTCAACCGGAAACCCTGAAGTTGAGACTACCAACCGGTAGTCATACAACGCTTCCATGTGTCGGTTCCCATAACCATATGTCGGTTCACCTTGAACAAGCACACCACTTTACTTTGGCACAAATGTCAGTTCATAGTGTTATACTGGTTCTTTTCTTTTCATCATATTGACATCAATGACAACACACAATGTCATTATGTCCTCATACCGGTTCACATAATGCCAACAATCTCCCCCTTTGGCATTGATGGCAATATACAAATATATATCTCTGCTTTACATCTTCTCCCCAATTTTTGCAGATATATTCTTCACTTCACATCTTCTCCCCCTTTGACAACAATGCCAAAGTGGAGGCACAAGCTTCCCTATTCCATTATGATGCTCCCCCTGAGGAATAGCATCCTTCAACACATCAATCCTGATGAAAAATTTGACTATGCAATACCTAATTGATGTGGAGCATATGCTTTTAGTTTACCTCCTTAAGGGGTAACACCCCTAATTCACCTCTTAAGAACATAAATGTAGCGTTTGGGAGAGGCTTGGTGAATATGTTTACTAACTACTCCTTACTAGAAACATGTTCCAGTGCAATCTCTTTGTTCTAAACCTTTTCCCTCAAGAAATGATACTTAAGCTCAAAGTGCTTGGTTCTAGAATGTAAAACCGGATTCTTGGAGATATTAATTGCACTAGTATTGTCACAAAATATACTTACCGATTCAGATACAGGAACTTTGAAGCCATTTAATACATGCTTCATCCAAATTATTTGAGTACAGTTCATGAAGGCTGCAACATACTCTACTTCCACTGTAGACTGAGAGATACAACTCTACTTCTTGCTCATCCATGAGACTAGTCTACCACCAAGAAAGAATGCACCACTGGTTGTGCTTTTCCGATCTTCTACATTACCTGCCCAATCAGCATCTATGTATACTTTCAAGTTGAAGTGCTTGTTATATGGATACCACAATCCATAGTCAACAATTCCCTTCAGATACCTAAGAATCCGCTTGACTGCAACCAAGTGGGATTCTCTTGGGCTTTTTTGGAATCTTGCAGTAATGCCAACTGCATGTGCAATATCTGGTCTGTTGTGCACTACATAATGCAACTTACCAATCATTGATCGGTATTCCTTCTCATCAACCAATGATGAGTCATCTTCTTTGGATAGTTTACAACCGGTCACCATCGGTGTACCAACTGGTTTGTAATCTTCCATGCTAAAGGTCTTCAACACCTCTTTGACATACTTGGACTGGGTGATAAAGATTCCATCTTTCATCTATTGGATCTGCAGTCCAATGAAGAACTTAATCTCCCCTATGAGTGACATCTCAAACTCTTTCTTCATCTCATCTGCAAACTCATGACTCATCTTGTCATCTCCACCAAAGATAATCTCATCAACAAATACCTCATAGATCAGGATCTGATCTCCTTCAGACTTCAAGTAAATATTGTTATCTTCACTTGTTCTCTCAAATCCAATCTTCAAAAGATGGGAATGCAGGTGTTCATACCATAATCTAGGTGCCTACTTTAGACCATATAAGGCTTTATGTAGCCTACACACCATGTCACTATCTTCAGATAGGGAAAAACCATCTGGTTGCTCGATATACACCTCCTCTTCAAGTACACCATTTAGGAATGCAGATTTTACATCCATTTGATATACTTTGAAACCTTTAAAGGCTACATATGCAAGAAGCATACGAACTCCTTCCAATCTGGCTACAGGAGCAAAGGTTTCTCCCTAGTCTTCTCCTTCTTCTTGAGCATATCCTTTGCACACCAATCTTTCGTTGTTCCTAATCACTGTGCCATCCTCATTCAACTTATTTCTGAAGACCCATTTCGTACCAATGACATTTTTACGCTCTGGTCTAGGTACCAAAGACCATGTACCATTTTTCTCTATCTGGTCAAGTTCCTCTTCCATTGCCTTGATCCATTCTTCATCTTTATGAGCCTCTTTGAATGTTTTAGGCTCGAATTCAGAGATCATACATGAGTTTTCTCTAACATTTCTTCTTGTAAGGATTCTTGCATCCTTATCTCCTATGATCTGCTTAGGATCATGATTCAGCTTAACATACCGAGGAATGGTCTTGATGGATTCCTCTTTCTTTTCTTCTTCATCCTCATCTCCATCAATATCAGCATCTACATCTACCGGTGTAAGAACACTATTACTCATACTCAGTTGACTAACAACCAGTTCATTTACTACTTGCTCATAGCTAGTTTCCTCAGTTTTCTCAAAGGTCTCATCAACTCTTACATTGATGCTTTCCATAATTCTCTAAGTCCTATTGTTGAAACACTTGAGAGCTTTTCTCTTGGTGGAATACCCTAGGAATATTCCCTCATCACATTTTGCATCAAATTTGCTTTGGTGTTCACTCCTCTTGATGTAACATTTGCTACCAAACACTCTAAAGTAGCTAACCACAGGTGTCTTACCGGTCCAATACTCATAAGGAGTTTTATCCTTACCTTTCTTGATGAGTACCCGGTTCATTGTATAGACTACAGTGCTCACCACTTCTCTCCAAAAGGTGTGAGCTACCTTTCCTTGAATCAACATGGTTCTAGCTACTTCAACCACAGTTCGGTTATTCCTCTCTGCTAGGCCATTCTGCTATGGAGTCCGGGGGGCAGACAGTTGCCTCTTGATGCCATGTTCTTCATAGTACTTGTTGAATTCACTGGAAGTGAATTCCCCTCCTTGATCAGTTCTTAGGCACTTGATCATTGTATCGCTTTCCTTCTCCACTAATGCTCTGAAAGCTTTGAACCTTACAAAAGCTTCAAACTTATCTTTCAAGAATGTGACCCACATCATTCTTGAGCAGTCATCAGTGAGAATCATGAAGTACCTATCACCTTGCAACCTCCAAGTTTTCATAGGACCACATAGATCAGTATGCACAAGATCAAGAAAATTGTCAGCAGTGAAAGATTTACCTTTAAAGGTTGAGGAAGACATTTTCCCCAATTGACACTCTCTGCACAAGGTATTATCCGGTTTGCTTAGCTCCAGAAACCCTCTAACTGCCTTGATCTTACTAGCCTTCACAATGTTATCAAAGTTTACATGGCAGAGTCTCCTATGCCATATCCAGCTATCATCAAATTTAGCCATAAGACATGTACTTATATTTGCATTTAACTGAAATAGGTTACCTTTGGTTTGCATGTCAGTGGCCACCAATTCACCATTCTTTCCTTTGATTCTGTACACTCCATTCTTGAATTCCAAAGTGAGACCACTATCATTCAGCTGGGCAACACTCAGAAGGTTGTGTCAGAGACCATCAACTCAATACACATTGTCAGTACTACTCTTTCCATTCAGAGAGATGGACCCTCTGCCTTTGACCATACATGGTGCATCATTACCAAAGAGAACCACACCACCATCATACTCTTCCAAGGATAGAAACTTGCTCTGGTCACTAGTCATATGGTGAGAACATCCACTATCAATAATCCACTCATTGGAATTATCAAACCGGGAGACAAGAGCCTTCTTGTCTAACACATCTTCCTTGAAAGCAACAAAGACAATATCTTCATTTTATTCATCCTCTGATTCCTCATCTGTGACACCTTCATCAACTGCCACAAAATAGTTTCTCCAATTTCCTCCTTTGAATTTCTTGAACCTTTCTGGTTTGTCCTTGTTGTCACCATTAGGATAGTTTACAACAATATGTCCTAGCTGGTTACAAGAAAAGCATTTCAAAGGAAGCTTACCTTTTTATTTGCCAGTTCCTTTTGGAAGTTTCCTGGCAAGGAGAGCTTCAAATGCCATCAAAATCTCCTCATCATACATTTCTTTGCTCTGTCTTGGTTCACCACTAGTGCTAGCTTCTTTTCCTTTTCTAGATGGTACAACAGAAGCTTTAAAAGTTGATTCAGCCTTTTGAACACTGCCATCAAAACTATTTGTCTCATAGGCTGTCAACTTTGCAATGATGGCATCTAGGGATACCTTAGTCTTGTCTATTGATCTCAGCTCCTGAATAGCAGCAACCTTTATTGCATAGACCGGCAATAGGGATCTCAGGACTTTGCTAACCACGATGGAATCTTCCATTTTACCATGTGCACTCTTGATATCTCCAACAATGGTTTTGATTCTTATTCCATACTATTGAATGGTCTCACCTTCAACCATCTGCATGTCTTCAAACTTCCCTCTAAGGCTTTCTTCCTTATCTTGTTTTACATGCTCATCACCACCATAGATATTTTCAAGAGTATCCCATACCTCTTTGGGATTGACCTTATCTTGGACATCAATAAACTCAATGTCACATAAACTACTAATTAGGGCTTCCATGACTTGCCCATTCTCTTGCATCTCTCTCTTTTGGTCATCAGTGAGAGTACCGGTAGGAGAAACATAGGCATTCTCAACATAGCTCTAGTGTTGAGCACCCATGCTTTTGTTGTATATATTCATTCTATCTTTCCATATATTGAAATTTTCTCTGTTAAACTTTGGACCTTCCCTCTTCATTATTAGACTGGGATCTTTACCTCAAGCAGTTAAGCTTATAACACAGAGGAGCTCTGATACCAATTGATAACTCAATGATGAACAAATAGTACCAAACCAGTACTGAGAGGGGGGGGTGAATCAGTACAGACAAAAACACACTCTTAAACTGGTTTGCCAGTAGACACTATACATTGACAAACAAACAGTAACACCGGTCCTAAAACAAAGTACAACCAGCAAAGCCCAGAATAATTGAGACAAGCATAAATTGGTTGACACTTATCTTCTCATACAATCTAACACTTCACTTCCATTTCACCCTAATGCATGAACAAGTAATCTACCAGCAAAGATATACATATAAGCAACTAGATCAACATGATTCACCACTTGACAGAAAGCAACAAAGCATCACAAGAAGAAGACATCACACATGACACACATATTTTTCACGTGGAAACCCAACTAGGAAAAACCACGATGGGGATGAATACCCACAAGTTTGTTTTTGAACTCTTTAGAAGTCCGCTCTGTTAGGAGCCTTGTCTGATTAAAGACTGATACAATAGGTTCTGTTAGGAACCGATCCTGTTAGGGATCACCCAGTTAAGGGATGGCTAGAATACCCAGTTAAGGGTTAAACCCTATTAAAGGTTACCTTGTTAGAGGATTTCAAGAACTCAATGGTTTTGAGTCACCCTGTTAAAGGATTTACAGCAAGCCGGATAAATCTACCCTGTTAAGGGATTTCTCAACTATTGAAGTGGTTAGAGATCAACAGCTATTACAATGATCTGGTAACAACACTCAATGCCAATGCAGATCCACTTAAGCTCCTCTTCACCTTCTGCACTTACACTCTATAGGTATCACTTCTCTCCTTTGGTCTAGCAAGAATCACATATCTCTTCTCTTGGATACACACACACAACTTTTTCTAACAACCTCAGAAAGAATCACAACATTGACCTTATAGGAAAATAGATAGGTCTGTAGCATAAACCCTAAACTCTAAACCTGTTAGGTTAAGGAATTCAAATGGTTCAATCTTGACCGTTGAGCATACTACATTAAATGCAACAATCTTGATCTAGTCTCAAGACATTCTCCATCATCCATTTTCCACCGATTTCATGGCAGTTGAGAACCCTCCACATGTTATCAATGTTTACAGACTTCACACATTATCGAGGTAGATAGGGACAATCTCCTTCATGCAAGATCCTTCACGCACACAAGACTTATGTGGCAACATGATCTGTTCTTTGTTACCATGCTAACTCATCACACAAAGTCACTAATTGAGCCACACAAGCTTGAAGCACTTCAACCGGAAACCCTGAAGTTGAGACTACCAACCGGTAGTCATACAACACTTCCATGTGTCGGTTCCCATAACCATATGCCGGTTCACCTTGAACAAGCACACCGCTTCACTTTGGCACAAATGTCGGTTCACGGTGTTATACTGGTTCTCTTCTTTTCATCATATTGACATCAATGACAACACACAATGTCATTATGTCCTCATACTGGTTCACATAATGCCAACACAGTGTATATTCAGCTTCTTGAGGGTGAGATCCTGATTCTTGTGCTATATGTTGATGATCTCCTCATCACCGGTAGCTCATCCTCTATGATTTAGCATACTTAGCAAGCCTTGATGGATAAGTTTGAGATGATAGATCTTGGTCTTCTGCACTATTTCCTTGTTCTTCATGTGATTTAGTCTTCTGATGGGATCTTCATTTACCAACAAAAGTATGCTCTTGACATGCTTCAGCACTTCGGCATGCTTGATTGCAAGCCTGCTCCCACTATATTTTAGTCAGGGGCTGTTTTGACCACCACTTGCCCCACTCCTTCAGTAGATTCTACACTTTACATGCAGTTGGTTGGTAATTTGTTGTACCTGACTGACACCCATCCTGATGTTTCCTTTGCAGTTGGCCTTGTCTGTCGATTCTCCCATGATCCTCATGAGAGTCATTGGCAAGCAGCTAAACGTATTTTATGGTATAGTCAAGGCTCTAGTTCTCATGGCATTCACTATACATCAGGAGACCCTCACATTGTTGGCTACACTGACTCAGATTAGGCTGGTGATGTCACTGATCGGAAGTCTACTTCTGGCTTTGTTTTATGTCTTGGCTCTGGTCCTATCACATGGTCTTGCAAGAAGCAGACTGCTCATGCATTATCATCTATAGAGGCTGAGTACCAAGTTGTTGTACTCGCAGTCAGGAGATCTTATGGCTTTGACACTTGATGACTGAGTTTGGTTTTCCTCCTAATAGTCCCACTGTTCTTTGGTGTGACAATCAGAGTGCTATTCATATTTCCCGCAACCCGGTAGAGCATCAGCGGGCGAAGCACATTGAGTTTCACATGCATTTCATCCGCTAGTTGATTCAGGATGGTGTTTTCATTCTGGAGTACATTCCCACTATTGAGCAGGTTGCAAACATCTTCACGAAACCTTTTGCATCGTTGCACTATCTACAGTTGCGCTCTATGCTTGGGGTGAAGGAAGTTGTCCTTGGGGTGTCTTTGTGAGGCCTTACTTCCTTCTTCTTCTTTCAACATGTTCTTTTATCTCTTTTTGGAGAGGAGTTTTTTCCCACTGGGTTTTCTCCTTTGTCTCTGTTTCATAGAGATTTCATTGTATTTGGGTACCTGATCAGGCCTTGTTGTTGGGACCCTTCTTTTCTTCTTTTAGTAGTTGTTCTAGGCTTTAGCTTCTCCTTAAGTCTAGCTTAAGGGGGGCTGTTAGAGTAATTGGGTATTTACTTGATTAATTAAACAATATTTGTTTAATTCTTTAAGTTCTCTATTATCTTTTTACACTTAAGCTAACAGTAGGTGCATAATAATTAATTCTTTTATTAATTATCATGTGCAAGCCTAGGTTTTCCCTTTTAGGGTTTCTTGACCTATTAGAGGTTATTTTTCATTTCTTTGTATTATTATGACACCACTTTTCTGGTAAATATTGAGCTCTCCTCTTTTGAGCATATTTTTCATGTGTATTGTTCTTCAGATTGCTTTGCTTCATTGCATCTCCTTGTAATAGATTGTTTTATCTTGCAGAAGATCTTTAGGCTCCTGTGGTGTTGTGTTTCTCAACTCCAACAAATTTTTCCTAAAAAAGAAGCCTATTCCTTTATCATATCGTCTTAATTTCTTATGTGCCAATAACATTGCTGAACATGAAGCTCTTATAGCTGGAATTAAAGAAGCCTTGGCATTTAGTGTGAAAAATCTACATATTTATGGAGATTCTCAATTAATCATAAGACAAGTGATAGGAGTTTATCAAGCTAAACAATACAAACTATCACAATATAAAGATCTAGCTTTATCCTTGTTACAAAAATTTGATTCTTACACCATGGAGCCCGTTCCTTGAAAACATAATCGATATGCTGATGCGATGGAATGTGTTTCCTCTCTTGTGTCTCTAGAGGACCCCATGGTAGATCTTCAATTCACTATTCACAACCTTACTTCCCTAGCTATTGATGATAACCCTAGTGATGTGGCATATTGTTGCATTATAGATTATGATGAATGGTACTCGCATGTCGTAAGATATTGAGTGATGGCACCTTTCCTGAATTTGCGAATAAGAATACTAGGGCTAGGGTTCACAAATTGGTTGCTAGATACAATATCCTTTCTAATGTTCTTTATAGGAGTGCTTATAATGGTCTTCTTATTTGATGCTTCAAAAAGGTTGAGGTTCCCATCGCTCTTGAGGAAGCACATTTAGGTTCTTGTGGGGGGCATTTTGGGGGTATGTCTTTGGTTCAAATATTTCTCTGAATGGGATATTATTGGCAAACTATGGAGAAAGATTCTTTTGTGTTTGTTAAATGATGTCATCGGTGTCAGCAACATAGCAATTTAATCCATGCTCCTGCCCAAGAACTTCAATCACAGGTAGCATCTTGGCCCTTTTCTACATGGGGTTTGGATCTTGTGGGTAAAATATCTCCTCCTTCATCTCAAGGACATACTTTCATCATAACTGCCACTGATTACTTTATGATGTGGGTGGAAGTCGTTCCTCTTAGATCCACTACCATTGAAGTAATTTGTCAATTCATTTTGGAAAACATCATTTCTCGATTTGGGATACCTTCCGCCTTAGTTTTAGATAAAGGAATGTCATTCAAAAATAAGGATGTGAAGAAGTTTCTCGAGAAATATCATATTCAACATAAATTTTCTACACCTTATTATCCTCAATCAAATGGTCAAGTTGAATCTTCTAATAGGATAATTGAACAAATTCTTCGAAAGACTGTAAACAAGTATGGTAAGGATCGGCATACTCAAATAACCTATGCTTTGCGGGCTTATCACACGAGTGTACGTGTTGCTATGGGTTGTACCCCTTATAATCTTGTTTATGGTGTTGATGCCATTATGCCTTTGGAGTTAGAAATTCCTTCTTTGAGAGTTTCTCTTAAGTGTATAGTGGATGATGACTCCTATAGAGAGAAAAGACTTCAACAACTTGAGATGCTCGATGAATGGCGTATAAATTCCCTCGAGCATATTCAAGTATATTATTAAACTTTGCAACGAAACTACAATGATAAGGTTATTCAATGTTCCTTCTCGGTAGGGGATTTAGTCCTTTATGAGAATTAGCACAACGTGAATGCCTTACCTAAGGAGAAAGGAAAATTCAGTCCTAATTGGCTTGGACCATACATTGTTGTGGAGGTCTATGGATTAGGTACTTATATGATAGCAAATGTGGAAGGTATGCCTCTCAAGGAACCCATAAATGTTATGCACCTACGCAGATACTATGCCTAGTTCCATCTCTCTCTCTCTTTCTTTCTTTCTAGTCTTCTTTATGTTCTCTCTCTATGTTTTTTTCCTTCAAAATTGGATAATATGTTAGCATGTTTTCATTAAAGTATGCAAGATTAAATGATGTTATATTGTTTGGTCTACATTACTTCATTCTTGACAAGCATATTTCATTACTGTATTTCTTGTCTTGGATTATTTTTATGTAAATTGTAATGGATTTACATTTCATATGTGTTAGCATATTATACAATTTCTTATGTGTTAAGTATAATTATATCATGTTGTGTTTAATTAGAGTTAATTAAATCACATTATTCATATGGTTCTCATGCTTAATAAATTCTTCTTTTACATCATTAAAGTAGCATTTGATTAAATACTTATTTAATTAAATCACACATGTATTAATTTAATCATGGAGCATTGAGAAATCAATCACATGGAAATTAAATCTAATATACATGCTCATTACTCAATATGTTACTTCTAATCTAAGCAATGTGTACATTGTTTAAGCATTACAAATAATATAATCATGAGTGTCATCATATATACATCAATACATCAAAATCATCTCCTATCCCTAGGACTAGTAGCAGGAGGATGGTGGCTAGATTCCCCCTCCTGATCTAGTTGTACGGGTGGCCCCATGGGGGTATTTCGTGATATGGACCATGAGTGACTCTGTGAGGAGCTCCTACAATATCTCTCCTTCATTATGCCTCAGTATGTGGCTACCTATGTCTGTATCGATTCTAGGTCATGCTCTATCTATTGTAATATGTCTTGTAGGACCTCCACCTTTGTCTGAATAGTGGAGAAAAGGTCCTCATGTTGTTCTACTCCCCTCTGGGATCTATGTGGTATCTGTGTAGAACTCAAAACATGTGTAGTCACAATAAGGTCTGTCACTACATTCTGAATCAGAGAATGCCACTCCTAGACAGTAGCTACAAGATAGAGAAATTTTTCATCAGTGACCATCTATATCATCAAATTTAATGTAGGTAGGATGCATATGTTAATCAATAGCAGGGCACATTACATGGATCTCCCTCTTGCCAGTGAGGATCATGGACAATGACTACCTAAGAATGAGACCCGCTAGGCTTTCCCCACTCGTATTGTCTCTGTATAATCAGTGTGGGCTGATGGGGATCAGGATTAGGACTCCTTATTGGATCCCTCTCTTCCTGTCGTGGGAGACTCGGTGGGTCTAGGGCTCTGGTATCCTCTCTAGAGTGATGAATTATACCCAACTCATCCTCCTCTTCCTCATCCTCCTCATCCTCTTCCTTGTCCTCCTCATCCTCCTCATCCTCCTCATCATCTCCATCCTGATCTCCCTTTCCAGTATTAGGATCTCTGTAATTCCCTACCAAGAACCCTAAAGGAAAACAACACAACTAGGCAACTAAAGGGTGAAATGTTTTTTTTTTTTAATTAAGTGCATTAATTATAATACTTGCACATTTAATAACAAAATAGGAGTCTAACACATGATTTCCTAAGGGATACCAATGAAGATTAATTCGTAGATCATATTAACACCATGGTTAATCCAATTGTCCATTTAACTAGATAAATTAAATGCTTAAGATTAGACCTACACATACATCTAAATTCCATAATGAAAGAACCAAAGTATTCCAATGCATTTATTTATCCATATTTCATTTATACAAAAGATCAAAGCAACTTAATTAACATACTTTCCACCGATATAATATTACAATATCCATAAATACATGGCTTCCAAAAATACCACGGAATCAAAAAGTTACAATATCAAGGTTACATAAAAGTTTGATACAACGACCACAAGGTCTCAACTGAACAATGATCATGAACAAAAGCTGGTACATGAACCATGAACCAAGAAACACCAGCGAAGCCTTTCCTTGCCTAAAGATACAATTTAGAACATTTTATGGGAAGTGGCACTACCTCCCAACCATGTGATCCCGAAATGGAACCACCCCACCGTGCTAGGAGATAGTAGAAGACCCTCAAGCAAGAAAAATAAGACAAGTACAAAAGAACTACATGACTTTGTAAACATCCATGTGGCTCAACTCACAAACACTGGTGACTCTAAGGAGAGAGTTTCATCACATGGCTTAAGGTGGTTACCCTGGTAGGCCTCCATAGGTCCCAGCCCCCATCCTGGGTTATCCTAGTAACCTCTCCCGAACCTCCAGCTCCATCTAAGCCTCATGTGGACCCTACCAATCCTTTCGTGAAGACAAGGTGGTAATTTTTCCATTTCATGCCTTCTCACCACATCCTAAGCCTATACAAGCTCTCAACCATGTGCGAGGCACATTATCTTAATTAATATTTAATCTACCCACCCCCTAATCAATTATTAGGTTATCACTTCTTAACTAACTTTCGAGGGGTTATCCTGCCATCCACTTTGGGAGTGGCCCTTGCTCGAAAGCCACTCTCTCTCATAGGACACTAATAGGAGAACTCTATGGCGAAATAGATAGCCATATATAATCACTAACCCAGGATTGATCATTTGGAACACAAGACACAATGGCTCACATTAACAGGGTTATACAACAACACCTGACCAAGGAGATATAACAACATATGACATAATGACAACTCAACCTGAATTGCTACGAAGTTAAGCTTGACTGCAAACACCATTTACACAAGATCCTAATACAAGCAATCTTTTCTTTAAATAGCCAAAAGCATAAAATACTTGCAATTAAAGATTTTCCAGAAAGTAAGAAAATACAACTATATTAATACAAGGAAATCAATGTTGTCATTTGTCCAATAAGGTTAAATAAATTCACATATAAATTAAACTCCTAATGTATTTCCAAGCATAAATATAGAATCTTAAATTATAAGCTTTTGTGGAAATAACCAATTTTTGAATTAATTATATTTATATATAAAAATAATATAAGTATACGAGCACATGTATATATCTATTCATCGTATATATATTTCATATACCTTATAATCATAATACAAAATATGTATATATATTACAACATGAAATCAAGCACAGTATTAAATAATTCTTCTCTGACATAGTGCCCAGAATTTTAAAAAAAACTTTAATATGAATATATATATATATATATATATATGTATATTACATATCAAAATTTAATTAAAAATCCTAATTAAACAACCTGGCACAAAAATCAAAAACCCCAAGCTCTGCACAATGTTTACACAAGGAAACACAAATTCATTTAAACCCCTACTACACACAGTAGCACGTACTACCCTACGGTAGCATGTGCTACCACCGGTAGCACTGCTACCTTACGGTAACAGTACTACTGTCGGTAGTTGCTATCGACTTGCCTTTAACCCCTTTTTTTTTTTTTTAAATTTAAAATTTTCAAAAGCATAAAAATACTATAGATTTTATTTTTTTCAATAAAAATTATTTTCCCAGAATTTAATTGGTACAATTTCCCCAAAATAATTAAATAAAATAATTTCCCCATAACTTCTAAAACCCAAATAAATTTAATTAAAATTAGATCTATTACTATAGCAACTAAATAATTACCCAGAGATCACACAATTATTGACAGAACAACCATAGACAAATATCAAAACCAAACCCCAACAAAAGGGAATATTTTCTCTGGTAAACCCATTTTCTACCAAAACTTGCAACTTTCAAGAACATTAAAACATCTTGGCAAAATTTTGCCAGAATAATCTTTCCAAAACTTCACAAAACTTAATCTACAAACACCCAGGACATAATCTCTTTCCATAAACTAAAATTAATTTCAGGAATGAATTTCAACCAAGAACTTGAAATAACCAGAAAGGATTTTGGAATTGACAAATATTATACACACACATCATTCAGAAAGAGGGAAGAAATACAATATTTTCTTTAAACAAACAACCAAAAGAAGTCACCCAACCTGGTAGAGCTTTCCTAGAAGAACTTTGTAAGAGAGATTCAATCCTTCAACAAGCTTCCAAACAATTTTTCTTCACCAAAATCTAAGCTTCCAATTATTTTTCTTCACCAAAATCTCTGTCTCTTTCCCATGACTTTCCAAAAATAAAAAGATATCTTCCCCTTGTAAACTAAAATTCTAGGTTGCATATATTTTTCCCAAAACCCTAATATTTAATTTTAGTAATTAAAAAAAAATTAATTTTTCTTTTCTAATTCCTAACAAAGGAATAAATTACATGCAATAAGCAAAAATCATTTTTCTTTCTTTTCTTTTCTCATGCAAATTAATTAATTTCCTAAAAAAGGAATTAAAGCAATGCTTTAATTCTAATTTATTCTTTTATTAATTAATTAATTAATTTATTCTTTAATTCTTTTATTAATTCATTCATTCATTTATTTATTTATTCTTTTATTCATTTATTTATTTATTTATTCTATTATTCTTTTATTTATTTAAAATTCTAAGAAACAATAAATAAAATTAATCTAATTTATTTTTCATTAAATTTTAAATAAAATATATTTCTAATATCATGCAGCTTGCAACTTAATTTAATAGCTTCTTTTAATTAATTAAACTTATAATCTCAATGCATAAAATACATAATTCAAAAATACCAACTATGAGATAACTCCATAAATTTAATTAATTAATTAAATCCACTAAAACACACAAACTGAACAAACCCCAAGCAAAGACTCAGAAAAAGTCAAATGACAATATACGAAGGCCGAACAAACTGACAGGATGACCAACTGACGACACTCACAAGAGCGTAACTGGTTAAAATAGGATCAACTACTACCTCCTCCACTTCCATCGGACAATATAAGGCACGCTCAGACCTATGAAGCCAAGTGGAGAAGATACCCCGTACCTACCCGATACTTGTACCTGCAATATCCTACATCACCGAACCACACATGCATATATACAATATATAAAACACGGCATACATTTCTTGTCTCACTAGAGTGAGTGAAAGAAAATCATCCCCTTTCATCCAATACACTCGTAGACACGCAACACATAATTTCCCATTGCATAGATAAAGTAAAGTGTCAGTACATAGCAATAATCCATAAAATACCATAGATCACAAGTACTGAAATACTGCAAATAAATTATGCATCTCATATCCAGATAAAGCATGAAATAATATCATATAAGTCTGAATAACACATCATGGTAATGTATCCACTAAAAGCAAATAATAATAAAATATGAGTCTAATGAGTTCAAACGAGGAGAGGTACTACAATCTCCTTCATCTTCACCTGCCTCCTGTTCCTCTGTGTCATCACCCTGATCATTTGAATCCTCCTAGGATGCATCGGATTCCTCTTTGTCGCTTGACTATCTTCATGGTCTGGGATTCCCTCCAGGGAAACCTACTAGGAAAATAGCTCCAGGGTATGTTCTCCTCCACCATGTGATGTATCGTCGGTGCGTGCATAAATCATCTCTATAGTCTGTCACTATGTCCTGATCTGCCCCATCTGAATCTATGATGCCGATCTCATCACTCATAGGCCTAGGAATGGCTCATATCCTTGACATCGCTCATGAGTGTTGGATGTATATAGGAATGTCAGTAGGAACACATTGCTCGAACCCAAACTACCACCGAACTTGGTCGAAGTAGAAGGGAACAACTATGTGGCTATACTATCCCTCTAGTATACAGTTCCTCTGCATGATGAACATCTATCTGCATAGCCTTGCCCACATGTTCATCTTGAGGTAGGGTCTCCATATGATCCCGCCCACTGTCAATCTAACCATGCTCAAACTCCAATACAGGAGATCATCGAATTGCCACTCACGGGTAAGAGGATAAGCATATACCCTAGGCTACTTTGGGACTAGCTCTATGGGGGCTCCACAAGGTCTAGTGCACATAATATTCTCAAACATCCACACTTGTAGTAGTGTGCATGTCATAAGGTTGCATCCCTGTCTAAACACACACCCTCTAAGGTCATGATAAAGATGCGCAAGCATGCTCCGACCCCAAGAGTATATTGTCTTGTGTCCCTCCATGGCTCGTATGGCATAGATGAGTCCTTCTTGCATATGTGTGTCGTGCCCATTGGGGAACACAACTAATTCAAGGGTCACAATCATGACTCATCTCACCAATGGAACCTCGCTTGTAGGGTGTAGGAGCCAACTGACCATAATGTGACCCCTCGTCTCACTACATATCAGTCTCCCCATAGCATATACCTTCTCTCTCTTGTAATTCTCCTCTATGCGGTTAGAACGATATTTAACAATCTCTCCTCTAATGGGTAAGCGCAGAATGCGGTATACATCCTCTAAGGTGACCAAAATCTCCCCCACAGGTAGTGAGAATGTCAAGGTATCAACATCCCACTTCTCCATCAATGCCATCAACATATCAGAATGAAATTGGATGGCCAACATGGTCATCGTATCCCACAAACCCATTGCATGTAGCAAATCGCTCTCTCTTGTTGTCAGTCTCAGGATTTGCTACCGAAGGCTCTGAAAGGTGAGACTGATAGTATGCTTGTGGATGTATGGTAGTGTCTACAAAATGCAAAGAAATCTCTCATCAGTAATCGATCAATCATCTATCATCATCTAATCAAAGTAGTCATTCTAATCATTTCTATCATTCATCGCATGATCTTGTGTCATCATTGGTCACTCCAAATAGGGACTAGGGTGCCTTGTATGGACCAGGGCTCCCTATTGGAACCATGACACCCTATTGGGACCATGGCGCCCTACTAGGACCATGACGCCCTACTAGCACCATGGTGCCCCCTTGGGACCATGGTGCCCTAGGAGAACTAGGGCGTTCTAGGACCCCTAGGTGTCCAAAGGGTGGGCCCCGGCCTGGACTAGGTGATGACATCATCAATTTTGAAAACTATGAAAACATGACAAAGTTAAATGCAGTCAACAAAAATTCAACTCACCTCGTCGAGCGATCGGCCGATGAGTACGGATTGGAGCAGGATCTCCATCCGCTTAGGTCACTTAGGTTGACATCGAGGCATGATGGCTTGTATGTGGGCTCCTCTGCAGTGAATAGTGACAAAAAGTTAGAAAGTGATAAAGGAAGGTGTCACTTTCATATTTATGTATTATGCACTTTTTGACTAAGTTAGAACCCTAATTTCTACACTTTTTCTTCAATCTATCATATCTTGAGCTAGGAAGCTCTAATTCTCACACCGCTAGTGGCATTGGAATCATGAGTTTTCCCTCTCACTCCATGTTATTTCCATAATGTGCTTGAAAAGGTAAGAAATCCTTGTGATCTTTCTTCATCATCATCTTTATCACAATTCACTATGAAAAACATGATACCATGTTTCACCTCACAAATAAGCAAGTCAAAACAAGGGGGGCATATTGCTACCCATGAATTTCATTAGCTTCCTTAGTAAGTATTAGGTGATTTTGTGATCTAACATGTGGTTTTGTAGGGTGTGGTTCCTCACTGTGTACTGCAGATACCACTGGGGGCTTTATTCGACAACTTATGGATAATCCTTTTTCAAATGATGTTTACTTTTTTGTACTTTAGCTTGCATATGAACATATTTTCATATGACCCTTAAAGTGGGGGCTAAATGTAGGGTCATAAATTGTGCGCACTTGCTAGGGTGGTACAATTTCACACTTAGGTTAGCACCTACCTCAGTGTGTTCTGCATCTTGCATTTCTCATTCCCCTTTAAGCATCTAATTAATTAATTTAATTAAATCTAAGATCATTTCTTATTACAAAGTTGGGCCCTTTACCCTAAGTGTGACCCTTTTCATTTTATTCCTCCAATGAGTCATTTAATCATAAACCCTGATTATGTCTTATTTCAACCATTTAGGCCCAATTTCGCATATCAAAAGACCTTGAAATCAGTTGAAACTTTGGGATGCGCTCTAATTTCATCATATCTAACGGCCCTAAAAATTTGGTGAAAATTTGGTCAGATCGTGGCGGGAATGCACATGGTCCGCGACTTTTTTCCTGAAATTTCAGGAGCACAATTCTATGATATGATAATGCTTAACCCCGAAATATCAAGAGGAAATTCAAATCCTAGGTCGGCTTAAACATGAAATTAATATCTAGGGTTTCATACTTAAGAGCTCTCTTTCTTCATTTCAAGGGGTCTTCTTAAAAGAATCTAAGGGAAGGTTTTTGGAGTATTAGAGCCTTCTTTATAGAGAAAGAGTAGATCTTTGAAGTCTTCAACAAAATTCATCATTCATCCATCAAGAATTCATCAAGCATCATTTTATCAATTGGGAGCTTTTGAAGATGTAGAAGAACAATAGGAGATCACCGACTAACAATTGGCGTGTACCTCTCCCTTGGGGTTGGGTATGGTTTCATGTTGTTTTTAGATCTTTGCATAAGCTTAATTTTGATTCATATTCATGCTTTAGATCACTTTGCATTATGTATTTAGAGCATTTACTTTGTCAATTATAAGCAATCAGGGCTTACTCTTTAGGGTTGCTCTAGGTTGTTTACTTTCATTCTTAGGATCTTGTATATACACAAGGTTCTTGCACACACATTTCCAGTACATTATCGACTATTCATGGAGGTGGAAATCACCAAAACATGGGTTTGACTAAGGAAAAACCCTATATAGCCACCCCAAACCTTCCCTTTTCAGTTGGAGATGCAGAAATAGGAATCTAGAAGCAGGTATAGGTCTAGAACAGGCATCTACACCACCCTGAAACCTTAGAAGTGCAGAAATATGTCAAGGACAAGGGCATGGCTTCTTGGTCCTTCCTAGGATAGGGGTGTGGCACCTTGGTCTTGCCCTCTATCAGTAGGACTTGGTAGATCAACAAGTTACAGATCTCACAATCCCTCTTGTCAATTGCAGCTCTAGAATTGCAGAATCGGGACAGTGGCGTGGTACCCTGGTCCTAGACATTTCTGCTCAGATTTTCAGACATAGGTGCACCTCTTATTTTTCCTTCTAATTTGTACTTTTTAGTGCTATATTAGTTGTTCTTTGATTTGCATTCTCATATTAGGATTTGCTTGCTTACTTGTTTTCTAGGTTAGATTGCACTGTGCATCATTCATCTCTCTCATTTACAACAAAGGAATAGAAAACCTAAAAGGTAATCCATAGCTCTCTCTTTCTCATAAGAAGTAGTTGATGTGCATTACCTCCCTAGGCTCTTTCATATTCCACGAGTGTGTATGAGAGTGGGATTAGGGTTTCCATACTTAGTCTCACTTTTTTTCCTACACAGTCTCTTTAATCATATACTAATTATTTGTCTAATTAATTAAGTAATTCTTTAATTATTTGATTAAACTAACTATTTCTTTCAATCGTCACCCTTCAACACTTCTAATTATTCTATTTCTATTCTCAAATCATTTTAATCAGTTAACCCTATTTCAAATATTAATTCAATATTAATTATTTAATTAATTGTGATTTATTCCTTAGTTAAATAATCTTTATTATTTAATTAAGCTAATTTCTAATATTTAAATAATTTTATTTAAATTAATTAAATTATTCTTCCAAATCCCCAAATTCTCATTCCAATTAATTTCATTTATCTCAAATTCACATTCTCCCAAATTGAAAATGAAAATCAAATTTAACTTCAAAATTCTACAGCACGTGTTGAAAATCAAACTGATTGATCAAATCAGTTAACTAGTTAGTTAACTCAGTTAACTCTTCAATCACCCATTTTCACTCAAAATCAGTTTTTTCTGACTAATCAAAAAAACTTAAAGAGATCATGAAATCTTAAAGAGATGAGATCAAAATTGTATTTCAAGTGATTTTAGCATGATGGATACCCTCAATCCTTAGCTCTTAGATAAAGATAAATTATCTGTATAGTTTTGATTGATACCAAATCAATACCAATGACTTACAAAATATTTTTTTTAAATATTTATCCTCTCATAAAAAACAAAAATTCAAAAGACAAATCAAATAAAAAAAAGTTTAAAAAAAAGGTAAGTAAGATGAAATTAACCTATAGACTACAAGTACACTTTTTAAAAAATATTTATAAAAAGATTTTAAATTTTACAAAAGTTAGTCAATAATTTGTATGATTTGTTTATTGAATGACTTATCACATTATAAAAAACAAAAAAATAAAAAGTTGAGATCATTTTTAAAATCACAATTAATAACTTTTACTCAAATAGAATATGATGTTTTAGTTTATCATTTTCTATCTAGGAGAAGTACTAGGCTTAATAATTGACTATACTCTCTTATTTCGTTTAGGTTTTTTATAATATTGTTATGCAATAAGTTTTATTATATTTATAAATAAATTAATTTAGGTTCATCAATAAATGAATATACTTGTATAATCAATTTAATAAATTATAATTGGTTGATAAATGAATGTTAATAAATTTGATAATTAGATAAAAGAATTTGTGTATTTAGTTTCGAGAAATTATGTATGTGTAATTAATTTATCATTGTCTTAGAAATTATATGTAATGTTCTTTTGGTGTTCTCTTCTACATTTTTGCTTCTTGAAGTGGATTTGGCTATGTGCTTTTGTGTTGGCATGTTTGGCATAACTGATGAAGATGAGATGATGATGGATGATTGTATCGGTAGAGGAAAGATGGCATGATCAGTCATTTGTGTTGTCATTGATGGCAACCAGGGTCAACTGATGTTTGATGATATTTATAGTTGGTTTGCGGTGTTTGACTTGTTGGATAAGTGATTCGGTCTACCGGAGTAAGAGTTTGATAGTTTGACAGAGTTTACCGACAAGATTGAGTATTAGGACATTAACCAGTAAAGCATATAGGTTTTTATGGAATGGGGTAATTGGTGATGTTTCATGACTTGTGGTTTGAAACATAAGATTTTATGATGGATTTGAGTATGTAACCGGAACCGCATCCTATGATGGTTACTGGAAGGCATGTTTTGAATTTTTTATGAGTTTTACCAAGGTTTAAGAAGGGATTAAGGACTAGTAAAGAATTCTCTTGACCGGTAATCATATTTGGTTTGGTGGTGATCTACATCAAGTTCACTTGTTGATGATAACGTGGCATGGACCGCGTGATGTGTTTGAAAGATATTTTGGCACGTTTGGAGAGCGAATGTCTTGGGAATGTGCAAAGTGCTTAGCAGAATGTCCTAAGGGTTTGACTTTGTACCAGATCGACTTGTTGTGACAATTTATGATCATTCAACGACTAATATTGATTTTTAATTGATTGTAATGATCCATATGATGATTTGTAATTATTTGTAAAGATTTGTGATGATCTATGTAGTAAGTCTTAGGGTTTTGATGTCGACCTAGTTGTAAAATTTATTTATGTTGGTAAGGTTGACGTTTTCAAGTGTCGGTGATTTTGAGAAGTGTGTGAAGTCGAAATAGGGTGTGTGAGAAGATCTACCAAAGTGATGCAGACTTAGAACTTAATTGGATCTAATCAAGCAAGCAGTTGAGTACTATACACAGATCATTCAGTGTTGTTCTCTAACAATTATAGTAGATTAAATCCCTTAACCGGGTAGGTCCTAACAGGCCTCACATTGTAAAATCCCCTAATAGGGTGACTCAATATCTGAGTTCAAAATCCTCTTGTGGGGTTGATCCTAATAGATCAAAGCTTCTAATAGGGCTAAGGTAAGTCCCTTAACCGGGTGACTCCTAACAGGGTTTGCTCCTAATAGGGCGTCATTGTAAGCTTCTAATTGGGCTTAGCTCCTAATAGGGTGCATTCCGAAAGAGTGCAAAATATTTATGGGTACCAATTCCCACCGTGGTTTTTTCCCTATTTGGGTTTCCACATGAAAATCATGGTGTTCACGTGTGGAATGATTTTCTTATGGTGTTCATGTTTTATTTTTGATTACCAGTTAAGACAATTTATGTTTGTTTATCAGAGATCTTAAAGTGGTTACCGATATTGATGGTTAAATGGTTGATGAAGCATTCTGATCAGTTAATAAGTTGGTAATAGTGTTTGTTGATTTATTATTGAATTGATGGCTAATCTGATTAATAAGTTTATATAAGTGGAAATGATTATCTAATCTGATAAGGAAATATGTTATGAAGAATTGGTTTAAGTGTTGCATGTTTTCAGATCTGAGATAAGTTTGTTTTGGTGTTGAAAGTTTTAGTTTTTGTTAATACTAATTAGCCCCCCCCCCCTCTTAGTATTAACCAGATCCTCTAGGATTAACAATTGGTATCAAAGCATTGGTCCTTTGTGTGCAGAAAGCCTAATAGTTTGAGAGAAATATTTTGTGAAAGATGATGAAGGAGGGTCCTAAGTTTACCAAGGACAACTACCAGATATGGAGTGACCAGATGAAGATCTACATTAAAGAAATGGGTTCACAGTATTGGAATCATGTGATAACCAAGTATTTTTCTCCTACTACCAATCCCTTGACACCGGATGAACTCAAAAAATAGTAGAAAAACATTCAGGCTCTTGAAGCAATTGTAAGTACTTTGTCTGACTCTAAGTATATTGATGCTCGTGGATTAGAAAATTCTAATGAGGTATGGGAGAAATTTAATTTACTTTATGGAGGAGATTAACATGTACAAATAGAAAAGGAAGAGAGTTTGAGAGGAAAAATTGATGATATGAAAATGGTTGACGGTGAGAACATATCTCAATATGGACAAAGGATTAAGGAAGTTGTAGGTTGTATAAAGAGTGTTGGAGGTAAGATTGAAGATGATACTGTTGTTAGTAAAATTCTTAGAACTCTTTTATCACAGTATTCTATCAGAGTGTGTGTCATTCAAGAACTGAGATCCATTTCAAAAGATAAAGTTATTATTGATTCTTTAATTGGAAAGTTAAGTGCATTTGAACTAAATAGTTTTGATAATAGTGTTTCCAAACCTTCTGAATCTTCTTTTAAGGCTTCTATAACCAATACATCAGCAAGGAAAGGAAAAGATGTTTGTCATAATCATGATTGTAGGTCTAGTCATGGTGGTAGCAAAGCTGATGGTGATGATGAAGATCATCTGATGGAACTTGAGACATTATTGGCTAGAAGATTGCCTAGAGGAACAGGTAAATTACCCTTGAAGTGCTTCTCTTGTAGTAAGGTTGGACACATAGCTACTAATTTCCCTAACACTGATAAGAAAGAAAAGTTTAGGAGATTCAAAGGAAAAAGCAAGAAGAATTGTTATGTTACAGTGGATGAAGGTGTAACCAATGATGAATCAAAAGAAGATGACAATGAGGAGGTAGTATTTGTTGCTGTAAAGGAGGGTCTAACTAATGAGAAGGCTTTGGTGTCTCACATGGATAACAACAATGAATGGATAATAGATAGTGGTTTCTCACACCAAATGACCAGTGATAAAAGTAAGTTCTTATTCCTTGAAGAGTTTGATGGAGGTGTTGCAAGATTTGGTAATAACTCTCCCTGCATTGTTAAAGGTAAAGGATCAATTTCATTAAATCGGAAGAGTAATGCAGATGATGTCTTTTGGGTTGAAGGACTAAAAGATAACCTCTTGAGTGTTCGACAACTTAATGATAAGGGATATCTACTTGAATTCAAAAGTGGGGTGTGCAGGATTCTTGGAAATAATGGAGAATTGATTGCTACTGGGAAGCAGACTAGAGTTAATCTATTTCATCTGAATACTAATGTAAATGATTGTTTGGTGGTGAATATTGAAGACAACTGGTTGTGACACAAGAGATTTTATAATGTCAATTTTGACAATTTGATTAAAGTTAGTAAGTCAAGTATTGTGAGAGGTTTGCCCCAGCTTGTGAAACCGAACAATGTGTTATGCAAGGATTTCCAGATGGGTAAGATGACCTTTGTATCCTTTAAGAGTAAGTCTTTCTCTTTAGAGAATATTCTTAATTTGGTTCATACTGATCTTTGTGGTCCTATGAGGACTAAGAGCTATTTTGGTGATAAGTATTTTATGATATTTACTGATGATTATTCTAAAATGATGTGGGTAACTTTTTTCAGAGAAAAGTCTGAGGCATTCAGTAAGTTTAAAGCATTTAAAACTCTTGTTGAAAAAGATACCAGGAAGAATCTAAAAAGTTTGAGATCTGACTAGGGAGATTAATTTACTTCTGATGAGTTTTTGAAGTTCTATGATGAATGGGGAATTTAAAGGTAGGTGTCAGCTCCTAGAACTCCACAACAGAATGGGATAGCAGAGAGAATGAATAGAATAGTTGTTGAAGCTACTAGAACCATGATAATTCAAGGTGAAGTACCAAAGATATTTTGGAGAGAAGTAGACAACACTTCTGTCTATACTTTGAACTAAGTACTTGTCAAAAAAGGTAATAACAAAACACCTTATGACTTATGGCATGAAAAGACTCCTAGTGTAAGTTATTTCAAAAATTTTGGAGTAAATGTTATTGTTGATGCTTAAAATTTGTACCATGTTGAACTAATGAGTTCAACAACTTTGGATAACATTGGAACTCATCTCTGCATGTGGGAAATGCAATAATTGAAATCAGACCTCCGGATTCTAGGCCGGTTCATATTTGATTAATCACCTATTTTCTCTTCTAACAACTGAAAACTTGGTAGGAAAAGGGAAGAGAAAGAAAAAAAACAAAAAACTAAGTAACTAGGTGATTCACCAAACTTTGAGGGAAACTAAAATAATAATGATAGGTCTCTAATTGCAAAACTCAATTTTAGTGGGTAAACACTTCTATTCTATATAGGCCTGCATAAATGTTTCACAAAAAGGTCCTATACTGAGCAATCAAGGAAAATATATTTTTCACATAAAAGCTCTGTGTACTTATGGACAAAACTGCAACCTACAAAACAAAAATACACTTCTACAACTAGGCTCTTGATGAGACAAAATAACAAGGAATAATACATTTCACTGGTTACCTCTATCAATCATGCTATGAACACAAAGATTTAGAAAGAAAAGAAGGCTTGAAAAAAAAAACAATAAAATCTTGCTCCAAAAGATGTTGTCATCATATATTCAGTCTCCAAGATTGAGTTACAGAAAATATACAAGAAAATATGCTAAGGACAAAATGTTGTCACAAGAGCCTTCTCTGCATAATCAGAACTGATAACTTCTAAAATAAGTGATTACAATATTTATGCTTTTCTCTCAAAGATATGCATGAAAATAGGAACTGAATCCTTGGGTCGGATTCAACTAAAAAGCCTATTTTTCATGCACTAGAAATGCTCCAAAAAAATATGTGTGGAATGAAAAAGTCCTTCCCAGCCATAAACAACCAGACAACTCATCAAAACCTCCCTTAAAACACTCAAAATGCTCATAAAAGGCCCTTAACAACCTGGAAAAAGTACAAATTCGAGTTCCTAAAGCTTGCAAAGAAAAAGTCTTCTTTCCCCAAAAATAGCTCTCAACACTTACTTGATAACTAAGTCTTTAAGACTTAGTCATTTCTTCATTTAAGTCTTTAACTAATTCCTCAAGACTTAGTCATTTTAACTTTCTTTTCTAGAATATTAATGTTTAGCTATGATTTATAATGCTATCATAGCTAAAAATTAATTTACATGAAAATATAAAGCAAGAAAATAAAAGTAAGAATATATTTATATTAATATTGTTATATAATATTAATACTTTTTAAAGCATTAATATTAATATATTATATTGTAAAAACAACAATTACACTTTAAAGACTTAAAGTATTTACCTTGCAGATTTCAAAAGAGCAATATGTAGAAGGGCAAAAGCCCGCAAAACACATTACATAGAATAATATAAATCAATAAAGGCAAGGTAAATGCCATCGACAAATAAACATATGAGACAAGGCATAATTTAAACATGGTAAAAGCCGATGAGATTTTATCGGACTTCAAAAGTTTCTCAAAAACTTTTAACTTGGACTTTTTAAAACTCACAGCAACTCATAAAATATATTTCATTTGGACTCAGCTGAAGTCTAGAGAATTTTTTTAACAACCCTAAACATGCCACCATGAAGGGAAAAAGACAACCGCCATGAAGGGAAAAAGAGAGCATTTCTTTGTGTCTTTCTGTGATATTTTGTTGCTGCTACTGCCATGAAGAAATAGGAAGCCACGAGGTTTCTAAAATAAATCTAGAGATTTCGTAAAACCCCTCTACTGCAAATTCTGGAAATTTTGTTAGCATTTTGCTTCTTCTGTTCTGGAAAAATTATAACAGCTAAATGCTTGTAGATTTCTGGAAAATTTTAACAGGTATATACAGGAAAACTGGAAAAACTTCCTCCTGATCTGACCTTGAAGTTGATGTTGTTCATTTGATGTTCAATGGTCAATTTCATTACCATAAACCTGTAGAACCTCCTTGATTAAATCAAGGGTAAAATGGTTGATAAAACTATAAGGTTTCAGATTTCAAGTAATCTATCCCTTAAAAAGTTTTTTAACTTGCTCTGTAATCATGTAGTAAAAGGTTTCGTGTTTGTGACTTACACGTCCCTTCAATATCACATAATGTCCATTACTTGATTTCTCTGTTGTATTAGTCTGACAAGATGAGATCAGCCCTTGTGGGAGCCACATTTAACCCCACTTGTCAGATTAAGATACCTGTTACTGCACATGAAACAAACTAGTTAGCAATAAAAATCTCTTTCGATGCAATGAGAATGATCCTTTTTCTAGTTTTTATGTTAATTCTTCATTCAAATAAGGATCATGATTGAATAGTATAAATATATAGGTATGCCTAGGAGTCAATTAGTCATTGCTTAGATCCCTTTGATCTAACACCTACTTCTTTTCATTCTTTCAGGACAAGGAGGCACTTGGAGGCTAGGAGACATCGGGATTGCAGACCTACACCAACAAAACCATATTTATGCGAGCCATATACTCCCAGGCAATGGTTGGTTCCCTTCTCATCATTTCTATGCATTTGTATTATTTGGTTTTGCATTTCTCCTTTGCATAGGAAAGTAAAGATCACTCTCATGGTCCTGTGTGAGAGACTATTTTAATTCAGTAGATTAATTTCTTTTAATCTTTCCAATTGTATAAAAGATGTAAATTCTTATTCCTAATATAATTGAAAGATTTTCAAATTCCCTCTATGTGTATGCAATCTCTTAACACAAACTGAATATAATGATAAAGGGTTAGGCAACATATCTTCTTAACTAAATTTAAAAAGTTTAAAAATTTAGTAACCGTTATATTAAGAGAGATGATTACACTAAAAAGTTTGATGCTAAGTGTGATGAAGGCATTTTTCTTGGTTAATGTACAAAGAGTAATGCATTTAAATGTTATAACAAGAGAACTAAGAAGATCATTGAGAGTGCTAATGTGAAGATAGATGAACTCTCTGAGAAATCTAGAGAGACCAACAGATTTGAGTCTAAGAAAGATGAGGAAAGACTTGTGTTTATAGAACCGGAAGTACATAAGACTGATGAGCAAAATGTTGCAAAAATGGGTGATCAACCGGTAAATGCAAAGAGTGATGAAGAAGATGAAGATCATGAAGTAGGAAGCACAACACCGGAATCGGTTATTCCAAGGTATGTCAGGATAAATCACTCAAAAGAACAAATAATTGGAGATAAACATGCTGGAGTACAAAAAAGGAGGAAAATCAGAGAAAATTCATGTCTGGTTTCTACTATTGAGCCAAAAACAGTAAGAGAGACATTAAAGGATGATGACTACATTAGTGCAATGAATGAGGAGTTGGACAAGATAGAGAAGAACAAGACATGGTCACTTGTTCCCAGACCGAAAGACAAGAATGTGATTAGAATCAATTGGGTCTTTAGAAACAAGTTAAATGAAGAAGGCAAGGTTGTGAGAAATAAAGCAAGACTAGTTTGCAAAGGCTATGCACAAGAAGAAGGATAAGATTATGGTGAAACCTTTGCACCTATGGCGAGATTGGAAGGAGTAAGAATGCTACTTGCTTATGCTAGATTTAAAGGATTTAAAGTCTATCAGATGGATGTTAAATCATCTTTTCTTAATGGCATTCTTGAACAAGAAGTATACATTGAACAACCGGATGGATTTTCTTTGTCTGAAGACAAAGATATGGTTTGCAAACTACATAAGGCACTGTATGGATTGAAGCAAGCACCGAAAGCATGGTTTGAAATGTTGCATGCACACCTAATAAAGATAGGATTCTAATGTACCAGTGAGGATGGTAAAAAATATCTAAACACCGATGGAGAGAAAGTATTGATAGCTAAAGTATTTGTGGATGACATAATTTTTGGTGGTAATGATGACTTATGCATGGATTTTGCTGAGGAGATGAAAATGGAATTTGAGATGTCTCTTATTGGTGAAATTAAATTTTTCATTGGGTTGTAGGTCCAACAATCAGATGGTGGAATTTTTATCTGTCAAAGTAAGTATGCCAAAGAGGTGTTGAAAAAATTTGGCATGGAGGATTGTAAACCAGTTGATACTCTGATGGTGACAAGATGCAAGTTGTCTAAACAACATGACTCACCATCTATTGATGAGAATGAATTTGCATTATATTGCTCATAGCAAACTGGATATTGCACATGTTGTTGGATTGGTTGCTAGATTTCAAAAGGATCCCAAGGAGACTCACTTGGTAGAGGTGAAAAGGATATTCCGGTACCTAAAAGGTGCAATATATTATGGTTTATGGTATCCTTAGAAAGGAAATTTTTCTTTGAATGTATTTACTAATGTAGATTGGGTGAGCAATGTTGATGACCGGAAAAGCACTACCAGTGGAGATTTTCTTCTTGGAGGTATATTGGTTGCTTGGACAAGTAAAAAGAAAACTTGTGTTTCTCAATCAACAACAAAGGAAGAGTATGTTGCAGCATTAATGAATTGCATGTAGGCAATCTAGATGAGACATGTGCTTGAAGGATTCAGATTTGATATGTCTGAACTGGTAACTATTTACTGTGATAATACTAGTGCAATTAATATTTTGAAAAATCTTGTGTTACATGCAAGAAAAAATCACATAGAATTCAAATATCATTTTCTAAGGGAAAGAGTACAAGATAAACAAGTCAGAATGGATTATGTGACAAGCAAAGAGCAGCTAGCAGATATTTTCACAAAAACATTACCGAAGACAACCTTTGAGTATCTTAGAGGTAAATTAGGGGTTAGACCCCTACTCAAAAGGAACTAGAATGCAAGATGCATTGATCCAATGGGCTTCATGACTTTTTTTCACTTTGGATTGATGAGATGTAGGCTACTCCGTGGGGGGAGCAACTTCGATGAGTTTGCAAACATGTTGAAGATAATAGCTACAACATATTTGATGATTTGTGATGCTTATGCACCTTTGGCATTGTTGTCAAATGGGGAGAAGAAATATGATTAGTCATAAGAGAATACATATGATCAGGAGGATAAGATGACTAATTGAAGATAAAGTGTAACCGGCAGATGAGGTGCAACAGAGAAGAGAAGAGTTGCAAAGAAGGTCCAGAACAAAGTGGAACATTATGTGTTGAGTATGTTGATATTTAGTGTTTCCATCAATGCCAAAGGGGTATATTGTTGGCTTGTTTGGCATAACTGATGAAGATGAGATGATGATGGATGACTATACTAGTAGAGGAAAGATGACATGATTAGTTATTTATGTTTTCATTGATGGCAACCAGGGTCAACTAATGTTTGATGATGTTTATAGTTGGTTTTCGGTGATTGACTTGTTGGCTAAGTGATTTGGTCTACTAGAGTAAGAGTTTGACAACTTGACAGAGTTTACCAGCAAGACTGAGAATTAGGACCTTAACCGGCAAATCAGATAGGTTTTGATGGAATCGGGTAATTGGTGATGTTTGGTTACTTATGGTTTGAAACATAAGCTTTTATGATGGATTTGAGTATGTAATCAGAACCACATCCTATGATGGTTAACACCATAAGATGCACCAACACCATTTATGCAATTCATCAAAGATCTTCATCAAAAGCTCTGTCAATGAAACCCTCGTCGGAATTAGAAGCCAAGCTTCTAAGAAAGAAGGATAGCATTTGATCACCAAACCAAAACCAACTAACCAAATATGGGCATGAGTATCATGAACAAGCCAATTTCATCACCAAACTATATCGGAGCCTACCAGATCATGTCAGATCCAGATCAACCAAAAACCACTCAACCTACCAGGACCAGAAGGGTGTCAATAAAGCATCCAAACAACTAGTGTTGGTATCAATGACAAAACATTAATCCAACACATAATAAATTACACCAAATGGCCAACAATATCCCCCTTTGGCATTGATGGCAACACTAGATGTGAAAAAAATATAAGTACCAAGAAATGCCAAACAAGTCTCCCCCAATGGAAGACAACCAACAATCTCCCACATACATCTTTGAATATCAATATCTCTCCCCCTCTAAATAATATCTTTGTAAAGCTCTGAATTTCTCCCCCTTTCTTTTTCTTCCTTTATTTTTTTCACATCAATATCACTCCCCCTTTGACATCAATGCCAAAACTCTGACAAAAATGTCAAAGCAAAAACATAAACCACTGAATCACAAAGCTGACTACTCCCTCTGAGCAGTAGCATCCCACATTAGTGTTAGAATGAATAGTATCTCTGATAATGCATGCTAGAATGATGTCAAACCACATCAATCAAGTCTCTACCGGAGGGGTAGAAACTCCCAATCTGTCTCTAAGGTACTCAAATGATTCATTGGGCAAAGGTTTAGTGAAAATATCTGCAATATGATCTTTAGTGTTCACATAAACCAGTCTAACTTCATTTGCTTCCACCTTTTCCTTCAAAAAGTTATACTTGATAGATATGTGCTTTGTTTTTTAATGAAATACTAGATTCTTTGATATATCAATAGCGGCAGAGTTATCACAGTGAATAACTACCTATGCATCACAATCCACCTTTATATCCTTCAACATTTTCTTCATCCATAAAACTTGTGTACAGTTAGTAGCAGCAACAACATACTCAGTTGCAGCTATAGATAAAGAAGTACATGACTGTTTCTAGTTGATCCATGAAACCAACTTCTTTCCAAGAAAGAAAGCTCCACTGAAAGTCCTTTTCTGGTCATCAACATCTCCATCCCCATCAGCATTTGTATATGCACATAAAGTAAAGTTATCATCCTTAGGGTACCACAAACCATATTCTGATGTACCTTGCAAGTATCTAAAAATCCTTTTCACCGCAATCTCATGATTTTCTCTAGGATCACTCTTAAATCTTGAAACAATACAAACAACATTCATAATGTTAGGCCTAGTCTAAGTCAAATAAGATAGACCCCCAATCATAGATTTGTATCTTGTAGGATTTACCTATGCAGAAACATCTTTTCTTGTCAATTTCTCACTTGTAACCATAGGAGTACTTACTGGTTTAGAATCTCCCATACCAAATTTCTTCAACAATTCCTTAGCATATTTAGTTTGATAGATAAAAATACCTTTGTCTATCTAAGTAATCTGTAATCCTAAGAAAAATTTCATCTCACCAATCATAGACATCTCAAATTTTTTCTCCATACTCTTAAAAAATTCTATGCATAACTTATCTTCACCTCCAAAAATAATGTCATCAACAAATACTTCAATGATCAACATATCATCATCAATGATTTTATAATATAAATTATTGTCAGCACTGCCCTTAGTAAAACCAAGCTTCAAAAGATATTTATCCAACCTTGCATACCAAACTCTAGGCACTTGCTTCAATCCATATAAAGCTTTCCTTAACCTGCAAACCATATCTATATCATCTAATAGTGAAAAACCATCAGGTTGCTCAATATAAACTTCCTCATCAAGATCCCCATTCAAAAATGCACATTTAATCTGATAAACCTTGTAGTTTTTATAACCATCATAGGCAAGAAATAATCTTACAGCTTCAATCCTAGCTACAGGTGCAAAAAGTCTCTCCATAATCAATTCCCTCCTTCTAAGAATGTCCTTTACAAACCAATCTAGCCTTATTCCTTATAACTTGACCATCCTCATTCAATTTATTCCTAAAAAATACATTTAGTTTCAATAACATTTTTATTTTTAGGCCGGGGAACCAAGGTCCATGTGTTATTTTTCTCAATCTGATCTAATTCTTCTTCCATGGCGTTCAACCAATATTAATCTTTACATGCCTCAATTACTTATACTGGTTCAACTTGTGAAATTAAACATTCCTCATTAGTTGCTAGTCTTCTTCTTTTCATCACTCCATTGTTCTTATCCCCAATGATCTGATCTTCTAAATGATTAAATCTCACATACCTAGGAGTCTTCTGACTTTCTGTTCCTTTTCCCTGTTCTTAAGTTACTGTAGAATTCTCTAATACTATCGGATTAACTAGTTCAATTCTCTATTCTGGTAAAGGTGCTACCATTTTAGATATAATCATTTCCACTGCCGATTCCTTCTCATAAACTCTGATTTGACTTTTGTTTAGTTCATCTACTTTGACATTAGCACTCTCCACAATTCTCTACAATCTCTTGTTATAACATCTATATTATTTGCTTTCATTAGAATAACCAAGAAGTATGCCTTCGTCACATCTAGGATCAAATTTCCCAGTGATATC
Organism: Cryptomeria japonica; assembly: GCF_030272615.1. NCBI lineage: Eukaryota > Viridiplantae > Streptophyta > Pinopsida > Cupressales > Cupressaceae > Cryptomeria > Cryptomeria japonica. The sequence goes on along the minus strand of NC_081411.1, from coordinate 398,767,368 downwards.
ATTTCTCCTGATATAAAATTTACTACCAAAAATTCTGAAATACTTAACTGTAGGTGTATTTCCAAACCATAATTCATAAGGTGTCTTACCGGTTTCTCCTTTGATATGTACTTTGTTGAATGTATAAACCGTTGTGCTCATTGCTTCTTTCCAATAGATATGTGGTAGACTAGCTTCCATCATCATTGTTCTAGCAGCATCTAAGATAGTTATGTTCTTCCTTTCCACAACTCCATTTTGTTGAGGTGTCCGGGGAGCAGAAAATTGTCTTCTTATACCATGCTTGTCACAAAAGTTGTTAAACTCAATGGATGTGAATTCTCCACCATGATCTGATCTCAAACATTTAATCTTCAATCCTGTCTCAGTTTCCACTTTAGCCTTAAATATTTTAAACTTTTCAAATGCTTCAGACTTTTCTTTTAGAAAAGTAACCCACATTATTCTAGAATAATCATCAATGATTAGTATGAAATATCTATCACCTTGAAAACTTTTAACTCTAGTAGGGCCACACAAATCAGTATGAATAAGATCAAGAACATCATTTGATTAATCTTGTATACTCCTAAAGGAGGTTCTGACATGTCTACCCATTTGAAATTCTTTACATACTAGATTATAGGGCCTCATAATCTTAGGTATATCCCTAATAGCCTTAGTTGAACTTATCTTCACAATGCAATCAAAATTCACATGACAGCCTAATATGCCATAGCCAACTCTCATCAATTTGTGTAATCAAACATGTCTTCTCACCGGAGTTCAAATGAAATATATTACCTTTTGTCTATGTACCGGTTACAATCTCCAAACTAGATCTAGTAATGATTTTGCATTTTCCATCCTTGAACTATAATTGAAATCCCTTATCTACCAATTGTTCTATACTCAAAAGATTATTCCTCAAACCTTCAACATAATAAACATTTCCAGTATTGTTCTTACCATCCAATTATATAGTTCCTTTCCCTTTGATCATACATGCTTTGTCATCTCCAAATCTAACTAGAGCGCCATCAAATTCTTGCAAAGATAGAAACTTCCCTTTATCTCCAGTCATATGATGTGAACAACCACTGTCAATTACCCATTCATCCTTGTCTTCAATTTTAGAAGCAAATGCATTCTCTTCAAGTACATTCTCTTCCAGTGCCGAATCATCTTCCTTGATAGCCAAGAACACCCATTCCTTCCCATTGCCGGATCCACTAGCAAAGTCTTCTACCGATTCATCATCAAAATCATAAATGCCTTCCTCATCCACTATGTAGCATTATTTGTCTCTACTTTTCTTGTACTTATACTTGTTTTGATATCCAGGGTTAGGTTTAAATGATCTTCTAACCCTTTCTTCAAATCTTGAATTCCTTTTAGGACATCTAGATGCAAAATGACCAATCTTATTACATGTAAAACATTTAAAAGGTGCTTTTCCTTCATACTTACTTCCTACGGGTCCTTTAGGTACTCTTCTAGCAAATAGTGCTTCAAGTTTCTCAAACTCATCATCTTCTCTCTTCATATCTTCCAATTCCTTTGCATACAAATCTTTCTAGTCTTGCTTACTGGTTGTAGATGTAGATGCATGAAAATCAAGTTCAGACTTCACAGCTCTAGAAGGTCCAAATTCTTCAAGCTCAAAAGAAGATAGTTTCTCAACCAAAGTATCTTTGTTGACAGATGTATTATCCATTGTTCTCAACTCATTAATAGTAGTAGCCTTCATTTTATAAGTCGGTGGTAGGGATCTCAGGACTTTAGAAACAATTTCATCTTCGCTCAGAGTTCCACCATAATATTGAATTCCCATAACAATCTCATTTACCCTTTCCATGAATGCAATAATCCTTTCATCTTCTTCCATCTTTAGGTTTTGATATCTCACCTAGTAACCATCAAGGTTAGCAATGTTCACTATAGGGTCACCTTTATTAATAGTCTCCAACTTATCCCATATAGCCTTTCCAGATGATTTGTCAGTTAATCCCATTATTTGTTGATTAGAAAGTGCACACAAGAGGGCTTCTCTTGCTCTACAATCATTCTCAAGCTCCTTATCTAGGTTTGCCAGAGGAGGATAGCCTAATCTTAGATTATAGGGTGTGACACCATTCTATGTGATCTCCCAAATATCCTTGCCAAGACATCTCAGATGAGTCTCCATCTAAATCTTCCATACTGTGTAATTTGTTCCATCAAGCCTCAAAATATCCCTTTGAAAGATATCTCCAGAAGAACTACATGAACTTAAATTGTTAGTCACCATAGGATCTTCCTCAAGTGGTTAAGCTTTCTACAAAGAGAATAAAAGCTCTGATACCAATTGTTAGACAGTTCAAATAACCAGAAGACAACTAAGAGGGGGGGGTGAATCAGTTATCATAAATTACCAGAACCATTAGCAATTTAAACTTTAATACCAGAAATCAAAACATTAATATCAGAAAAGCAGTTAAACTAATTAAGCATAAACAATAATCACAGAATAAAGTCCATCCACACTACACCAAGATTTATACGTGGAAAACCTGGTAAAGGGAAAAACCATGGTGGGAATCCTACCCATAGATAGATAATACTTATGCAGTAAGTATGTGAATTATAATTGAGGGGCCTACACTTTCTGGAAGGCCAATAGCCTAGAGTGCACTACTCATCACAAAAGGAGCCTCACTGACAACATAGAAATCCAGACTATAATCCAGAGAAGTGTTGAACTGCAAAAGATAGCATCTCCTATGCCTGAGTACAATTCCGTTTAAGCTCAATACCAGAGGACTAAATCCTCATACATAAACCAAATTTGATACCCAATGATCAACCAACTCCTCTACCTAAATGATATTACATTAGTCGTACATTACATTCCTTGACCATGACCTCTAATAATAACCATGATGATCTACAATGAGATCTTACATCTATATATATAAACCCTCGACCATAAACAATCAAGTTGGCCACCAGATAATAAACCAATTACATAATTACAAACCATGTCGGCCTTAGACCAAATAAATAATATCCAACACATAAGACATTTTGAAAATACATTGATAGGTCCAATCCACATGTTACATTAAGGTCAGTCCATAACCTAGATCAACTAGGACCTAGTATAGGTCCACATGCTACAGAAATGATCTCCATCCACCGAGTCTCAAGCATGATCACCAACAACATCCTAAAACTCCACCAGAAGTTACACCAACACCACTTATGCAATTCATCAAAGATCTTCATCAAAAGCTCTCTCGGTGAAACCCTCACCGAAACCAAAAACCAAGCTTCTAAGAAAGCAGGATAGCATTCGATCACCAGACCAAAACCAACTGACCAAATATGAGCATGAGTATCATGAATAAGTCAATTCCATCACCAAACTATATCGGATCACGCCGGATCCAAATCAACCAGAAACCACTCAACCTACTAGGACCAGAAGGGTGTCAGTAAAGCATCCAAATAGCTAGTGTTGGCATCAATGACAAAACATCAATGCAACACATAATCAATTCCACCAAATGGCCAACACCTAACATTACTCTATATTATGTTCCATTGCTACCAATTAATTATATTATTTAATTAATCTATTTCATCACCATTTAAATAAATATTATTTAATTAATCTAATATAATGTCACGTCTAATTAAATAATAATATTATTTAATTACCTTAATATCCACCTCACATGGATAATTAAATTAAAAAATATTTTATATTTGATTTTCCTGTAGTCCCTATCCCATCCCAAAATAAATGTGTTTCCTTCCCGATTTTTAATACACTTTTATGGTTGTAACAAATTATTATTATTATAAATACAATATTAGCCATCCATCTTATATAAATCAATTCTAAACACTTCATTTTCTCCTTAACCCTAAGAAAGGGCTCTCATTGAATCTTCATCATAGACCTAATCCTCAAATCCAAAGTATCCATTATCTGTGTCAAAAATCTATAAATTGACACATCATCCTAAGCAAATATTTAATCAATGAACCATCTTATATATGTATATTATAGAGATTTTGAGAAACCATATCCATTTGAGAAAATCTACTTCATCACAAGCTTCATTCATTTGTTTGTAATTATTCAAGTTTCATTATTATCTTAATCTCGTGGGTTTGTGAATAGTTTAGATTAGGAAGCATTGTGTTTACATTTTGTCTTCCATTTTACCTTCTAATCTTCTTTTTTATCTTCTTTGAAGTGACACTATTTTTTCTAGTCACAATGTCATCTCAAAAATGGGCAAAAATTAGAAACATAAAATCATCCTAACATCATTCCATACTAACATTTCATCAACACCAATTAATTAAATAATTATATTATTTAATTAAGATAATTGATCACCAACTTACTAAGTAAATATTCTTTAACTATTAGAATCCAATGTCACATCTAACTAAATATTATTATTATTTAATTGCATTATTTTCCACCTCACATCAAGTTGAATAATATTATTATCTAATTACTTCAATTTCCACCTCACATGGATAATGATATTTAATTATTTAATGTACCTATATTCCCTCGACTTTCCCAAAATAGATGCATTTCCCTCCCAAATTTTAAATAGACTTTTATTAATGCAAAAAATTGCTATTTTCGGTAAAAACAATCTTAGCCTTTCATCTTAAAAATTTAAACTAAGCCCTTCATATACTCCCTAATTCTAAGAAAGTCCTTTCATTAAAACTTCACCATAGATCTCATCCTCAAACTATCACCACCCATTCTTCCTACTAAAAAACTATAAATTATTGCATTGTTAAATGCAAATCAACGAGTCATCTTCAATAGGTGCATGTTACCAATATTTTGAGCAACCACATCCATTTGAGAAGATATACTTCATCATGGGATTCAATTTCACTAACTTTGTTAGTTTGTTTGCAATTACTGGGATTTGATTGTTTTCTTAATCAAGACATTTGTAAGTAGTTTTAGAATAAAAAGAACTATGTTTTAATTTTCCAATTTGAGTTATACTCTTCTTGTTTACAATTAAGGTTAGATTTAATTGCATGACACTTATTAGGGAGGAATATGGTTTTGATCAACTATTGATGAGGCACAAATTAACATTAACAAAAGTAGAAAAAGGTGATTTTCAATGGAAGAGCTTGGAGGAGTAGGAAGCGGCAATGGGAGAATTCAAAATTAAAATTCTCTGGAAGGTGGGAACTCTGGTTCCAATGGTGGGAGCGGCCAGAATGAAGGAGCTAGCCCCATGGGAGAGAAGGACAAGCCTCCAGACATTCTGAAGTTTGTTGACATTCCGCAGACTAGCGATACTCTACCAAAGAAGAAAGAGGGTTCCGGGTTTTTGGGGGAGGGGTCTAGCGGGGGTCCAACCCACGTGAAGAGACCTTGGAGATCAGAAAAGAACCTAGAAAATGGTCATCCCTTTTTGGAACAAAACCATCTGGTAAATCCTCTTTACCTCCTATCAAGAATATTTCCGATCCTTCTGGTGGAAAGTTCGCTATCTCTATTCCTGATCTGGTTTTGGATCATAATATAAACAGTATGTCGAACTCCCTAGTAGGCAAATTTATGGGTTCACGTCCAAACATCGAATTCGTTAGGGTGTATGTCAAATGAAAATGGGCTCTGAAGGGTAATGTTGAAATCTCGGCTTTGACTAAAAGCCTCCTGTCTTTTAATTTTTCATGTGAAGAAGATAAATTAAGGATACTTTGTGGAAGTCCCTGGATGGTAGGAAAGACAGCTTTGGTTCTTTGAAAATGGCACCCAAATCTGAACATGAACGACTCTCTTTTGGCACAAGTCCTAGTATGGGTGAAGTTACCAGGTTGTGAAGTTACCAGGTTTGCCTCTTGAATTTTGGGTAGAAAGCATCTTCTCAGGAATTGCAAGTTCCTTTGGTGAACTCCTCTCTATAGACCCAATCACAACTTCAAAAAGGAGACTCACTCATGCTAGGTTTTGTGTAGAGATAGCCCATGATGCAGATATGCCAAAACAGATAGATCAAGTTTCAAAGTTAAGAATATGGAAACAAAAAATTAATATGAATCTATCCCCTTTGCCTTCTTCCATTGCAAAAAAGTAGGTCACTGGGCAAAATCCTGCCCATTAAAGCTGAAAGTAGAGCCCAAGCAGACTAAACCCCAGGTTGAAAGTAAAAAGGCTCCTAAAAAAAGGGTGTGGCAAGTAAAAAACTCAGAGAATAAGGAAGCTGACTATAATTGTTTTAAACCATTGGGGGAAAATAAGGATGTGCCCTCAACTTCTATCTCCAATCCTCCAACCCAAGAAGTATTGAGAGATGAGGCTACCAAAGTAAACATCTCTGTTACAGAGCATATTTGAATAGAGGAACTGAAAGAACAGATGGAATCTTCAAATGACACAACTGAAGTGGTAGCTGACACTTATGCAGGTAAGGAAACACAAAAGATAGAGGATCAACCTGAGGAAGGGGAGATCCATGGCTCCCAAGAAGAAAAGACTAACTCTTCACCACTCATGACAATTTCTGAAATGCAAGAAGCCCAAAAATGTGCAATACTGGGTATGAACCTTTCGGATTCAAACCAAAATTCAAAAACTATAAATAGTGATTTAAATGGTTCCAAAATCCCTAACTGGGGTAATGAAGATGAAATTTCCAGAATCCTGAATAACCCGAAAGCGGCTCTAGAGAAAGAAGTTGACTGGAAAATACCAAAATACAGGAATAAGAAGGGAACCACTCCCTCGGCTTCTCAACTAAGGAAATCCAACAGAATAGCTCAAGTTGATGTTGGGTATATCTCCTCTTCCCCAAGTCGACCCTCTAACCATAAAGTTAGAGACAAGGAGGCCAGTAAGAACATTGCAGATGGGACCCAGAAGACTCTTAAGGAGTTAGGAATCAATAAGTAACTATGAAGATTATCTCTTGGAATATTAGGGGACTTAATAATCCTCATAAAAATGATATCATTAGGAATATGATAAGAGATAGTAAACCTGATGTTTTTCTTATTCAAGAGACCAAAATGAGTAGAGAAAAAGTTGAATCTTTGAAGTTTTTCAAAAATGGTAATATCAGTGGTGGTAGTTCGGAAGGTGCTTCAAGAGGCATAGCTACCATTTGGAACCTTAACAGTGTCAAAGGCCATGTTCTTATTTAGGAAAAAAAATTCTCTTGCATTAGATTTGAGCATTTAAAAGATGGAACTTTATGGGTTCTCACTAACATTTATGCTCCCAATACCTTGAAAGCTAGAAATTCCTTCTGGAAAAAAAATTATAGAAGTTAGGGATAGCTTCAAAAATCTTAGCTGGCTGGTCATGGGAGATTTTAATACTCCTTTGAGAGAGGAGGAAAAATTTGGAGGAAGCCCCTCTCAGTTGGAAAGTAGGTTGGCCCTAATGGATTTTATTAACACTCGGGCTCTCAACGATGTGGAGATACAGGGTTGTAATTACATGTGGACTAATAGAAGAACTGGAAATGATCTTATCCAAGTTCGCCTTGACAGGACTCTCATCTCAAATGACTGGTATAGACATTATTTATGTTCTATGTTTGCCCACATCCAAGTTGGGTCAAATCATTTTCCTATCACCTTCATTGCCGACCCTATTAATAGAAGGAGACACTTTCCTTTCAAATTTGAAAAAATGTGGACTCATCACGTAGATATCACCTGTAATATTCAGAAATGGAGGAGTATCCAAGTTGAGGGAACTGCTATGTACAGAGTTGTAAAGAAACTTAAAAGTGTTAAGGACAAGATAAGACTCTAGAACAAATCCAGCTTTGGGAATATCTTTGAGGCTAAAGGTAAAGTTCAAGATGACCTTAAAAAAATACAGGCCCAAATTCAGAAGGATGGTTTCAGTATTGCATCCATTGCTGATGAAAATGAGACTCTTAAAAAATATCATGAAATCATTACTAAAGAGGAAACTTTCTGGAAGCAAAGATCAAGATGCATTTGGCTAAAGGAAGGAGATAGGAATACAAGATTTTTTCATATGTCAACTATCAAGCATAAAGCGGCTAATAGGATAACCAAACTTATTGTGGATAATGGGGAGCTAGTCAAGGAGGAAGAAATAAGTAATGAAGCTAAAAGGTACTTTTTGGATCTTCTTAGGAGGGATCACAGTTTGGATGTTGATGCTCAATCTTCTTTCCTTCAAAATATTCCCTGTCTCATTGATGAACACACGAATGTATCCCTTTCTTCCATTCCTTCGATCTTGGAAATCAAAAATGATGTTTTTTTCTTTGATGGTAACAAAGCTCCTGGTCCAGATGGTCTCCCCATGTTCTTTTTCAAAGATTTATGGGACATAGTCAGGAAAGATGTCTCCAATGGGGTCAAGGAATTTTTTGGGGCTAGAAGACTTTTGAAAGAGATCAATGGCACTTTCATTGCTCTCATTCCCAAAATCCAAGGTGCAGACTCTATGGACAAGTTTAGACCAATCAGTTTATGCAACTCTTTTTATAAGATTATTTCCAAGGTTCTTACCACCAAAATTTTGACTGTCCTTCCTTCTTTGATTAATCATCAGCAAAATGGTTTTATCCCTGGAAGACAAATTCTTGACTCCATTATAACTGTCCATGAGAATATTCATTCTCTTGTTAGGGCCAAGAAGTAGGGTCTCATCCTTAAGCTTGATCTCTCCAAGGCCTATGACCGGGTTTACTAGCCTTTTCTTGTGAAGGTTCTTATGGCTTATGGTTTTTCCACTAAATGTATTGACCTCTTCAGCCAACTCATTACTTTACCCTCTTTTTCTATTCTTGTTAATGGTTCCCCTTCCCCCTTCTTCCAAGCTTCTAGAGGACTAAGGCAAGGGGATCCCATTTCCCCTATCCTCTTCATCATTATGGCAGAATATTTAGGTAGGTCCATGGAAAATATGGTAATCCAAGGATCTTTTAAGGGACTCCAACCTTCTTTTTCTGACCTTATTTTCTCCCATCAACAGTTTGTGGACGATACTATTATCATGGGGGAAGCAAGTATCTTTGAAGCTAGAACCTTGAAGAATACTCTTTGTAAGTTTGCCTTAGCTTTTGGTCAGCTCATTAATTGGGTCAAAAGTGATGTTTTTTTCATCAATACTCCAGAGAGAAGACAACAAAGAATCAACAGAATCCTAGATTGTAGGATTGCTAATCTTCCTACGACCTATCTTGGCCTCCCCATGGGCATTGCACCTCCTGATCCTTTCTGGAGCTCATTAGTGGATAAATTTTATAAAAAATTAGCAGGTTGGAAAGGAGCCCTTTTGAGTCAAGATGGAAAGCTTCAACTTCTAAAAGCTTCCATTCAAAGCATATCGATCTATGCCCTAAGCCTTTTCAAAATTCCAATTAAGTATGTTGATCTAATTCAGAGAATTCAAAGAAAATTTCTTTGGTCAAGGGTTGAGGACAAGAAAAGAATGTCTCTTGTGGCTTGGGATAAGGTATGCAGACTCAAAAGTAAAGGAGGTCTGGGCTTGAGAAGAATCCGGACCTTAAATGAAGCTCTCTTGTCCAAGCAAGTCTGGAGAATATTCCATTCAGATACTGAATGGTGTAAAATTTGGCGAAGTAAGTACTCTCTCTTGTCCTCTTCTCTTTCTTCTTTTATCAATTTGGAAATCAGTATTAATGGGTCCCATATATGGAATCATGCCTCTAAGTGCAGAGAAAACATTGCTAAAGGAGTTATATGGAAAGTTGGAAATGGTAGGAGAGTTAAATTCTGGGAAGACCCCTGGCTTTTTGATAAACCCTTGACTGATTTCCCTGAATGGCTCCTTCATGCTCCCTCCTATATTAGAATTTTTGGCACCTTAGTTGAAGGGTATTGGACTAGCAATAAATGGAAAAACATTGAAAGTATCCACCCAAGCCTCATAAAGTTCAAGATCAACCTCTCTTCAATCTGGTTGAACAAAGAGGAAGACTCCCTCATTTGGAAATATGAACCCAAAGGTATCATAACTGTTTCTTCAATGTATGGTGTTCTCTCCTCCACCCCTCCTATTAATCCTTTCTGGTCTAAAGCTTGGATTAAGGGTCTGACCCCCAAAATCAACTTTTTCTATTGGACTATACTTCAAAATAAAATCTTGACCCTAGATAACCTCAAGGGTAGAGGTTTTTCCTTTCCTAATAGATGTGCTATGTGTCTTAAGGAGGAAGAGTCAGTGGACCACCTAGCCATCCACTGTTCCTTTTCTGCCTTGGTCTAGGAAAGATTTCTTAAAAGTTTTAGCATTGATTGGGTGCTTCCTATAACTATCCATAAGTTGTTCTACTCCTGGAATATCCATTGGTCTAACTCCTTTTTTAGATCTTCATGACAGCTATCACTTCCTCACATTCTGTGGGGATTATGGAAAGAAAGGAACAATCATATATTCAGGGACACATCCCTCAATTAGGATATTATGTTCCAAAAAATACAATGGACGATTGTGGAGAATATTGGGATCATTGGGGGTCCCTGTTTTTCAACCAACCCCCTGGAAGCTAATATTTTATGTTCCTGGAATTTGAAGAATGTTGGTAGCTCTGACCCCAAGCAGAACAAAAAACTTGAAGAAAGATGGCAAACTCCCCCTCATGGCTGGTTCAAAGTCAATTTTGATGGTGCTGCAAAAGGTAATCTGGGCCCTACGGGTTGTGAAGCTATTCTTAGAGATGATAAAGATATATGCAAGGAAATGATTGTGGTCCCAATAGGGAGTCAAACAAACCACAAAGCAGAAGCAATGGGAGCTCTCCAAGGTATTCTCCTTGCTAAAAGATGGAATTGCCCCTTCATATGGATTGAAGGGGATTCAAACCACATCATAAAATGTCTCAAGGGGACCTCTAAGCCCTCATGGTCAATCAATAATATTATAAAAGCCGCTAGAGACCTTATTAGCACTTTTGAAAAAAGTTACATATCTCATATCTATCATGAAGATAATGGGTTTGCTGACTGGGAAGCCAACACGACGGTCAATAAAGATGAAATGATTACATGGACGAGAGAACAAGGACTCCTTGAGTATGTTAGACTAATCATTTTTAAGGACCGATATAGAAGCACTCCAAAGATTTTTTATGGACAAAACAATAATGAAATGGACTAAATGGAGTACTCTAAGTTATTATAATAATGTCAGCATCATTTATTATAATACTCATTCTATCACTTCCCATGCTTTCTGGGTAAATTTGGTAGCTCTGAGAAACTTTCTGTCTAAAACTCTCTGCAAGTTTCATTTTTCTACTCTAAACAGCAAAAACATGGGTGGAAACAGACGTCGATACAAACCTAGCAGCTGCAAGGAATGGAAGCAGAAGGAGGAGGTCTAGAATATTTTGTAGAAGGGTGGGTTTTCTAAATTCATGGAGAGACTCCATGGATGGGATGGCATGGTCACCAGTTTCTTTTGCAAAAACTAGAGAAAGGGTACTTTGAAGATAGGAGACCAGTCAGTTGTCATAGATGAAGTTCTTATCGCCCAAGCCATAGGTCTTTGAAGGGAAGGAAGCAACTTCTATAGAGACATAAAAGTGAGTAAGGAGGCCATTGACAGATATCCTAGAACCAACAAGGACAAAAAAATGACTGGTGAAGCTAAGTAAAAGTTACTATCCCCCTAGGGCTTTTGTTAAACCATGGTGGGAGGTCCTCTTTGTTATAATGCACTATATTACATTGGATGGTAGATTTACTAAAGTATACGACAACCATTTTGTTTTGCTAAATCATTTTAGGCATGATGAGAAGGTTAACTTTCCTTATTTTTTGTTATTCTCTATTAATGCCACCATTAAGGCCTATAAAGAGAACCCTATGGGGGACACTGCCATGCATCAAGGCTTAATGGTTCTTATTTACGGCCATCTCAAGGCTAATCAGATTACCCGCCCGTAGCCCTCTATTGAGTCTAAGGAGGATGGCTTGGACTTTGTTTTTTATGTGGATGAGGGTTCCGATAGTGACCCAACGAGTGACTCTGAGGAGAGTTTGGATGAATCAGAATTTAAAATTGGTAAGAAGAGGAAATATATGCAAACCATACCTTCTTCCTCAAAGGGCAAAAAACCTAAAGGAAAAATCCTCTAGATTAGCTCAGAGGAGGAGGAGGAGGCCTCTGAAGACTCAGAGAAGGAGAAACCCCAGGGTTCTCTGAAAAAGAAAACTAAAGTCCATACTTAGACTAGAAACAATCATAAGAGAAAGGTGGAGAATGTGAAGAAGTTGGAGGCTCATAAGAAGGAAAAGATTTCGAAAGCTGAACAAAACTTGGAGGTGACCACTAGAGAGGTTCATAGGGTTGACGACACAGCTACTGTTGGTGACACTCCAAAAAAGGAATAGGACAACTTCAGTAAGATTGATCTTCCCCCGAACCCTCCTCCTGAGGGTACAAAAGGTTTTATAGATACCATGGAGTGGTTAATAACCAGTTACAAGAAAGTTGTGGATGACAACAAAAAGCTCAGCCACATAATTCAGATTCTGGAAACTATCAACACCGGGAAAGGGAAGACTATGGCTGATTATATTGAGGATCTTAAAAATACTATTGCAAAATCTGAAAATATAAGAGACTCCTTCAACCCCAGATTTGAGAAAATAGAGAAAGACCTATTGGAGAGGAAAACTCTTGTTGACGCTATGGATCAAACTATATCGACCACTGTCAGTAAAGTTAGCAAAATTGAGGATTGCCTCAAGAGTATTGCAGAGAAAAGTTTAGACATTGTAATGCCCCTACCCTAGTCGGCCTTGTAAAACCCGTTTGACCTTGGTTGACTTCCTATGTGGCATTCTTGAATGGTTGGTTAACCGTGATGCAATGTTGTAGATTAAATAATATAAATAATTGTGCATACCTATTAGTGTGCTTTTGCACCGATTCTTGTGTAAATGTAATTGTTTCCTAAATCTTGTTATAAATCTTGAGCTAACGCCTTCATTAATATGTATATATATGTATGCTTACGTGACTCATGGTTGCAAGAGATTGCAAGTACTATACCGCCTTGGTGCGAGGTTCATCTCCTTCAGGATTCCCAGGGTTGAGTATACCTCCTTCATCCTTAGAATTCGGATTAGGTGGTCATAAAACTCTCATCTTGCTTTAGCCATGATCAGGTGAGCATCGTGTGTGGTCCGTAGGGTTCCTTTGTCATTTGGGTTGCATGTCGTGTGATTGGTGGATTTCTTAGTTTGTGTGCCTTGCATGTGGGGAATGGAGTATTTTATCCTAAGTATTTAATTCAATTTATGTGTGGAAGTGCGCATTAGTAATTGAGAAATTTAAAATAGATAGTTTTCTTTTATATGATTAATCGTTAATTTAAGAGATCGCTTTATTTATATTTGTAGCAAGCTTAAGTAATTAAAATTGAAATAATGTGTTCATTTACGCATTAGTAGTTGAGGAATTAAAATAAATAGGTTTCCTTCATGAGATTAGTCATTTATTAAAAAGAGCGCTTTATTTATGTTTGTAGTGAGTTTAGTTTAATAGTTAATTTTAAATAACGAATTTAATTAGTTATGCATTTTAAAAAAAGAAAGATTTAAAGTCATTTGGAAATAGAAATAATTTAACCACTTTTGCATTTTGGAAATGAAAGGGTAAATTTTATTATTTAAAGAAAATTATTTTTAAATTGTAAAGTTGATATAGTGTAAAAGGTTGATTTTGGAAATTTATTTAATTTAAATGCTTTACCCTTGTCAATAGTTCGAAATATAATATTGGCCTAATTAATATTGAAAAAATTAAAATTAAGATCAAAATAAGAGAGAAATATATTAATTAGAAAATCAAGTTAAATCAATTTAACAGTCGAAAGAAATTATCATTTCTTTTTATTTTAAAAAGGGCTTAATTTTCGAAATTAGAAATTAGGTCAAAAAAGGGGTTTCCATTTAACCTAAGTTGAAAAAAATATTTTTTGGGGGGGGGTTTGAATTTTTGGAGAAGAAAGAAAAAAATGGGGATGGAGAAATTGTTTTGGAAATAGAATGGAGTTCTTCTGGAATGGCAGGTTGGGCTCATCTTCAAATTCTTGCCAGGAAAGCTAAAGGAGGTAGATTTCTTGTTTATCTTTTATTTCATTTTAAATCAAAAGCAATGTGTTTGGTTCTTTCTTAAAATCTGAGTTCTAGTTTTGAAAATAATGGTGGACATTGGATCAAGAATGTTGTTATTGTTTTATGATTTAGCAAATCTTACCCATCTGAAAGTTATTGGGTTGTTTGGGGAAAATCATGAACTTGCTGGGAAATTTTTCCCCATTCTGATATTTTGGTCATTCTGGAAAAATATGTGACTGTGATAACAAAATAATGAAATGGGAGATTTCATTTTATTGGCTTGTGTCTATACCTTCATTTAAAAAAATAAATAAATTATTCTTTCTCTGTTTATACTATAAAACGACAAAAAAATAACTACAAAAAAAAAAGAAAGAAAAAAAAGGGGAGAAGAAAATTTTATTGGGGTTTCAGGGGGGGAGCCGAAGCTCAACCTGCCCCTCCCCATAGCACCACCGTAGCTCCTCCCGGTTCCCACACAGTTGGGGGGGGGACTGCGACTCCCGTGGAGGCCGCAGCTCCTCTCAGCTCCACTGTGTGGGGGGCCGAAGGGCCTGCGACCCCACGACGGCCGCAGTACCCCGGCTCCACTGTAGGTGGAGGCCGAGGGGCCTGCGTCCTCCGTGGAGGCTGCAGACTCTTCGGTAGGGCACGGCCCACCCTAGGGTTTCGTTGCCTAGGGTTTTGGGCCACCTTTCACATGATTGTTTTTTTAATTATTTATAATTTTTTTATATATTTTTAAAACTTAAATATGATGTTTTGTTAGTATGTAAAAAAAAAATGAATTTTATAATAAATAGAAGAAAAATATATTATAAGTAATATATTTGTATTGTAAAGTGAATGGAGATTTATATTTCCAGCAAGTTAGGAATGTAAAAAAAGGGGATAAATATATTATTAATTATAAATTAATCATTGGGTTCAATATAGCAATGATTTTCATTGAATTAATAATTGCTGAAATGTTGTATTTAAATTTATTTTCATTTAGTTAGTAAATTTTGGGACTCATTTTTAGATGCTAATGAGTAAATCAAATGGTGAAATTAGTTTTAAAATGTATGCTAGGGAATCTTAAATTAGCTGGGAGATGATTTTCCCATTCCCTTATTTATTTTTAATGCAGTTTGTTCTTTACAGTATTGGGTAAATTTTTGAGTTGGTAGGAAAGGGGCTAGAATATTGTTGTAAAACCAACTTGCCATTGATGCATATCTAAGGATTAAATAACTTGTTTAGATGCTTAAAATAACATGAGAAAAGACTGTATTTACCCATTAACACTTGTGCATGGTGTAATATTTTTGTAATCGCTATGTCTTTAATAATAGCACGTCCTTGATAGGATTGTTGGGTCCCTGTCGTTTGGTTGCTTGTGTCTGGTCATAGTCGGTCAAGTCTCTATTTAAGGTACTGACAGTTAAGTAACCCTTGTATTTTCTTTTGATGTATTCATTAGGATCCGCTTCAAAGGGATCTTTATGTAATTATCGACCAAGGTGGTTGTCATATTGTGGTTGTGTTCGCCTATATGGCAAAGATGTAAAAGTCATGAAACTTATGTAATCATAACTATATTAAATGCTAGAGAGGTCTTGCAGTTGAGAAGACCCGGAGATGTAGCCCCCTAGGGGTGAACTCCAAGATCATATCTGTGTTATGCGATGCCTTTGTCTCTTTTATTTCATACTTTAAGTTATCGTGTATGGCTGCATTATGTAAGTGTATAATGGGAATTTTAATGAAGCTAATTCTCAAGTGCATGAATCTAGTCATCTTGTTAAATTTAGGAATTAGGGACATAAATGATTGTAAATATGATTATGGAAAGGTATTTTGTTAATATTAATAAATGAATAAAAAAGTAATAGTGGAAAGAATCTCACTAGGTTTCAACTATTGGATTGACGTGACATAAGGTTGAAATTTGAATGTAACGAATGTATAACAAACCTTGGGTTTATGTCATAATATCTAGATTGATAACTAATGGATGAACCTCAGTCGGCTACTTACCGTATTATCTTAATAAATGAATTTCTTTATGTTAGCTATAATTGAACTGAAAGGGAAGAACTCATTTAGTTGTTTACATCTTAATCTTAGCAAATGTATCTCTTCATATTAACTTTATTTTAACTAAAAAGAGTGAAACTCATTAAGTTAGTTATATTTTAATCCTAATGGATGAACGTCACTATGTACTTATATTTTTAATCCTAAAAGAATAAATATCATCTTGCAAACTATATTTTAATTAAAGGGATGAACTCATGTGGCCCTAGTACATTTTCACCTTAATGGATTTAGCTCCATCTCTTAGCATTATTTTAACTTCAATGAAAGAACTCTATGGCTACTTACATTTTATCCTCTATAAATGAACTACGACTCATTAGTTGGTTATGTTTAAAACCTGTAGCGTCGTAAATTGTACGCACTTGCTAGGGTGGTACAATTTCACACCTAGTTTAGCACCCGCCTTGGCGCATTTTGCATTTTGCATTACATTTCCCCTTTAGCACTTAATTAATCAAATTAATTAGGTCTAAGGTTCTATTTTATCATCTCCTATATCATAAAGTTGGGCCCTTTCATTAAAGTGTGCCCCTTTCATTTTATTCTTCCAATACATCATTTAATCAAAAACCCTAATTAGGTCCTATTTCGAACTTGGGGGCTTGGTTTCGGGGGTCAAAACATCTCGAAATCACCTGTAACTTCGGGATTCTCTCTAAAATCATCATATCTGACGGCCCTGAAAATTTGGTGAAAAGTTGCCGGGACCGTGGTGCCCGGTGCACATGGTCCCGGACATTTTTCCCGAAATTTTGGGAGCACGATCCAATCATAAAATAAAGCTTAACCCCAAGAAATTGGCGGGATATTCAATCTCTAGGTCAGCCAAAAGTTGAAATTATGACCTAGGGTTTCATACATAAGAGCTCTCTTTCTTCATTTGAAAGGATCCAATTTTTGGGTTTTCAGGACCTTCTATGCAGCGAAAGAGCAGATCTTTGAAGACTTCAACAACATTCAACATCCTTCTATCAAGCATTTATCAATTTCATTCATCCATTTAGGGCTTGGAAGACATTGGAGAACAATAGGAGATTACCGACTGAAGATTGGCTTGTACTCCTCCCTTGAGGGTTGGGTATGATTTCATGTTGTTTTCATGTCTTTGCATAAGCTTCAATATATCATTTATTCATGCTTTAGATCACTTTGCATCTTGATTTAGAGCATTTACATTATCATTTACAAGCAATTAGGGTTTACTTTCTAGGTTGCTCTAGTTTGCTTTCTTGCATTTAAGGACCTTGCACACACACTAGGTCTGCACACACAATACATTTTACAATACAACTTGGCTATTCGTGGAGGTGGAAATCACCGAAGTGGGGGTTTGACTAAGGGAAAACCCTATATAGCTGCCCAAACACCTTTTCAGATATAAGTGCAGGTTTCGGGACTCGGACGACGCCGCAAGTTGCAGATCCGGGAGAAGCAGACTGAGACCGACCTTCCCACAAAATTTCAGAGCAAAAGACCAGGACAGGGGCGTGGGGCGCTCTGGTCTTGCCAGAACAGGGGCGCTGGGTGCCCTGGTCCCTGGGACAGGGGCGCTGGGCGCCCTAGTCCTCCTGACAGACAGCATTTTCAGCATTTTTGACAGCTTTTTCCAAAGTGCAAAACAGCAGTTTCCAGAGCAGTTTCAGGGGCAGAATCAGGACAGTGGCGCCCGTGCCCCCGTCCCGAACACTTTCAGTCAGATTTTAACTCTGGGTATGCATTTTCATTCTTGTGTTATCCTTGTGTTTACAGCTTTCCATCATTTAAGTTCAATTCTGTAATCTTGTTATTAGTTCATACTTGCACTTTGGGGTTAGGGATTGAACTTGCATCATTTTATCTTTCAAATACAACAAGGGAATAGAAATCCTAATAGGTATCTCGTGGCTCTCTCTTCCACAAAAAGAAGTAGCCAATTGTGTGATACCTCTAGGCTCTTTCGTATTCCACAAGTGTGTGGTTGAAAGTGAGATTTGGGCATGTTTGCTTAGTGTCACTTTTTCTCCCACACAAAACCAAATGAAGGAACCTCATTTTATTATTTGCAACTTAATCCTTAATGAATGAATCTCATCTTATTGGCCATACTTTTAATTATAAAGGATGATATCATTTGTGGTTGGTTACTTTTAAACCCAAATGAATGAACTTCGTTATATTATTCGCATTGTATCTAAAATGGATGGACTCATCAAGTTAACCCTACTTAAACCTTAATGGGTGGACTCTTAAGTTAATTATGTTTTAAAGTGCATTAAGTAAATATCCTCATGTTAGCCTCCTCTCCAATCAAAATAGATGAACACTTCCTAAAATTCTAAGATGTCAGTTCATCGAACATAATATATATCCATGTCTTAAGTATTAACATGTAATTAAGATATCCAGCTTAATTGGATCAATTGTCGCGAGTGAGTTAGGTGTAAGGATACGTAATTGCATTGGGAAACTCCTTAGGTTCGTTTAGTCTTCCGCTGTGTTATCTAAGCTTTAGATAACTCCAAATTATCTTAATGATTGAGACTTATTATTAACACTCTTAATTATTATTATTATAAATATATATATATATATATATATATATATATTTACACTCCATTTGAGTGTTTTTAACTTAAACCCTTTGGGGTTTCCTGGCGGGGCATTACAGACATCCTGAAGGTTTCTGTTGGCAATACTAAAACTCTCATCAGCAAATTGGACGAGGAGAAGGATACCCAGGATATTGACCCTGACACTGAAGGCGCATGAGATGCTCAAGGACCCAGAACTAGAACCAGAGGTAAAAAGAAAGAAAATAAGCCTAATAAGGACCTGGATGATCTCAAAGTTGTTGTGGCCACCTATGACCAGCTGGTGAAAAAGGCAGAGGACCTTCGAAACACTATAACTGTGTAGTGCCTTCCTAGTTTCTTTCTTTTGATGTCTTTTTGGTTTGCGGGCTTTTTTGCTAGTCATTTTGTAA
The DNA here is from genome assembly GCF_030272615.1 of Cryptomeria japonica. Taxonomy (NCBI): domain Eukaryota; kingdom Viridiplantae; phylum Streptophyta; class Pinopsida; order Cupressales; family Cupressaceae; genus Cryptomeria; species Cryptomeria japonica. The sequence continues at coordinate 398,748,215 of NC_081411.1, read as the reverse complement.
GTGGTTTCTATGCTCTGGACTCTTTGATGACTTATCTTAATTTCCTATGTTAAAGGTTTCGGGTCCTGAAAACCTGTTTTTCTTAATTAATCGGTACATTAACAAAAGAAATAATGTGGGATATAAGTATGTTGCCAAAACCAAGCTGCTAAAGCATTTTGAAGTGAAAGGAAACCTATATCATCTACGCTTGATCAAAATCCAAATTAATCATTAGGTGATCCTAATATATTTTTATAGCTCATTCATCCATCTCCCAAGCAAGAATATGACCTCAAAGCATCCAGTGGTTGATAGTATTCTCCATCATCCAAGAATAAACATTTATGTTTCTTATCTTTTTGTGTTTTTTTGTCTTGTTTAGGTTATTTATATTTTGTTGAATAGTTTGTCCCATGATTCCAAAAGGTTATTAAATTTCCACAATGAAGGATTCTATTAAATTTCCATGAGAATTTTTTTATGTAGATTGGAGGATATGAGAATAAAGGCAATCTATTTTGGAAGAAGGGGACTTTTGGAAGAGTTCTATTTGTCTCTAACTACTATGTGGTTTGTGAAAAAATAAAACACACAAAAAAAGAAGGTTAAATAGCAATAAGGTGCAAAAGTAGATAAAAGAAGAGGAAAAGAAGAATACATTAAAGTTGAGAGAGGGAATTAGGAATTCTTTTAAGAGGTTCTACTAGTTAGGAACTATGGGGACTTACTCTTGGGATAAGGGAATTTAATCTTCATGCTGACAACTTTTTGAAAGAATTAAATGTCTTGAAATGATGATTTTTTTTATTGTAATGATAAAGACTATTTGTATGTACATGTGTATGTGTATGTGTGTGTGTGTGTGTGTATGTGTATGTGTAGGTGTATGTGCATGTGTATGTGTATGTGTATGTGTATGTGTATGTGTATGTGTATGTGTATGTGTATGTGTATGTGTATGTGTATGTGCATGTTCACGTGCATGTGCATGTGCATGTGTATGTAGTGTGGACCTATTCACAAGTTAAGTTAACCTAAGTCCTATGTGTTTTTTATTAAGGTAAAAATAGGTTTTGAAGGGGGCCCAAAACCCTTTACAATTCGAGCTTAACAGAAAAAGCAACAAGAGACAAAAAGGAATAGGCCAACAAAAAGCCAGTAGAAAACCATAGAAAACCAAGTAAAGCCCCACGAAGCTAGCAAAACCAGCCAGACCCAAGAAGATAAACTAATTGATTTTTTTCAGGGCATTAGCCAGGGTGTTGCTAATCCCATGCAGATCTTTGATGTTATCCCTGAGATTTGGGAGATCCTTAGCAGAAGCAGCCACAACTTTCTTGACACTCACCCTAGTCCTCTTAGCAGCACCACCAACCAGAGTAGCTTCACCACTGCCAATCTAGATAGTCTCATCTTCCATGTCAAGTTCCACCACCGGTTTAGGAGAGCTGGTATGATCAAAGACCACTTAAGTCCTATGTGTTATTTATAGAAGTTATAAAGTTTTAAATGGGTTCATGTATCTCATTTAAGTTATCTCATGGCATTGGATTAGGACACATGTCATCATGTTCTTTAATCATATCACTCCTCTTTCCTATATAAGCAAGTCTTGTGTACACTTTGTAACATACCTTATAGATCTTAATATAAATCAAGCTCATTTCTTACATACCTTCTTGTAGAAGGTTTATTGTGTTTTAATAGGCGGTCTTGGGTGTTGTGATAATATTCAACTCCTATATGGTATCAGAGAAATGGCACTGCAAAACCCTTCTTAGATATAAGGGTAGAGTTATTACCAAATGAGAGATATTGGTAGTTTTTAGTAAAGTTGAGTATTCTCTTCTCTTGCATCATACATTGACTTGAAGAATCATAAAATTTTGAGAAAAAACACTATATTTGGGGGATTCCTTTTTTTTTTTGTGGGGGGGGGGGGGCGGGGGGGGTTCTTTGTAATTTCATATCGAAGTGTGTTGGAGAAATCTAAGCCCACAATTGAGTTCAAGGAGTTGAGGAAAGTTGATTTTTCCTTTTTTCTTGCTCAAATCAAGCTTGTGAGGCTAGATCTACAAGGGCTTGAAGTTGGGAGGAGGTTCCTAGATCTAGGAGGTAACTAATTTTTTGGAGAACTTTGGGCCAAAATAGAGCCTTCCATTACATCCAAAAGGTACAAAATCCTAATATTGACTACCAAATCACCAAATTTGGAGATTTTTCCCTAAACCTATAGAATATTTTCCCTCATCATTAATTTTCATACACCATACAGATTTATATGTGGCCATGCAACACTAGCATCATGACTATGTCACTATATAGTTGGTAGAAAAAATTGGCATATTCTAGCAAATATTATCTAGTTGTCTATATTATCAGTGTCCTCATTGGCATCATTGTACTCCTGCATCATGGGCCTACATTTGCAAACCATCAGGTGAATTCATTTGTGAAAAAATGGTACATTAGTGTTCATTTTATTTTTTAAATAAAATTTGATTTAATTTTTAAATGAATGTTAAGCACTTGTTTCACCCACAAGGGTCATATCAAATATCAGGGTCATAATTGTTGGTGGCATGGTAACTACCCATCACCTAAGTGGCACCATTGTCATGGGTAAGCTGGAGTTTTTAAAGTTTTTTTACGCCCTTGGTTGTATGTTAGTGTTTATTGTAAAGCGGAAAAATCGAACCCTAGTTGTTCTCCCCTCCCCAACTCCAAGGAGAGAGAAGGGAGAGTCACTAGGGTTGATGGTTTTCACTTAGGAGAGACTTTACATTCAAAAGAGGGGTTGAAACCCATAAGATCCAATCCCACACAATGCAAGATTGGATTCTAAATGAGTTTCAAGGGTTGTGATAGCAAGGATACCCTCTTTTGTAAAGAATGTAGATAGAAAGATTGAACTAGGAATGCATGTAAAGTAGGAAAGATTCGCTTATAAACAGAGATAGGGATATGGGATGAAGCTGCGGACCTGGAATTAGTAGTAAAATGTCAAGACGGTGCTGTCCTGCAAATTTGAGTGAAAGTTGATAGGACAATGGCGACCGACGTGCACACGGTCCTCCGAAAAATCCGTGAAACGAAGGGGGATCTATTCGTCTCTGCACAAGGATTCCAGATCTTCAATTACAGCCGCATACCTGCAACCTACACATAGAAAAGAGAGGACGATTGGGGGGTTAGGGATTAGGGGTTTGCCTTTAGGTCAAACCCTGGTTTTGGAATTAACCAAGAAATGAGAATGCTATAAGTGTAAATGTTTGTAATGTAAACAAGTACTGATACCTTGTTGTAAGAATGTTTGTATTCTTACATGCGAAGGTGTAATGTATGTAGTATGTTGTATGTTGTATGTGATCTCCTCTTCAATGGTTGAATCCTTGTCTTGAATGCAACACCTAGCCTTGAATGGAGACTTAGAATGCTCAATTGCTTGAAGGAATGCTTGAATGCTTGAATGTTTGAATGTTTGAATGTTTGAATATCACTTTCGCCTCTTGTTCTTTCTTATTTCCTTCCTCCCTTTCTAGGAGAGGAAAAGTAGTTTATATACTTGTCAATTAGGGTTGATAGACTGATTTTTCCGACCTTAGGCCGACCAGGAAACATTATTTCCCGAACTGCAAACTTAAAGACCCGATGCCCAAAAGAGACCAGGCCCAAAATAGGTCGAGGGACCAGGGCGCTGGGCGCCATGGTCCCACCTCCTGGGACAGCAGGGTGCAAGGAGGGATCAGGCCAGGGTGCAGAAAAATGCAGTTTTTGGTGTCATAAATAGGTTTCGGGGTCTCCATTCAGGTTCAACATTGTGCCGCCATCGTGAAGACCCAAATGCAGTCAAAATTGCAAGTGTCGCAATTTTAGGACGCTACATTTAGCCCCCACTTTAGCGGGAGTATAAGCGTACACTCATACTTCTGGTAAAGTACAAGGAAACAACATTGAAAAACTTTCACCACGTCAAGGAGGCAAGATACACCAAGCCCCCAGCGGACTAAGGATCTTACGACTTCGATTGACAAAGTAAAAGGGAAGATCACGAGGGAGAACCATGACTGTCAGTAGTAAGGTTCCCTCACTATGAGTCATGCAAGAAAGATATCAAAAAATTTCAAGGCAAAGCTAAATTTGTCAAGAAATTTTCAAGTATCTTGAAAAGATATGGACGGGATGTATGCCCCCCTACGTTAAAGCGATCGCACACGCCTCACCGGGGGTGATTGCTTTAAGGTAGTGATACATATAAGAAATGAGAAAGGAGCAAATTATCACAAGGATTTAGCCCCCAAGTGTGAGATAAGCCCAAGGATAATAGACACAAAACACAAAGCACAAGGTGACTTCGCTTTCCTCGGGGTCAGTATGTTGTATGATAATTCATGTATATCATATGTAGGTATGCATAATTGTTCTTCATTCCCCAATCAAGGAAGGTCACCTAGAAGAAGGGAACACATGTGTCTTTTGAGTCAACATGAGAGAGACCAAAAGAGATCTCAATGTTTTGCATCGTCCTCAAGTAGACAACACTAAGGACAACAAATAGAAGAATGAGAATAACACATAGAAGAAGTAACAAAAGAGATCAAGAGAGGAGGAGAGAGTCTGCTATGCTAATGAAACTAGTCTAGCACGTCATCTACCCCCCGATCTTGCTGATCAATATTTTGGGAAGGTAGGAAACACGCTAGAGGAGGAACATCCAACATAGCAGATGGAGCTATCACAAGATCCAAACAAGGGCTATGTTCATGTTCCGAGCCACGTTGTTCTTGTCTAGGAGCTAGGATAAGTGCTTTAGAAAATTTGTTAGATAAATGGTTATCAACATCAACATATTCATATTCACTATCAGAATGAACAGGAGTAACATTTTCATCATGAATAATATTTTCATCTATATCATCATCAAGATTTATAAAAATAGGATCTTTAACTCGCACAGGATCAAGGCCATCATGCATCTTATGTTTAGGAGATTTCGGCTCAATCGTCGGCTGAGGAGAAAATGGAATAATACTGGCTGAAGGTGTTTTTGGGGATTGCAAAGTTTGAGAAGTAGCTGCCTGAGCTCTAAGACGACGCTTTCGTCGGCATTCACATGCAGAACAATTTCATCTAGTCTTAGTAGGAAGTTGAGGAGATTGAGGAGGAGGAATGTTCTCATCCTTATCACTTGGGTGTTTAGGTTGTGGTCTCTTAGGTTGAACAATAGGAGAAGAGGAAGGTCTCTTCTCTCCATAAGAGGAAGGAGGAGGAACTGCTCCATACAAAGGAGGAATATTCGGTTTAGGAAGGAGACCAAGTCCATCATGATGAGGAGGGATAGGTCTACTTTTAGGAAGTTTATTAGATATAGGCATAGTCACGTTCATAGGAATGGGTTGGGAATCTTCTTGAGGAAAGACATTAGTTTTATCTTTCAAAGGAAGAACTTCCTTCTCAAGAACGATAGGAATGTCAAGTTTGGGTGTTCTAGGTTCACTTAGAGATAGGATCATATCTTTTTTCCACTTTTGATAAGATTTGAAAAGATGATCACTTTGCGGAGGAAGAGATTGGAATTGTTTAGGCCAAAAATAATCAATAGGAATGCTAGAAGTTCTTTCAGCTAGTTTAAAGAGACTATGATTGACAGTAACAACTTCACCATTATGGGGAAATTTCAAACACTTGTGAATAGGAGAAGCAATAGCTTTCATGGAAGATAACCAAGGATAGCCTAGCTTCACACGAAATTGTTCGGATGATGGAATAATAGCAAAGTCCACATCAAGGGATTTGTTATGGACCTCAATAGGTAATGTAATAGAACCAATTGCAGGAGAAGAAAATGCATCAAATAGTTTCACAACCACAGTTATTTCATCATAGATCACTTGATTCAATTGCAAAGTAAAAAGAAATTCTTCGGTAATGATATTAACCATACAAGAAGGATCAATAAGCACTCCACGACAAGGTGTATTCTTGACTTTTGCAACTATATATAAAGGACCATCAGGTGCCCTGATAGTTTCACTGGAATCAAATGTGATGGAAGGTTCTTTAGGGATTTTCTGCTGCTCTACAAAGTTAATCACATTCGGAGTCATAGACACAAGATCATCAGGTGAGACAGAGGAATCATTAGTATCAATCGCATTAGAGGTATGAGAAGGCAATGGATCAGTAAAAATCTTAAGATTTTGGTTAGGAGGAGCTACAAATGTGTTGCCTTTATCATTCACACCAGAAACAGAGATAGTATTATTATCAATCAAATCTTGAATTTTACCCTTTAAAGCAAAACATTTTTCAGTATCATGCCCAGGATGACGATGAAATTGACAAAAAGATTTGTTATCAAAATAGGGTGAATTAATCTTTGCAGGATCTATTTGCTTTATAGGAGGAAGAGTAAGCACATTTTGTTCCAATAACTTATTCATAATACTATGCAATGATTCATTCAAAGGAGTAAACTTTCTTTCTTTCTTGAAAAACTTAGAAATAGGAGGCACACCTGATGCCGCATTCACATTGTTGTTGATGATGTTTTCATTGAATTTAATGGACTCTCTATTCGGTTTAAACTTCCCAAATGGTTGTTGACTACTATCACCCTTATCACTCGGAGCCATAGGATTTGCTTGTTCCATTTGACTCATAGTCAGTTGATAATTGTGAAGAGTTGCGCAAAACTGTTGGAAAGAAGTAAACTCAGAAAATAGAAGTTTTTCTCTAATATCTTTTTGTAAATTAGAAATAAAGATTCCTTGAATATCATTGTCAGGTACTGGAAAAGAAATTTGAGCATACAAATGCTTATATCTACCAATGAAATCAGTCACTTTTTCTTTAACACCTTGTTTACAATGCATTAAATCAATCAAAGTAACTTTAGGACTTATATTGTTTTGAAATTGTTGAATAAAAGCATTTGCAAGTTGTTTGAAAGAAGTAATAGAATAAGAAGGCAACGAGCAATACCATTGTAGGGCTTTATCTCTTAATGTTCTAGTAAACAGTTTTGCAAGCAACCTTTGGTCATAAGCAAAATCAGTACATATTGTTTGAAAGGTCTTAACATGTGTTAGAGGGTCACCCTTACCATTATAAAGCTCCAAATGCAGAATTTCAACATGTTTAGGGGGGATAGCTCGAACAATGTCAAGAGAAAGTGGGCTTGCAACATCAAATGTGGGCACACTAAACTTAGATTGATTCATAGAGGCAATTTGTTGCTATAAAGAAGAGACAGTTTGTGGAAGATTGTTAATGGTCGCTTCAGTCAAAGAGTTCATATTAGATGTGTTAGATTGTGATGGAGGTGTTATGTTATTGAAAGAAGGTAGAGAGTAAGGTGGTGGGACACTATGATAGTTAGTCATAGGAGATGATTGGAAAGGAGGAACACTACAAGGAGGAATGGAAGGGTTAAATGAATTGCCCCCTTGCGTCATGTTTATTTGTGGAGATGAAATAGGGACACTCATTGAAGGAATGAATGAAGAAGTTGGATTGAATGAAGGAAGAGGTTTGATTGAAGAAGAGGGATTGCCCCCATGACTGGTGATCATAGGTGGAATGTCTTGTATTGAAGTAGTCATTATGTTTGATGTAAAAGTAGGTATACTAGCAATAGGAGTTGTCAAAGGAATAAAATGATTAACTTGAGTAGGAGGTTGTGTATAACCTAATGTTTCAGCACAACTTTTCATCGGCATCACATTTGAATCCACAATGTGTGCAATACCACGCAAAATATCAATTCCATTCTTATCATTTTGAACCATACATTTTAGACCCTCAATTAATGAAAGAGCTTCGCTATCGGGGTATTCTTGAGACATCCATTGTCGAAAATCATCAAATTGGTTATCCAATTTTGAGAGTTGTTCTACAGAAACCTCATGGAGAGCTTCTTCATCATTAAGAGGATTAGAGGAATTACCCATGTCCTCGTTAAAAAGGCCATTCAAATTAGGTTCCATCTCCTCAGTAATTAAACCTTGGAAAGACTTAATTCTAAGGCTTCATCTAACGGGAATAGTGTAAGTAGGGCTTATTGTTGTAAAACTCATGCACAAAAGAGAGAGAGAAGATTTTGAATTTTTAGAGGTAGCAAATTTCAATAAAATCAGCCAATATCCTAGATTCAAGCTGTTAAATGCAATCAGGACAATCTCCCGAAATTTCGGAAAAAATGTCCGGGACCGTGGCGAACGGAGTGCACACGGTCCTCGCAACTTTTTTCAAAATTTTTAGGGACGAAAGTTATGATGATTTTAAAGCTAATCTGAAAAAATTGAGTGATTTTACGATCTGTAGATAGGCCAAATTAAAGTTGCAATCTCAAAATTGAACCCTACCAAGATTGTTGAAAAATGTAAAATTTGAATTTTGAAAAAGAGAGGGGAAACTGAAATTTTGAATTTTATGATTTTAGAAGGAATACTGAAAGCAATGCAGGCTTTGAAATTTAAAAGTTGACTCGATTTCATGCAAAATTCGAATTTGAAAGTGGAAATCAAAGTTGTTGCAATTAAACACTTAATTTCAAAAGTCACAAACTACAAAAATTTGAATAAAGCACTGAAATTTCGAATGAATGCCAACACACTTTTCAGATTTAGGACTGTAAGAAACACAATTTTGATATGAATTTCAATTTCAACAATTTTTGAATGATTAGAAGCCTCAATCCAAGCAATCGCTAGACCAACTTTGACTTTAATTTTGAAAGTGTTAAAATTGATAAAATCAGCCAAAATTCTGGATTTTAGCAGAAAAATACAGTAAGATCTAGCTCCCGAAATTTCGAAAAAAATGTCAGGGACGAGGGCGCTCGGGGTGCACATGGTCCTCGCAACTTTTTTCCAAATTTTCAGGGATGAAAGATATTGTGATTTTATTGCGGAATCCAAAGTTACAGCCGATTTGGAAGTGTTTTGATCAGTGAAATTATCAGTCAAAGGTTGAATCAAGAGGGTTTTAAAAATTAGGGTTTTGACATTTAACCACTTAATTTTCAGAATTAAAGCACAAATATGAATTGACAATTTGCAATAGAAGGGTAAATCTGAAACAAGCATTAACAATTAAACATTTCACAAGTTTAATTACTTAAAAAGAAAATTTTAGGGTTTTTATGCAACCAACCTCTAAAATTTGCAAAAGATCAAACATGGAAATGTAATTAGGGAAGCAAATTTTTTAGATCTAACCATGAATAATCAGAATGAGGATGTTCATGTCGGGTTCACCAAAATGTAAAGCGGAAAAATCGAACCCTAGTTGTTCTCCCCTCCCCAACTCCAAGGAGAGAGAAGGGAGAGTCGCTAGGGTTGATGGTTTTCACTTAGGAGAGACTTTACATTCAAAAGAGGGGTTGAAACCCACAAGATCCAATCCCACACAATGCAAGATTGGTTTCTAAATGAGTTTCAAGGGTTGTGATAGCAAGGATACCCTCTTTTGAAATGAATGTAGATAGAAAGATTGAACTAGGAATGCATGTAAAGTAGGAAAGATTCGCTTATAAACAGAGATAGGGATATGGGATGAAGCTGCGGACCTGGAATTAGCAGTAAAATGTCGAGATGGTGCTGTCCTGCAAATTTGAGCGAAAGTTGATGGGATGATGGTGCCCGGCGTGCACACGGTCCTCCGAAAAATCTGCGAAACGAAGGGGGATCTGTTCATCTCTGCACAAGGATTCCAGATCTTCAATTACAGCTGCGTACCTGCAACCTACACATAGAAAAGAGAGGACGATTGGGGGGTTAGGGATTAGGGGTTTTCCTTTAGGTCAAACCCCGGTTTTGGAATTAACCAAGAAATGAGAATGTTGTAAGTGTAATGTTTGTAATGTAAACAAGTATTGATACCTTGTTGTAAGAATGTTTGTATTCTTACATGCGAAGGTGTAATGTATGTAGTATGTTGTATGTTGTATGTGATCTCCTCTTCAATGGTTGAATCCTTGTCTTGAATGCAACACCTAGCCTTGAATGGAGACTTAGAATGCTCAATTGCTTGAAGGAATGCTTGAATGCTTGAATGTTTGAATGTTTGAATGTTTGAATATCACTTTCGCCTCTTGTTCTTTCTTATTTCCTTCCTCCCTTTCTAGGAGAGGAAAATTAGTTTATATACTTGTCAATTAGGGTTGATAGACTGATTTTTCTGACCTTAGGCCGACCAGGAAACATTATTTCCCGAATTGCAAACTTAAAGACCCGATGCCCAAAAGAGACCGGGCCCAAAATAGGGCCAGGGACCAGGGCGCTGGGCGCCATGGTCCTGAGGGACCAGGGCACTGGGCACCCTAGTCCTAAAGGACCAGGGTGCTGGGTGCCATGGTCCCACCTCTCGGGACAGCAGGGTACAAGGAGGGATCAGGCCAGGGTGCAGAAAAATGCAGTTTTTGGTGTCGTAAATAGGTTTCGGGGTCTCCATTCAGGTTCAACGTTGCGCCGCCATCGTGAAGACCCAAATGCAGTTGAAATTGCAAGTGTCACAATTTTAGGACGCTACACTTATTAGCTTAAGTCGACCCCTTCAAAGCCCCGATTGGGAATTTTTTTCTATGAGGCATAACTTTTTATCAAGGTATCTTTTTTTTTCAAATGAGATATTGATAGTTACGTACTTTGTAGTGGTGTGGGTTTTTCTAGATTTTTTTGCAAGTGCATTTTATTGTAGGTTGAAGTTTTATTTTCCATTTGGACCTTCAAGCTCATAATTTTTTGTCAAATCATTCAATTTTCATGATTCCGGTGATATTTGATGAGTATTCAGGAGCTCTATCATTTTGTCCATGAAATTTTTTTATATTAATTCCCAGGTATATTTTATTCAATTTTTGCAAATGTGGCATAATCATTGATTACTTGGACATACAATCTCCTGGAGAAGTTCTATTTTGTGAAGAATTCATTTATAATATTTATCATATTTGGGAGTTTCTATATGTTGTTGAGGGTTTTTTTTGCAATTGTGGATATTTATCATAGTTGATAAAAAAGAATTATTCTATCCTTCTTTGATCATCTTGAAAAGGCAAAGCTATAAAAAATGGAGATATGGCATCATAAAACATCTTCATTGGCTTCATTTGTTTCCATATTTGTATGACATTGTTCTCCTTTATAGGTACAACTAGTAAGACATTTTCTTGGCATTACAAAAGAGATCATTTCTTTAGAGTTATTGATATACATGTTGATAATGACATATTGAAGCATTGATATCAAGTATCCTCATGTTCTTTGGACTTAAATATGGGAGATATATGGAGATTCTAATACTCAACCATTCCTAGATGATCCTATTTTAGAATATTTGTGCCTCTTTTTTGAAGAAATTATACCCTATGATTGAGATACTATGAACAAGAATTTGATTCCTTGGGGTAATTTAAATATTCAAAATATGAGGACAAGATTGCTTCAAAGGTTCCCAATTCTCCTTTAGAGATAGTTGTTGTAACTTCATCTTTAGTGATTCCTTGTTCAAAGTCACTGACTGGGACTTCCATCACTAATGTTCAATAAGACCATCCTTTTAGGTTTAGAGGACACATTGGAGGGGTTATCTCTTCTCTTTGATGAGATTCATTGTACAACCATTGTCAAACCATCTTTGCCTTTAGAGCTTGTTCAACATTAGTTTTCCAATCCTAGTTTTTCACTTTCTTTTTTGATTACACATGTACTAGATTTGATTGTTGCATCTTCATCTTCAATGGACCAATTGACACTTAAATTTTTTTAAGAGACATCATCATTCATCTTCATGCTTCTATCTTTCAATGCCTATCTGGAATGGGAAGTGTTCTTGATTTGTATTTGACATGTTTCTTTCCAAAGGGAGACAAGTTGTTTGGTAGCATTGGATCATCTTTTGTCTTCAATCACTTACCATTATCACAAAATATTATTTATTGGGGGTGGGGGTTGGTACATAGTCACTCTTTCTCTCTCATTGGAGGGCTCTCAATACGATTTTTGTGATGGATGTAGTACTCAAGAGTATTGATGAGTCCTCCATACATCTCTGATTTGATTACTTGTACATGATTTTTTTATTCATTCTCTCTTTTGAAGAGGGATTTTTCCCAAGTGGTTTTTCTGCTTTACTTTGTTTGTAATAGATCTTTTGTAAATGGGTATCTAAAATGGCCTAATAGATGGGACCGATCTTACATTTGTGCACTAGTTTTTTCCTCCCTAAGTTTCACTTGAGGAAGGGTGTTAGTGTGAATAAGGTTGTGTCCTAACTAATTCCTTAGTGTGGACCTATTCATAAGTTAACTTAGATCCTAGGAGTTATTTCTAAAAGTTCTAAAGTTTTAATTGGGATCATATATCTTATTTACTTCTTGTGGCTTAGGTCATTTGATATTTTTTTTAACTAGTTGTCTCATAACATAGGATTAAGACTCGTGTCAACATTTTGTTTAGTTGTATTACTCACCTTGCCTATGTGAGCAAGGCTCATGTATACTTTGTAACATATCTAATGGATCTTAATATAAATCAAGCCCATTTATTGCATACTACTCTCTTGTGAAAGGTTTCTTGTGTTTTTCTAGGTGGTCTTGGGTGTTGAGCCAATATTGGGCTCCTATAGAACCCTCACATTAAGTAGAGATCAAAATAAACCAAAATTGCATAGACAACATCATATAAAGTCCAAAGGCTAATCTCTAGGCTAGACCAAAAAACAAAAAATAAAAGAGGGTAGCAAGAGATGGCCAGAAATTACTAAGACACAACAAAGAAGACTTAAAGTAAAGAATTTCAATCCTAAGTCAAGGTACTAAGAGTATCATCCTAGTTAGCAACTCTAAGAAGTAAAATTTTCCTTTTTTTTAATTTCATCTTGGGGATTTACATTTCACCCTCCTATAACATCATAAATTGTACACCTTTATTAGTGTGTCAAATTTTGCACTCTCCTAGCACCTATCTTAGTATTTCCCTTTCCTCTATGCATTATGGGACGGTCTTTATTGATTTAAATTAATATTATGGTTCTTATTACAACACCACACTTTTACTTGGGCCCTTGATTCTAAGTGTGCCCTTTATCTTTAATTTTGTTGGTTTATCCTTACTTCTACCCTAATTTCAACTTTCAAAGCATGTTTCACATATCTATACATAATTGTTTGAGCCACCAAGCTAGAATCGGCATTAGAACCCCATTGTTTTGCATTCCTAGAAAGTCAAAAAAATATTGTCAAGACCAAGGCACCCTACCCTCTTGGTCCTACACTTTTTTCCCCAAATTTCAGGAGGATAAACTAGTGGTCTTATCTAATTCAAATCTTGAAAATAAATCAAATCTAGCTCAGCCTAAAGGTGATTTTAATTATGAAATATTTATATAAGGCATCTCTCTCAATTCATTTTGACACCTATTATTAACTATCATTATATCATCATTATGATAATATTGCAACTCAAGAAAAACACTCAAGAGAAAATCAAATTCAAGGAGCAGCAATCTACATCAAGGCATCTTCCATTTATGTTTTATCTATGATTTTATGATGGATTTTATGATGGATTTTATGTGATTTATCATGGCATTGCATCACCAATTGAAGGTATAATCTTCTACATTCAAGCATTTCAATTCCAAATCTAACCTTGCCCTCAAAAGGCAAGCTTTCCAATTTGATTCAAGTTCAATATCAATTCTATTATAGGGTTAATTCAAAACATGAGGTTTGATCTAAGACAAACCCCTATCCACAACACTCTTTCTTTCCTCTTGTGTGCAATTACAGGTATATGATAAAGCCAGGAGACCTAGAATAGCATCAGGAAGCTAGCATGGACCCAATCCCAGAATTTGGACCTAATTTTTTGGGACCAAGGCCCTAGGGGTGCCCCTATTATCAGTATTTTTCATTAGATTTTGCAAACAAATCCTAGACAACTTCAAGTTGCCTATTCACTTGGGAATCCATACTAAGACTACATCATAATTTAGTTGTCAAGAATGAATCTACCTCCAAGAAATCTTGTTTGTTTAGGTAAGAAAACATCTTGGGAATTGATTTTTATGTGCATGTGGCATTGTCTTTAGATAGAATTGTGTACGAGATATCAAAGAAACTAATATGTCTCCATCCATTAGCATAGTCCTTGTTCTTTTGTTTGGGGAGGATTTTAATGATTCAATTAACAAAGGATATAGGGGATCCTTTCTCCAAGGCTTCAAGCCAGACACAAAAATAATATTCATTGATGTACTCCTACATGACTTTAGATAATTTTATATGGAGAGGCTATCAATACATAGGATATTTCATCAACCATGGTCATAAAGTTGAAATTTCTTCCATTTGAATTACATGTTAAGGTACTGTAGAAACATAAAAATGTCTCTTTAATAGTATACTAATTATTTGCCTAGTTAATTAAATAATTCTTTAGTTACTTGATTAAACTAACTATTTCTTTTAATAATCTCTCTTCAACACTTCTAATTATTCTATTTCTAGATTCTCAAATCATTTTAATCAGTTAACCCTATTTCAAATATTAATTAACTATTAATTATTTAATTAATTCTGATTTATTCGTTAGTTATATAATCTTTATTATTTAATTAAGCTCATTTCTAATGTTTAAATAATTTTATTTTGATTATTTAAATTAATTAAATTATTCTTCCAAATCCCCAAATTCTAATTCCAATTAATTTCATTTATCTCAAATTCACAACTCCCAAATTCTAATTTCATCACATTTCATCTAATTTCACTAAATTTGAGTTTCAGTTAATTTCATGTGCATCTCAGCATTCCAAAATCTAAATTCAAATCCAAATTGAAAATGAAAATCAAATTTAACTTCAAAATCCTACAACACATGATGAAAATCAAACTGATTGATCAGATCAATTAACTCTTCAATCACCCATTTTCACTCAAAATCAACTTTTTCTGACTAATCAATCAATTTAGTCTTCTAATCCATCTAATCATTCATCTCCTCAATTAGCCCAGTCAACTAGCTAATCAATTGAGTTCACTCTTCAATCAATCTGAGTTAATAGATCAATCAATTGAGTTCACTGTTCAATCAAACTTAGTTATCTATCAATCAACACTTGAGTTCTATTTCTCACCTCCTTTGTGTTAAAAATCTATAAATTCAACCTATTATCTCAATTTAATTTAGAATCACACTCTTCAAAATTATTGTCTATCTTATGCAGGAAATCCTAGTGCAACATCTAAGAGCCACCTACATTAACAATATGAAGAAGAACAATGGAAGCCGCAATACTATTGAGGGAATTTTTTATTTGATTTGTTGTTTAATTCTCTTGATTAGTATTCTATTTCATTGGTTTGTGTTTGAATATGTCAATTAGTTAAGAATTGGTGATTCGTTCTTACTTCTTAATTAGCATAGATTTAACAATTTTAGGCATGAAAACAATGGTGAACCTAACGTGAACTAACAACAATTTGAAATTTTGTGTATGCCTGCAGGTTTCCATTTTTGGCAGGTTCCCATTTCTGGAAATTTTTCATTTTTGGCATGTTTCCATTTCTAGAAATTTTTCGTTTTTGACAAGTTTCCATTTCTAGAAAGTTTCCATTTTTGCATGTTTCTATTTTTGGCTGGTTTCCATTTCTAGAAATTTTTCGTTCTTGGCAGGTTTCCGTTTCTAGAAAGTTTCTATTTTTGATAGGTTTCCATTTTTGGAAAGTTTCTATTTTTAGCAAGTTTCTCATGTAAAAAAAAACAAGGTTGGAGAGCTCACCATGTGTCAACTAACCTTTTCTGATCTTCTTGCAGGGGTATCTTAGAAACTTTCATTTTGGTGCATTTAAAATAAACCACAAATAATCTGTTTTCCTTTTCACAATTTCTATAAGGGATAAAATGAACACCATATTTTCATGGAGCAACATTTCCATTTAGACTAGACAATTTTGCAATTAGGGTGAAAAAGAACATTGCTTTGCATGTTTGTGAGGTGATAGATATATGCTCTCCCCTCTTTTGGGTGATAAAAAAGCCAGACTCACCTCTTTTATGCTTTCTTTCAATTTCAACAATAGGATAAAACCTTTAGCAAGCCTGCCCTCCTGAGTTGCCCTTAGGGCGCCATTGAGGTTGGTGAGAGGGGAACGACCTAAAGTGGTAATAGTTAATGCCAAGTATTCTGAACCACTATAAAATAAATGTGTTTGCAATAAAAAAATGTAAACAATGGGTGTTCAAATGGCATAGTGATGATTAAATTCGCCAGATCTATGCCCACCCAAATGAAAGCCTGATTAAAAACCTTAGGATCTAGAGGCCAAACTGAGTCAGTAACCAAACACTTGAATTATCACAGTGCAAGGGTGGGGAAGAATCCACCCCCCAAGACACTCACCATATATCTCCCAGGATAATGGGTCACTTCAGGAGCAATCTTCTTTGGTCTAATTCTAGAAAAAGGCAAAAAAATGGGCGCACCTTAGGGTGTGACAGGGTTGTTTGAGCTAGCGGGGTATCAAGTTGTGGGTTGTGATAATAGTTGTGACTTATTGAACTTAGGAGAGTTTTCTTGAGGTGCTATCAAATTGCCAAAATACTATCGAAAACAAAATAGAGTCTTGAAAAGATCTCAACATTCATGAGGATTTGAAAAAGTCCTTTAAACAAGTGCTCTCTCTGTTTAGTTTAGATTGTTTTCTTTGCTTGCTACTATTTATTTGCAACATCAATATCAACAAGATCAAACTCCTCAACAAAGTCAAGTTTCAACATCAACAAGATCAAATCCCTCAACAAAGTCAAATTTCAACATCAACAAGATCAAACCCCTCAACAAAGTCAAGTTTCAATATCAACAAGATCAAAACCCCATAGCAAACAAGCTTGTCAAGATCAACAAATCAATCAAACATTGCAACATTCTAGAAATGGAGAAAACATCTTACATGTTGTGATCCTAGGTCCAAACCAATCAAGTAAACATCATGGATTGATGCTATACATTTCGTAGGGAAGGTGGAGAATCCATCCCTTCCATTCGTATTCCATCACCATCCACAGAAACCTTAGCTCAACAGATCAAGACTTTGCAACAACAAATGATAGACATGACTAGTCCTAACAACCATAGGGGTTGGTTAGAAAAAATGATGAGAGAAGTGACAACCACGAGGGAATCAATATTAGGCCAACCTTCTTCTTGTGAGACCATTCAAACATGCCAACCTTCATTCTTCAACAACATCATTCCTACCTCAGTTCAACCAACATTAGAGTCATGTAAACCTTCTTTTTCTTTCAACCCAACATATCGATCATACCAATCATATCGACCCAACATTCAAAGTACCTCTTTCAAGCAAAATCAAACCCCTTTTCAACCAAAGTTCAAATCAAAATTCACACCAACCCAACATTCAAACCTCTTTCAACCAAAATTAAACCCCTTTCAACCAAAGTCCAAATCAAAATTCATTCAACCAAAATAAAACTTCTTTCACCCAAAATCATACTCCTTTCAACCAAAATCATATCCCTTTCAACCAAAGTCCAAATCAATCATATCTATCCACCAATTCATCATCCCTTGAAGTTACATAAGAGCAATACACACCATCTCTATCCAATAACACAATCTCCCAAGGGCTATCCACAATACAAATCCAATATAATCCATTTTTTTTATCAAGATCCCACCGATCAAGAGTATTGTGAAGATTCCCTCATCTTTTTATATCCCATTCACAATGATCCCTTTCTATCTCAAGAACAAAGTGTCCTCTTAAGTCCCATCCAACATCTGCCTCCTAAGCAAGATTAGGACATCCCTTCCATCCTTCACAATAATCCCTTTCCAAGTCAAGATCAAAGCATCCCTTCACCCTCTTGTCCTAAATAAGATCCCATTATTCCTCTAGATTCTTATGAAGATCCCTCCATCCCTTCATTTCCATGTCATAATCCTCCATGTCTCTCACAAGATTCCCTCTCAAATGAATCTACCATTTCTCCTAGTCTCCCTCATGATCCCAATGCCTCTACACAAGTTGTTCATGAACACCTCATCAATGAAATCGCCAATCCTAATCATACTGCAGAGAATAATTAATCAACAATTGTATGTGTGCCATCATCAAATGCCAATGTAGTGACAGAAACAAGCATAACACCAGCTAATGAGATCAACACCTAGTTGGCTTCATCAAACTCTTCAAGTGCATCAATAAAAACATGCATAGAACCCATTCATATCACAAATTCGAAACTAGAATCTATTTGCCTCATACTCCTACACTTGAAAAACTAAGGGCAAGAAGATCTACCATGGCTAGATTGATTTGAAAATAAGAAGGCTATAGCAGAAATTGTAAATGAAATACACCCAACCGAATATCCTATTGAAAAATAAAGGGTTATCAAAATCCTATCGATAAACATACAACTCAAACAAAAACATCAAAAAATTCAAAATCAAACGAAAACATCAAAAAATTCAAAATCAAACAAAAACATTGAAAAATATCAAAAACCTAAACATAAAAAAAATAATCTAAAACTTGCAATAAAATGTCTCGTGAGAAAAAAATACCCTAGTAGATATCCAGCAAACACTTCACACAAAGTTTAACAAAGGATATAACTATCTTATAAAAAAACTGCAACCAAACTTGATCAAGTCTTATCAATCATTGATATCCACATCAACGTGATCATTATCATGTCTTAGATAGAATTAGATACACTCGACACAAGACATATGAGTCTTAAACGGGGCCCGCAACTTTCTGAAACCATACATTATCAACTATCACATCAAGCAATCACACGAAGACACAAATCAGTATGGCTATTGGATTTTATCCTAGTTAGTTTTTATCTTTTATTTTTGGCAACAGATTATGTTACTATGCTACTCAAGGATGTCCACAAGTGACTAGAGGAGCCATGATGGGCATGCTTTTTTTCTTTGTTTGTTGTTTGTGGTGTGCACCAATGAAGTTCTTGGGCAATAGTTCCAGTGGGTGTCCATGATTGGTACATTCATTTGGTAAGTATCCTATGCAAAAATAAAAGTTAGGGATATCTATGCTTGTGACTACCACACATGCCTCGACCCCTGGTGCTATTCCTAGAATGGAGGGTTCACTCCTTGTCTACTACGTGTTTGTTCTTTGCAATGAAATATCTTTACATCTTGGTTCCTTATACCCTGGTGTACAAAGCTTCATTGTTACATAATAAGGCTCAATGATGAAAACGTGTTGCACTATGAATAAAGACAAGAAGACTATTCACCAGCAATCAAATCATCATCATATCATTTCAATTCGTACCAATTGTTTCTGATCTCATCATGTTGATTGTCTCTTCAGATCATTCTCTCATCAAGCATTTTTCTTCTTGAATCAACCTTTTCAATTCTTTCCAATCATTCATTTTGTTTAATAACATCTCTCTCATCACCTAATTTCAATCTTTTCATCTATAATTCTATCATTTCAACATTTTTATATATCAAACATTTATTCTTCACTTTCATCATATTTTGATCTAACATTTGTCTTATACAGGATTAGTCCTTCCTGAAACCAGACACGATCATCTATCTTTGTCTTATACAAGATGTGTCCTTCTTGAAACTAGACGTTTTGATCATCTTTGTCTTCTATAGGATGTGTCCTTCCTGAAACCAAACTTTATATTTATCCTATCAATCCTATCAATCCCATCAATCCTATCAATCCCATTAATCTTATCATTTAGCCAATCTACAAATCATTCCAACCATTTCTTCTATCCAAGCAAACTCATTTATGTCATCAAGTAACTATTCTTCCATCTCTCATATAACATTCTTCTTCTTTCGAGAGATCATTGATGCCTTCAATGCACCAAAAATCTCTTGAGGGGGCATTATGTTGTTTATAACTAGGTAAGAGGGTTCGGATTGCCTCAAGGCAACATCTGAACCCTCATAGGACTGGGTCCTATCGATAAGGCAACGTGCCCCCGAAATAGGACTGGGTCCTATCCATAAGGCAACGTGCCCCCCCACATAGGATTGGGTCCTATCCTAAAAGGTAACGTGCCCCAAGGATAAGCCTAGCCCTATCCTAAATACCCCAAGCTACAACAAATATTGGCGCCCAAATTAAAGGAGGCCGACTTGCAATAAAACAAAGTTAAAGATGCATATAAAGATAAGACACCTTGCAATTCAATATCAATCAATTCATGTAATCAGCGAAATAGCTCTGCAATTGAAGGTGTGAAATAAAGGAGAAGATTGGGCGAACCTATTCAAGAAGATAGAAGGCATTTAGTATCCCTTGATGAAGACTTTATGTGTTTAGAAGGGCAAATCTGATATGATAAAAGGGATCAGATCTGAAGAGTCCAGCTAAGTATTGTATTTGTGCAATTAAGAGAGAATATATAATCTGACCTGTGGGTCTTTAATGCTGGGTTTTTCCTCCTTGGAGGTTTTCCCAGGGTATTTGTGTTTGTCTCTTGTTTACTTGTTTCATTTCTAAGTTTACTGAATTATGGTGTAATAAAATATCACAAATCTGATTTGTTGGTATTTTGGTATGGTTTTGTCATTGATGTCAACACCTACTAAAAACTAGCACTTTGAGATCCAACAACATTCACTAGCAAGCAAGTAACTATTGCACAGTTACTGATATATGGTTCACCGGCAGGATATAATGTTCACCGGTATCTGGAATGATATGGAAGACAATTGGTAATGTTGAAGACATCGTGTGGACATTTTGTTTTGAAGAATTAATCATTGGTATATTCATATTTGTATATTTTCTTTTACCAGCAAATAGGTCCAAGTTATCTAGGGTTACACTAGTAGGTTTATCTTTTCCAGATCAGCATGGCAGCTATGGAGATGATTTATTATTGATGTAAATGCATCAAGCCGACATGTTTAATTGGTTATTGCATCGAATATTATATTGTATGTAAAATATTTTTATTGTAATATCTTGTAGAGCCGACCTACTAAAATTGGTCTTAGGTTATGGTATAAATGTAAAATCTTATTTGTAAGATCAAATGTGGAATGCGAAAAAGAATTGAGTGAAGGTATATGCGAGATTAAGTAGAGGAATACACAAAGACATCATTTGAAGGTGAAGCTAGGCTTTTGTATAAGCATATCAGCATTACACCGGTACTGAATCCAGCATATGAAGATGCTATTTTGTACAGTACATTTTTATTGGATTTAACCATCCAACTGTAGTCAGTGAGACTCCCATTTTTGTGATTGAGCAATGAGCTCTAGGTTGTTGGCCTTTCTACATGTGCAGACCCCATTTATGTACACTTACTATCTGTAGTAGTATCCTATGATTGTGGGTAAGGTTTCCCACCATGGTTTTTCCCCTTACAGGGTTTCCACGTACAAATATTGGTGTTATGTGTTGTGGATGACTTTATGTTTATGTTTCATGCATTAATACTTATCGGTATAGCAATTTACTATTAACACTATCTACCGGCATACTTAACTGGTTTACCGGTATTAAGCATTAAGTTGGTTAATTGGTTTTTGGCTTGAATTTATTAGACAACTGATTCACCCCTCCCCCCCCCCCCTCTCAATTGTCTCCGGGACATAACAATTGGTATCAGAGCATAGTCCTCTTTTGCAGAAATTTAACAACTTGAGGAGATCCAATGTCTACTAATTACTTCAAGAAGGATAGTCCTAAACTTGATGGAGCCAACTATGGGATATGGAAGATCAGAATGGAGACACATATGAATTGCATTGGCAAAGACATCTGGGAAGTTACAAAGAATGGTTATACTGCTGCTGTAGCTAGTCAGACTGCTCCAACTACTTTAGCAAAAGATGAAGAGAATGATTGCAAAGCAAGAGAAGCACTTTTGAGCGCATTGTCAGATCAACAAATCATGGGATTATCAGATAAGTCTACTGCTAAAGCTATTTGGGATCATTTGGAAAAACTAATTGAAGAAGATTCCACAGTCAAGATTGCAAAACTTGAAAGCTTCCGAGTCAGGTATG
Organism: Cryptomeria japonica; assembly: GCF_030272615.1. Lineage (NCBI taxonomy): Eukaryota > Viridiplantae > Streptophyta > Pinopsida > Cupressales > Cupressaceae > Cryptomeria > Cryptomeria japonica. The sequence continues at coordinate 398,726,165 of NC_081411.1, read as the reverse complement.
AACATCTGAAAATGGAAGAAGATGAAAAGATTTCTGCTTTTATGGAAAGAGTAAATGAAATTGTTTTGGGTATTAAATGTTGTGGAGGAACCTTGAGTGAGGATGAAATTGTTTCAAAAATCTGAAGAGGATTTCCACCGGCATATAAAATGAAGGTTATTGCTATAAATGAGTTAAGAACAATGCCTAATACATCAGTAACTAGGGATACATTGATTGGTAAACTTTTAGCCTTTGAAATTGAGGAGTTTGGTCCTGTTGCTACTATAAAAATTGATTTAGCCTTTAAAGCATCAACATCATTTGCTCCATCATTTGACAAATTAGACTGGAGAGCCTTTTATGCAAGAGAACTTGAAGAAACCAGAAAAGAGAATGAAGAGCTTGAAGAACTTGAAGCACTATTTGCAAGGAAAATGCCAAAAGGTCCAATTGGAAGTAAGTATGAAGGTAAAGCACCCTTTAAATCTTTTAACTACAATAAGATTGGTCATATGGCTTCAAGATGCCCTGATAGACATGTTAGACTAAGAGAAGAAGCTAGAAGAACATACAAGCCTAATCCTGAATATCAAAGATACAGATTTAAGAAGAACAAAGACAAAACTTGTTACATTGTTGATGAAGGTGTGACTGATGATTCTGATGAGGATCCAGCAGACAATGGATGGTTTTTTGTTTCTATAACGGACGATCAACCGACACCTACTGCTCAACTGATAGAACAAGCCCTAGCAGCTAAAGTTGAAACAAAGGATGAATGGATCATTGACTCAGGATGCTCACATCACATGACTGGAGACAAAGGTAAATTCTTGAACTTTCAAGACTACAACAAAGGTTTGGTAAGATTTGGAGATGACAAAGCCTGTTCAATCAAAGGTAAGGGTTCAATATCTCTTGATGGTAAGCATAACACTGACAATGTCTACTATGTTGAAGGATTAAAGCGTAATCTTTTAAGTGTTGGTCAATTAGTTGAGAAGGGATTTTAGTTACAATTTAAAAATGCAAAATGCAAAATCATGAATAGAATTGGTTTGGAAATTGCAATCGGTAATCAGACTAGAGGCAATATCTTTCATTTGAATAACAGTGAAAAGGCATGCTTGATTGCACATATAGATGAAAGTTGGTTATGGCATAAGAGACTATGTCATGTAAACTTTGATTGCATGTTAAAAATCAGTACTTCTAAGGCAGTTAGAGATCTACCTAAAATTGTGAAACCTCATAATACAATTTGTAAGGAATGTCAATTTGGAAAACAAGTTAGAGCTAGTTTCAAAAGTATTCCAGAAAAATCCAATAATGCTCTTGATTTAATTCACACTGATTTATGTGGTCCAGCTAGAACTAAAACCTTACAAGGTGATAGATATTCCATGCTAATTATTGATGATTATTCTAGAATGTGTTGGGTTACTTTTCTCCGAGAAAAATCAGAAGCACTTGGGAAGTTCAAACTGTTCAAAGCAATGGTTGAAAATGAAACTGGTAAGAAAATCAAATGTTTAAGATCGGATCAAGGAGGAGAATTCACATTTAAGGACTTTAATACATTCTATGAAGTGAATGGAATTAGAAGACAGTTATCAGCACCTCGGACACCACAGTAGAATGGAGTTGTTGAAAGGAAAAATAGAACTATCTTGGATGCAGCAAGAAGCATGTTATCAGAAGCAAATCTACCACATGTGTATTGGAGAGAGGCAATTAGTACTTATGTCTATACATTCAACAAAGTTCACATCAAAGGTGAAACCGGTAAGACCCCTCATGAACTATGGTTTGGTAATACTCCTACTCTTAAGTATTTTAGAATTTTTGGAAGTAAATGTTATACTAGAAGAGATGAGTATATTGGAAAATTTGATCCTAGAAGTGATGAAGGAATATTTCTTGGTTATTCATCTAAGAGCAAGGCATATAGATGTTTCAATAAGAGATTGCAGAAAATTGTTGAGAGTACAAATGTAAAGATTGATGAACAATTCAAAGGAACTTCAAGGTATATAGACTCTGAACCAGCAACAGAAAGTGTGACAAATGAACCTATACTGAATCCATCGGTACAGAATGAAGATCCAGTTACTCCAGTATCATCAGAGGATTCCATAGTAATTGAAGAACAACAGCAAACTAAGACACCCCGGTACGTAAGATTGAATCATTCTGAAAATCAGATAATTGGGAACAAATTTAAAGGAGTTATGACAAGAGGAAGATTGGAAAATGAAGAGGTATGTCTTATTTCTCAAATTGAACCATCATCTATCAATGAGGCATGTGAAGATAAATTTTGGATTAAAGCTATGGAAGAAGAATTAGGACAAATTGAAAAAAATAATACTTGGACATTAGTTCCCCGGCCTAAAGATAAAAATGTAATTGGAACCAAATGGGTATTTAGAAACAAACTTAATGAAGATGGTAAAGTTGTCAGAAATAAAGCAAGACTAGTGTGTAAGGGATATTCTCAGAAAGAAGGAGTTGATTACAATGAAACCTTTGCACCGGTAGCCAGAATTGAGGCAGTTAGATTATTCTTGGCTTTTGCAATTCACAAGGACTACAAAGTTTATCAAATGGATATTAAATGTGCATTTTTGAATGGAGATCTTCAAAAGTATATATTGAACAGCCTGATGGATTTTCTTTAACAGATGACAATGATATGGTTTGCAGGTTAAGAAAAGCTCTGTATGGATTGAAACAAACCCCAAGAGCTTGGTATGCAAGGTTGGATAAGTATCTTCTAAAGATTGGTTTTACTAAAGGAAATGCAGATAGCAATTTATATTACAAAATAACTAATGATGACATCTTGATTATTGAAGTATTTGTTGATGATATAATCTTTGGAGGAGAAGATGGATTATGTAAGGAATTTTCTATTAAAATGCAGCAAGAATTTGAAATGTCTATAATTGGAGAAATAAAATTCTTTTTAGGATTGTAGATTTCACAGACTAATAAAGGTATATTTTTTAGTCAATCCAAGTACTTGAGAGAATTACTAAAGACATTTGGGATGGAGAACTCTATTCTGGTAAGCACACCTATGACTACAAATGACAAATTATCTCAAAGGGATGAATCTACACCTGTTAATCCAACTAGATACAAATCTATGATAGGAGGTTTACTATATTTGACACAAACCAGGCCTGATATTATGAATGCAGTATGTATTGTTTCTAGATTTCAAAGTAATCCTGGGGAAAATCATGAATCAACAGTAAAAAGGATTTTTCGGTACCTTCAAGGCACAACAAATCTTGGATTATGGTATCCTAGAGATGAAATTTTTTATCTATGTGCATACGCAGATGCAAATTGGGTAGGAGATGTGGATGATAGAAAGAGCACCACTAGAGGAGCATTCTTTCTTGGAAAGAGATTAGTTTCTTGGTTGAGTAAGAAACAGAGTTGTACATCTTTATCAATAGCAGAATCAAAATATGTTGCAGCAGCAACTAACTGTACACAGGTACTATGGCTCAAACAAATGTTGAAAGACATAAAGGTAAAATGCAAGGAACCTATTACTATATATTGTGATAACACTGTAGCAATAGATATATCTAAGAATTCGGTATTACATTCTAAAACAAAACATGTTTCTATCAAACTGAATTTTCTAAGGGAAAAAGTTGAAGAAAAAGAGATAAAACTGGTTTATGTGAATACTAGAGAACAGCTTGCAGATATTTTCACAAAACCTTTGCCTAAGGAGACTTTTGAATATCTCGGAGAATAGCTTGGAGTCATACCACCACCGGTAGAAACTTAGACAGTTGATGATTGTCATCAACTGGCAGAATTAAAAAGACAAATCTTTATTCCGGTCTTTGATGAGGAAGCTACTTCTCAGGGGGAGTAGTTGGTATTTTGTATGAACTTGATTTTTGTAACTTTGGCATTTGATGTCAAAGGGGGAGAGATATCTATGGAAAAACACATTATCTTTTTGAGGAGTGATTGGTATTGAAAATAAATCTTTGGATAAACTCATGTTGCTCCCAGGGGGAGAGATTGTTGTTTAGGAGATTGTTGGTTTTTGGTATTTGGCATTTCTGTTTTGGTACTTTGATGGTTTTTCCATCTTGTGTTGCCATCAATGCCAAAGGGGGAGATTGTTGGTTTTTGGTATTTGGCATTTCTGTTTTGGTACTTTGATGGTTTTTCCATCTTGTGTTGCCATCAATGCCAAAGGGGGAGATTGTTGGTATTTTGGTATGGTTTTGTCATTGATGTCAACACCTACTGAAAACTAGCACTTTGAGATCCAACAACATTCACTAGCAAGCAAGTAACTATTGCACAGTTACTAATATATGGTTCACCGGCAGGATATAATGTTCACCGGTATCTGGAATGATATGGAAGACACTTGGTAATGTTGAAGACATCGTGTGGACACTTTGTTTTGAATAATTAATCATTGGTATATTCATATTTGTATATTTGCTTTTACCGACAAATAGGTCCAGGTTATCTAGGCCTACACCGGCAGGTTTATCTTTTCCAAATCAGCATGGCATGCAATGGAGATGATTTATTATTGATGTAAATGCATCAAGATGACATGTTTAATCAGTTATTGCATCGAATATTATATTGTATGTAAAATGTTTTTATTGTAATATCTTGTAGAGCCGACCTACTAAAATTGGTCTTAGGTTATGGTATAAATGTAAGATCTTATTTGTAAGATCAAATGCGGAATGCGAAAAAGAATTGAGTGAAGGTATGTGTGAGATTAAGCAGAGGAATACACAAAGACATCATTTGAAGGTGAAGCTAGGTTTTTGTATAAGCATATCAGCATTACACCGGTACTGAATCCAGCATATGAAGATGTTATTTTGTACAGTACATTTTTATTGGATTTAACCATCCAACTGTAGTCAGTGAGACTCCCATTTTTGTGATTAAGCAGTGAGCTCTAGGCTGTTGGCCTTTCTGCATGTGCAGACCCCATTTATGTACACTTACTATCTGCAATAGTATCATCTGATTGTGGGTAAGGTTTCCCACCGTGGTTTTTCCCCTTATAGGGTTTCCACGTATAAATATTGGTGTTATGTGTTGTGGATGACTTTATGTTTATGTTTCATGCATTAATACTTATCGGTATAGCAATTTACTGTTAACACTGTCTAGCGGCATACTTAACTGGTTTGCCGGTATTAAGCATTAAGTTGGTTAATTGGTTTTTGGCTTGAATTTATTAGACAACTGATTCACCCCCCCCCCCCTCTCAGTTGTCTCCAAGACCTAACAATGGGTATTTGTGTTTGTCTCTTGTTTACTTGTTTCATTTCTAAGTTTACTAAATTATGGTGTAATAAAATATCACAAATCTAATTAACAAACCAAGGGCATAATGAAAAGACATCAACCTGATTACTGATCTAGGGCACAAAATTCACATGGTATCAGAGCTAGGTTACACTAACCCTCAGATTTCAGTAAGCTCTTACCTTTAGGTTTTTGTTCATCCTTTATTAAATGATAGGGGAGAAGTTAAAGGACATCATCGGGTTCTCATCAAGGAGTCATTCTTTAATTAATTGTGGAGATTCGAGTGAAGAACCTCCTTTCAGATTTTCAGATCTCTAGTGCATATTGTGGAGTTATTACCTTATTCAGACCTTCGGAGTTGTTGACTTTCAGAATTGGTCTAAACCCTAGATTGCTGACTGTGCTAAGGCACATCAAGAGGAGATTGCAAAGATAGTTTCTTTTTGGGAAGCCTTCGGTTCTAGTGTCAAAGTTATCTAAACGTCAACAAGTGCATTTTCCTTAATTCTTTATTAACTTTGTGATGAAAGACTTTATAACTTTGTCAATTTGTTTGCATGGGGTTTCTTTGTCAAGTTGTAATTGTTGATAAAATTAAATGTTAAATTGGCCTTAAGGCCTTCAACATTTAATTATATATTAGTTAAGTCATAAACTGATTATAAGTGAATCGGTTTATTAGAAACCATCAGGACTCTTGAGAGTAAAGAGTCACAACTTCTCAGGAAGTCGTTTAGTATTATATATCAATATGATACGATGTCATTTGAACAAAGATTGATCATTAATTAATAGATGCAGCGAATGTAATAGGATTTCAATCAAGTTCCTATAGCAATAAAGATAGAGTCGTGGTTCAACCAAATCTGCAGTTCAATCAGAATACATCTAGGATTAAGAGACAGTCTGTAACACACGGAAGGATAAATAAATCAAATAATTATCTGTGCATACATCCATGATAGATTGAACCACATTCATCATCAGTGGTATACATTCAAGGGAAAGTGAACATTGACTATTCTCTGCTTGCTATCTAGCCACTTTCGTGGGAACGTTGGAATAGTAAAACAACATAAACTGTATACTCCACTGATAAAATTAAAGAAAACTATATTCCTCCATCTGATCACAAAATCAATAGCAAATTGATGAGGTTGTTGTATTTAACCATGAGCATGAGAGGAAAAAGACAACAAGAACATTTGAAGGAGGTCTATGATAGACAATATATGCAATGAACAAATGTTCCCATATAGAAATATAATAAATGCCCCTCTCACCTGCCATACAAAAGAAGATAGTCAGATTTATATTTTAATCAGTAATACATAAAACAAGATAGATGTTAATTCTGATCCATAAATTTAACAGTAATAATAAGGGTTTCATTTGGGTTTGTGTTTACTTAGTTTTGTAAAACCCTTGTTGGTTTGTGTGAAAGGAAAATGATATTCTCTTTAAATTAACCCGTGTTGGGCCAATCATGTCTTGAGGTTCCTTGTGACAGGTGTTTATCCTTGTAGGTCTGCAAGCAAGTTTTTGCCTGTGTTATCCCGAGTTAGCATCCTTATATCATCCCTATTGCATTTAAGCTCATTAAATGTTGTGACAAATGCAGTGTCAGTTATCTGTTAAAATAACTGCATGACAAGTTTCTTTCAGTTAAATGGTTATGATGATACTCTTTCCTACATAGTAAAAGTTAGAATGTATTGTTGATTTCCTAGGATTTTCGATAACATTTATTGGCAATCTTGTTGTATAATCTCTTGATGGAATTTATCCCCATCTTATCTCAACAATTGTGCTATGGGTCCACCTTATTGAAAGATAGATGGACAAGATCCTTGAGATTAATATGAAAGATTGATTGTGTAGGAGGAGCACCTCCTTTTGTGATCGTATACTCTAACCCATATTGATTGATTACCTTTTATTATGAGTTTGAGCATGTAATTCGGTTTTTGAATCAAGCATTTTCAATTTCATCATAGAGTATGATTTCCTATCCGGGAGTACAAGAAATTAATTGGATCTTTCAATGGCTTGGAATGCTTCTGAAACAGGGCATACTAAATCTTCAAGAGAAATTATTGGGATGAGCATACACTCAAAGGAAGTTCAAGTACCTTGGAAGCTGTGATTAGACACAGCTGCTACTGAGAGGAAGTTCCAGCTATTTTGGTATATCTTAAGGGGTTATGAGATTCAGGTGTGTAGATTGAAGAAGGCCACGTATGGCCTCTAACAGGACTCTCGTGCTTGGTATGAAAGAATACTGGTTAAGTTTAGAATTTTGTAAAATGATGTTGACTCTACCTTAAGTCATCCAATGATGAAATGCTAATTATAGTTTGATATGTGTAAAGATGAACTTATCATTAGATGTAAGAAAGAACTAGCTTCAGAATTTGAAATGAAGGATTTAGGTTGAATGCATTATTTTCTAGGTCTAGAAGTATGACAAAGGTCTAACAAAATTTTCTAAGTCAAGGAAAGTATACTATTGATATTTTGAAAAGATTTAGAATGATGGATTGTAAACCCATGTCTACTCCTATGGAATCTAACTTAAAGAAGTTAAGTGTTTTTGCAGCTAACTTTGATTTTGCAGATCCATCAGAGTACAGGCAGTTGATTGGATCATTGATGTATCTAGTTAACACTAAACCAGTCATATGTCTTGTAGTGAATGCTCTCAGTCAGTTTATGAGCTTGCCCAAACATGTTTATCATGTTGTAGCCAAGCACATCCCAAGATACTTGCAAGGCACCGTTGATTATGGACTGAAGCTGCTTAAGTTCAGATTAGTCAAGAAGTGTTACGGACAAGGAAAACTCTTCAAGCATTCACCCACTGCGACCTCTTGGACCTACAAGGACAGTCTTCAGTGGCATTAAGTAGATAAATACATTGTTGCAAGTGTTGCATCAAAAGAAGCAGTGTGGTTTCTCAAAATTCTTGTTGTGCTATTTTGATTTATTATCAGGGTTATATATTGATACCTACAATTCAGTGTTTTATGGCAGGTCAATCTTATGTTGCAGATATTCTCTTGAAGCTTGAGATAGACTTGGAGTCGTGAAGAACACCACCTTGGTTGAGAGGGAGTCTCAACCTATGTGATACATTGTGTTGTATCATCCTCTGCGAGTGATGAAAAGTGGATATAGTCTATACTTGTGTGCGAGCTGGAAGACTATGTTATGTAGTTCCATTCTATGCTTGTGTGCAAGATGGAAGACTACAATATTCTGATTATGTCTATTCCATTTCTTGCTTGTGTGCAAGATGGAAGATTATGGTGTTACATTCTTCTTTGAGAGAAGACTGAGGCAGTACAAGGTGGATATTATGGAACACTTGCTCTGATACTCTCTCAGGAGTATTTGAAGTTGTTAGCTAAGTTCAGATTACAACTTAAACATTGTATGTATTACTTAGGGTTGGGCCCTAATCTTGTAACCTGGTTGTAAGATTGTCACTTCATTCAGGATATGGTGCAAAGAGGCACCATTTAGCTAGATTATATTAGCACAGATGAACAGGTTGCTGATATTCTTACCAAACCCTTATCCAGAATGAAGTTCAAATACTTCAAGAGACAGACTTGGTATTGTGGAAAGTGAAACCCTGGTTGAGAGGGAGTTTCAATCTTAGTGACTCTATTTACAGTGTTTTGATCATTCTTTGCTTGTGTGCAAGAATGAGAAGTATCCAATCTATGCTTGTATGCTAGATGGAAAATTGTAATTATGTAAAGACCCACTTGTGTATTACACTTTCTATGCTTGTGTGCTCGAACCATCCTATGCTTGTGTGCTAGAACCATCCTATACTCGTGTGCTAGGTGGAAGATGTAATTCTATGCTTGTGTGCTAGATCCATTTTATGCTTGTGTGCTAGATGGAACTCTAAAGGTTCAGATTATGTATTCTCTTCTTCCCTAGTTAAGAGGGATTGTTGTTTATAACTAGGTAAGAGGGTTCGGATTGCCTTAAGGCAACATCCGAACCCTCATAGGACTGGGTCCTATCCATAAGGCAACGTGCCCCCCCACATAGGATTGGGTCCTATCCTAAAAGGTAACGTGCCCCAAGGATAAGCCCAGCCGTATCCTAAATACCCCACGCTACAACAAATATTGGCACCCAAATTAAAGGAGGCCGACTTGCAATAAAACAAAGTTAAAGATGCATATAAAGATAAGACATCTTGCAATTCAATATCAATCAATTCATGCAATCAGCGAAATAGCTCTGCAATTGAAGGTGTGAAATAAAGGAGAAGATTGGGCGAACCTGTTCAAGAAGATAGAAGGCATTTAGTATCCCTTGATGAAGATGATGTATTTAGAAGGGCAAATCTGATATGATAAAAGGGATCAGATCTGAAGAGTCCAGCTAAGTATTGTATTTGTGCAATTAAGAGAGAATATATAATCTGACCTGTGGGTCTTTAATGCTGGGTTTTTCCTCCTTGGAGGTTTTCCCAGGGTATTTGCGTTTGTCTCTTGTTTACTTGTTTCATTTATGAGTTTACTGAATTATGGTGTAATATAAAATCACAAATCTGATTAACAAACCAAGGGCATAATGAAAAGACATCAACCTGATTACTGATCTAGGGCACAAAATTCACACATTATACCCAAGCATCATCGGGGCATACTGGGGCATAATTTTTTTTGTATTTTCTTTGAAACAACGTCATTCTGACATTGTCTCAAAGAGGGGCAAATGTAGACAACTAAAAATGTCTCTTTAATCGTATACTAATTATTCATCTAATTAATTAAGTAATTCTTTAATTATTTGATTAAACTAACTATTTCTTTTAATCATCACTCTTCATAACTTCTAATTATTCTATTTCTATTTTCAAATCATTTTAATTAGTTAACCCTATTTCAAATATTAATTAAATATTAATTATTTAATTAATTGTGATTTATTCCTTAGTTAAATAGTCTTTATTATTTAATTAAGCTCATTTCTAATGTAAAAATAATTTTATTTAAATTAATTAAATTATTCTTCCAAATCCCCAAATTCTAATTCCAATTAATTTCATTTATCTCAAATTCACATTCTCCCAAAAAAAAAAAATTTAATAAAAGTGGAAAATCCACTGAACTATATATTAATGATAAAGAGTTCACATCAGGTTCAGACATGGCATACTGATAGGAAAGAACCCACAAGAAAACCTCCAGTTGTAGCCATATTTAGACTTAACAGACATATACAGTACCCTTTACCATATATATACTGATGAAAACCCCCACCCTCCTATTTCTGATATTTTTTACAAAAGTCCCATAGGACAACTTCAAACCAGAATTACTCCAACCAAAGAAGAGATGAACATGAAGAACCAACAAGGCAGATGAATAAGAGAAAATTCTCTGTCATGACCATAGCTAACCATTTCGAACCAAAAAGAAACCATGTAGCCTTCATTCCTGCAAAAAACCATACTACCAGCTACAAAAGAGAAAATATGTTAGTTGTCCAAAAACCAGGTAATAGAGCTCTCATCCGGTGGCTCATGAGAAGAGAAGGGAGGTAGAATCACCCGTAGAGGGAACGCCACGCAAGCAGGAGCAGAGCATAAAAATCCCAAAGAGATTAATGAATGTAAAGCCTGAAAAACAACCCATGCTTTATCCACATAATGGTCAAGAGCCAAGTACAACAAAAAATCCATAGAGGCTCTAGTATTTTCCAAGGAATCGCATATCAATCCCATACGTAACTGATGAAGCAAATGACCAGACTAGCCATTAGCCAAAAGCTCATGGTGAGGAAGAAAACCCCCGTAATAAAATGAACCCATATCAAACCGATAACTAGCCAATGCAGGAGAGACCAACTCCCAATTGTACACTGTCAGGAAGATAAACGTGGATACCAAGAGGCGAACCAAATCCTTATCGAGTAGAACATCAAAACAAATAGTAAGAAAATGAGAGAGAAGCTCATCATAAGAAACTTGACGACCAACCTATAACCACCAACTTCCCAAAAGCCTGTGAAACTCAAAATCAGTTTTTTCTGACTAATCAATCAATTCAGTCTTCTAATCCATCTAATCAGTCATCTCCCTAATCAGTCCAATCAACTGGCTAATCAATTGAGTTCATTCTTCAATCAATTTGAGTTAACAAACCAATCAATTGAGTTCATTGATCAATAAAACCGAGTTAAATCTATCAATTAACACTTGAGTTCGAGTTCTATTTCTCACCTCCTTTGTGTTGACAATCTATAAATTCAACCTCTTTTCTCAATCCAATCTAGAATCACATTCTTCAAAATTATTGTCTATCTTATGCAGGAAATCCAGTGCAACATCTAAGAGCCACCTACATCAGCAATACGGAGAAGAACAATGGAAACTGCAATACTATTGAGGGAGTTTTTTATTTGATTTGTTGTTTAATTCTCTTGATTAGTATTCTATTTCATTGGTTTGTGTTTGAATTTGTTAATTAGTTAAGAATTGGTGATTCGTTCTTACTTCCTTATTAGCATAGATTTAACGATTTCAAGCAGGAAAACAGGTACCCATTATAATCCTTTTCAATTTTTATGGAATGCACTCTTCCATAATTGAATCAATGATTCCCAAGAGGGGATATTACTTTGATAAATGAAACAAAAGTTGTTGATAATGTAGATAGAGGATCTCCATGGTTTTTGTTGGATTGATGATTAGATTTTCATCCTTCCATTTGATAGTGAATATTTTCTCCTTCTTATGAACTTATGTAATAAAATTTCGAAAAGAACTAGATCACGGAGTGTGATTTGAAACGTTGATGCAAAATTTTCTTTACACAATCTAATTTAGAAACAACTATATTAATTAAGAACTAGATAGTTTTATCATTATATTTTATCCAATTTATTCTACATATGATTCATCCCCCTCTTTGCTATAGACCTCAAGTTGTCAAGTTTTCTTCTCAGTTATAAGAATTACTTTCCGAAGGGTGATGTCTTTGGAGGTGAAATTTCAAAGTTATGCTCACTTATAGGCATTGTCTATTGCAGTGTGATGTTTATGAGGAGACGGGGTAGGTAGGAGGGAAGTCGAAGTTCAAAATAATTGTCAAATTTTATCTAAAAGCATGTCATTTGTACAATAGTTATTACATTTGAGATAAACAAACAAACATGAATAAGACATAAAAAAGAAAAATGCTGAATATTCATTTTCAACTCTTACAAAAATTAATCTATATCTTTTATTTTGTTACCACAATTAATAAATTGCTGATATTCAAGTTTTAAACATACATTCAAGATAAAAAGTACTTTGTAAAACATAAATAAATATAAGAAATTAAACAAATACTTACAGTCTAAAACTTAGATAGATATGCCCAGCCCCTAAGGACTAATCAGAACAGATTGTGCAGTTGAATTCAAATCTGATTTAAAAAGTAAGCAATTGCGGCACTAAATTTAACTTTTCCTATTCAATGTATAATAGGACATGGCCTGGTCAATTGAGATCATGTCTGGTCAATTCAGTAGAATAGTAGTTAGTCTTTAGAATTCATGGTGCTGTTTCTGTCCTTGCTAAAGGCGGTTAGTGCTAATCGAAACTGTGTTTAGTGGAGACCTGGAAATGGGGTATTGGAAGCCAGCAAATGGAAAGAATTAGCCATGATATTGACAGACACCTTCAATAATTTTCATGGGCACTAAGAAAAAGAAATGTACTTAAAAGAATCATGGGGAATAAAGAAATGGAAATACAAAAATGCCCGAAAGAGAATGAAGTGGGATATAAATTGAGGAGAACTCTGCTGATTTTACTGAAAACGAAGAGTGTCATGGCCTGAGGAACTTGGAAGGAAGTAAAGGCAAGGCATATGTGTTTCTATGATGTTTGTTTCTTGATTCCCTCAAATAGCTGGTCCAAATATATTCTCTGGGTTGTCAGTTTAGCTAGACACCATTCCCAAGGTGCCCAGTAAATAGCACTGAGAAGAAGCAAATGCTTATTTTTGCAGTTTTTACTTCTCTGAAAAATGATGTATGTCCCCCCCCTTATAGATGCTCTAGTCTGACTAGGAGGTGAACTTTTAACTGTTTGTAAGGAAGTATCTACAAGCTCTGTTTTCTTAACCAATCAGGTGGTGGGTAAGTTTTGTAACCAGGACCTGTGAATCTTTGGGTGCCTAATTTATCTTCCTCCCCATTTCCCATCATTACCTGTGTAGAAGCCATGGAAGCCTTTGGGCTATAGACATCCCTGTCTGAGGAGAATTTTAATGAACTGCAAGAAACTCTCTTTGCTTGTCTCTAAGTTGATGAGTATATTTAGTAACCAAAAACTGTATTATTTGTAATTGTCACACTTATCCCCTCGTCATTTCCCACTGGTATAGGTGTAGAAATTATTGCAGCCTTTTGATTAGACACATCTCTGTCTGAGCTGGATTTTAATGAGCTGCTAGAAAGTAGCTACAAACTTTCTTCGCTTTATCAATTAGGTGGTGCGCATGATTTGTATATTGCAGGTGCCTAGTTTATCCTCCATTTCCCATCATTTCCTGTGTAGAAACCATGGAAGCCTTCCAGCTATATAGGTCACTGTCTGAGGAGAAATTTTAATGGACTGAAAGAAAGTATCCACAGATTTTCATTGATTGGCCAATAAGGTGGTGGTGGGTATGCAAGAAAAGTATCCACAAATTTTCTTTGCTTAACCAATAAGGTGGTGGATGTGTTTTAGTAACCAAGAACTGTGTTACTTGTAACTGCTCCACTTATCCCTCAATATCGGTGTAGAATTTAGTTGCAGCCTTCTGATAGTAGAACACCCCTCTCTGAGCTGGCTTTTAATGAGCTAAAAGAAAGTACCTTTGAACTTTCTTTCCTTAATCAATAAGGTGGTGGGCATGATTTGTATCTTGTAGGTGCCTAATTTATCCCCCTCCCACTCACCATTTGCCATCAATACCTGTGTAGAAACCATGGAAGCAAGCCTTCCAGCTATATAGGTCCCTGTCTGAGGAGAATTTTTAATGAACTGCTACAAAGTATCTACAAATTTTCTCTGTTTAGCCAATAAGGTGATGAGTTTGCAAGAGAAACTATCCACAAATTTTCTTTGCTTAACTGATAAGGTGGTAGTTATGTTTTAGTACCAAGAACCGTGTTACTTGTACTTGCCCCACTGATCCCCTAGTTATCTCCCAACAATATCGGTGTAGAAATGATTGGAATCTTTTAATTATAGACACCCCTGTCTGAGCTGATCTTTAATGAGCTGCAGAAAGTACCTATAAACTTTCTCCCTTGATCAATAAGGTTCTGGGCATGTTTTTTATCTTGTAGGTGCCTGATTTCTGATTTATCCCCCTCATCGTTTTCAACACCATGGAAGCCTTTCAACTGGCTGTTCCATTTAAAGAATTAGTTTTACTTTCCTTGGTCTGTTTCCTCCTCTTTGTTACTCCAGCAGTCTCAGCAGAGAAACGAGCTGCTTATCATTCTCTGAACGTTGCAGCTCGGCTGCAAGAGGTCAGATCCCAGCCAGTGCACCTACAGCATACCAATGAACAAGAGGAGAACCAGAATGTACCAAGACATCCATGGAAACTGCAAATTTTGCACAGAGATGCTCTCATTGTGGGAAACCTGACCTATCAGCACAGGATTATCGAGAGGCTGAAAAGGGAATCCAGGAGGGTGAAGGCACTCAACAGGCGGATGGAGAAAAAATTGAACAAGGGCAAAGAAATGATGAATGGGAAATCCAAAACCGAGGGTTTCAGTGGCGTGGTGATATCGGGCATGGCGGAAGGCAGCGGGGAATACTTCACACGCATAGGCGTGGGAACACCGGCGAGAGAGCAGTACTTCGTGTTGGACACGGGTAGCGATGTAGTATGGGTGCAGTGCCAACCGTGCAACGATTGCTACGACCAGGCCGACCCGGTCTTCGACCCGTCCTCCTCGGCCTCCTTCACCTCCATTTCCTGCGGCTCCCCGGTGTGCAACGAGCTGGATGTGGCGGACTGTAACAGCCGTGGGTGTGTGTATCAGGTCGCTTATGGAGACGGATCCTATTCCATCGGGAGCTTCGCTACGGAGACGCTCACTTTCGGTACCACGGCTGTTCAGAATGTGGGCATCGGGTGCGGCCACGACAACAAGGGACTGTTCGTTGGGGCCGGCGGGTTGCTCGGTCTAGGAGCCGGTCGACTCTCTTTTCCAACCCAACTGGGGACTTATGGGAAGGTTTTTTCGTATTGCCTGGTCGACAGGGCGTCCGGATCATCGGGCACACTGGAATTCGGCCCGGCGTCGGAGCCGCCCGCCGGGTCCGTCTTCACACAGCTTCTCAGAAACCCACAAATGGACACCTTTTATTATGTCTCTTTGACGGCCATTAGCGTCGGTGGGTTGCTGGTGTCTCTCCCACAGTCGGTCTTTGAGTTCGACGAGACGGGTCAGGGCGGCGTCATAGTGGATTCCGGCACCTCCGTCACGCGGTTGCAGAAAGAGGCTTATGAAGCCATGCGGGATGCCTTCGTTGCAGGTACAACAGATCTTCCTAGGGCGCCGGGAATTGCCATTTTTGACACTTGTTATGATTTGTCCGGCCATCAGACCGTGAGCGTTCCGACTGTGGGTTTTCATTTTTTGAACGGAGTCGGGTTGATTCTTCCCGCGGGGAACTATCTGATTCCTATGGATTCCAAGGGAACTTTTTGCCTTGCCTTTGCACCCACATCTGGTGACCTGTCTATCATCGGGAATATTCAGCAGCAGCATTTTCGGGTTTCCATTGATTCTGAAAGCTCCCTCGTTGGCTTTGCTCCCAACCAGTGCTGATTCGGTGCCCAACTATACAGGGCTTAACCAGTCGGTAAAATTTGTGATTTCGACTGAAAGTCGGAAATAAAATCAACAGAAAGTCAATTCAAAAAGTGGATGAGCAGTTGAAATCTAAGTGGATGGGCAGTTTAAATCTCAATAGCAGCAAAAAATAGATGGGCAATTCAAATCTGAATAACAGCAGAAAGTGAATGGTCAGTATAAATCTCAATGGCAGCTGACATGACAGTATATGATTTGAAAAGACTGTTAAATCTGCATTTGAGTGTGATGTGGTATGTGGGCTGTGCAGCTGCAGAGCTCCTGCACAATAATTAACTTAGTTGGCTATTAAATATTGTTCCCTCTGTTTCTTTGGGGGTATTTATTTGGGGAAGTTTGTCTGCTGAGTAATGTATTTTGATGGATTTTTTTCCTGTATCAGTGAAGTATTCGAATCTTAAACAGTAATATTTGTTTTTTTGTCTTTTTTAATTGGAATAAGAATAAAGATCTCTTTCTTATTGGAGCCAACAATTTA
This sequence comes from Cryptomeria japonica, assembly GCF_030272615.1. Classification (NCBI taxonomy): domain Eukaryota; kingdom Viridiplantae; phylum Streptophyta; class Pinopsida; order Cupressales; family Cupressaceae; genus Cryptomeria; species Cryptomeria japonica. The sequence goes on along the minus strand of NC_081411.1, from coordinate 398,709,469 downwards.
AGGCATAGATATCCTTCAGTTCTTATTACACCCAATACCAACTGTGGATGGTAACTTGAAATTTATTCTCCCAATAACAAGAATTGACATATTAAAGCTGTTTTGGCAGGCCATCATTTAAGAATTAAAACATCCGACAGCTATATGGGTGTAATAATGACACTTGATATGTTAATCTAATAGTTGTGAAAGTGAATTATTTAATAAAATTGGGTTATTAACAATTTTGAAGATGTTCTTTTAGAATAATTGTAAAATCAAAATCAATATTTTAAAAAAATTTATGTCAAATTTTAGAAGATTTATAAAGAAGATTAGGGGAAGAGCATCTGTTACTCCATGTTCTAATTATCATTCACTCCTTGCTCACTCAACCTTCAATTACTAATTTTAAAGAAACCTTAAAAAATGATAACTAAAAGTCCATTAATAAATTTCACATGTACTAATAGCCACCCACTTTACCTCCACTAGTTAGAAATTTTGGACTTTGATTGCAAGAGTTATGCACCTTTATTGGTACCCATAGCGCACAACTACTTCGACTCTTGCATGAATCCCATAGCATGGATCATTACTATCTAGAAGTCATAACAATAGCTATAAGCAGTTAAGTCACATATGAAGACAACCAAAAAAAATTGTTGAAATCTGATGTATTGTTTAAGATTTGTGGGTGCGTGAAGTTAGCTATATTGGTTATTGGTGCACTTCCCCTAACTCTTTGTTGAGTGGAGGTTTCATGAAATCTTAAAGAGATGAGATCAAAATTGTATTTCAAGCGATTTTAGCATGATGGATACCCTCGATCCTTGACTCTTAGATAAAGATCAATTATTTGTACAGTTTGATTCATACTAAATCAATATCAATGACTTACAAAATATTTTTAAAATATATATATCCTCTCATAAAAAAAACCAAAATTTAAAAGATAATTCAAATAAAAAATTAGAAAAAAAAGGTAAGTAAGATGAAATTAACCTATAGACTACAAATACACTTTTTTAAAAGTATTTATAAAAAGATTTTAAATTTTATAAAAGTTAGTCAATAATTTGTATGATTTGTTTATTGAATGACTTGTCACATTATAAAAAACAAAAAAAATAAAAAAGTTGAGATTATTTTTTAAATCACAATTAATAACTTTTACTCAAATAAAATATGATGTTTTAAGTTTATCATTTTCTATCTATGAGAAGTACTAGGCTTAATAATTGACTATTCTCTCTTATTTCGTTTAGGTTTTTTATAATATTATTATGCAATAAGTTTTATTATATTTATAAATTAATTAATTTAGGTTCATCAATAAATGAATATACTTGTATAATCAATTTAATAAATTATAATTGGTTGATAAATGAATGTTAATAAATTTGATAATTAGATAAGAGAATTTATGTATTTAGTTTCGATAAATTATGTATGTGTAATTAATTTATCATTGTCTTAGAAATTATATGTAATGTTTTTTTGGTGTTTTCTTCTACATTTTTGCTTCTTGAAGTGGATTTGGCTATGTGCTTTTGTTTATGCCATTTGCATTTTGGATGTAAATATTTTTGTGGTACTTTGATCTTATTTCAAAGGATGTTTTGTTTGATATATGTGTTCTATAATTGTTCTAGACCCGTGATGTGTTGGTTTGCCTTATGATGATTTGTGATTTATGTAGTTGCATTGAGGTGTGTGATAATTTATTGTGCCTTTGATGATTATGGTGGACTAATGTAGTGATTCAGAACTACCAAGTGTGAGAAGTTGATTTGATTAATGATTGGAATGTGACAAATGATACCAACCTGATTGATTGAATTAAAAATAGTAAATTATATTTATGTCATATTATTTTGTTAAAGAGATTAAACGCTTATTGATAAATTTGATGATACATGTTAGATTTGGTGGATGGATATGATGAAGATGATGTTATGATATTGACCATTCAGGGAATAATTATATGTTTTTTTTTTGCAATGAAAGAATGTCTATGTTGTAATTTAATGTATTTAATTAGATGAGACTATTATTATTGTTATTTAATTGATGGTTAGATGTGAAATGGGTAATATTGCATATTTGAATATTTTATAATGCATGCAATGTTAAAATCTCCTTCCGATGATTTTAGTTACTTTGATTTTTTTTAATATAAATATATGTGAATGAATGAGTAGGTACACTTGACATGTTAATGTTTTAGTGACTACAAGTATATGACATCGACTCTACCTAGATATGTAGGTCTAAGCGAGCCCATATCTCCGATAGTGGTTATAGGAGATAGCACGCTAGCCTTTAATGTTCCCAACCAATGATTTTCCTTAATGTATATGTTTATACTTCCGATTACCATTTTGGTAATGTATGGTTATCCCAATGCATATTTGTTAATGATCAATAAAGATTGTTTGTGCATAGTCAATCATATGTGAATTGTCGGCATTAAATATGTATATATTAATGGTATTTTCATATTGCTATGTTGATTTAATATTTAATTGTCAAATATGTCTTACGAGTATTTGTTTTAATTGGCATTTACCCAATTGGGTGTATGGATGACTTTTGGGGGTTAAAATTGGACTTTTGGAGAATTTAAATTTAATTTATGTTGATATGACATTTAATTGTTTAATGGTTATTTGATGTTTTTGGAATATTTTTACGGGGCTTATTTATGCTCATTTTATTATGCAATTTATCGGGGCGAGTATATGAACATGGGAATTAAAGTTTTATTTAATTATTTATTTATTTTATCATTTTAATTTTACAAAGCCAATTGAGTTTTATATCGGAAAGTGCTGATTTTTGACACTTAGTTATTTTTCTCTCATTTTGGCTCTCAACTAAAAGAATAAATTCCTATACTTCAAATTTTGAATTGATGATTAAGGGCGATTTATTTATGGAATTTTATGGGTAGAGGCTCAAATTATTCATGTGGGTGAGCTCTACAAGTTGTCCAATTTTCATGGCTTTTTTCGATGTGTTTGGCCTTCACTTAAATATTGAAGATTTCTTCCATTTGAAGGTATGAATCTTGAATTTCTCCCTTCTTTCTTAATTTAAATGTTTAAATCTTGTTTGGAATGATTCTTGAGATGATTTAGAACATTCTCATTGTTTCAATTTGATCTTTAAATAAGTTATTGGATTGTATTGTTTGAATTTTGAATTTGTATGCTTTTGAATTCAAAGACATGGGTTTGTATGGGCAAACTCTACCCAATTTTTTATGGATGGATAAAATGTGAGTTTTATTGCATTTTTGGAGTATTGTGTAATTATAGAGCATTGGTTTTTCCTAGATTTTTGATTGGTTGAGTTTGAATTTTGAAGCTTTTTGGAGGTCCATCAATAGTGGATGGCCTCCATGAATGATTTTAGTCCAAAATGTGATTTTATAGAAGTTTAAATTTATGATTTTCAATATGATTTTATTTTGTGGAGTTATTATATTATATAAGTAAATATTATTATTGGGTCGATTTAATTTGGATTCGTTCTCTTGGCATTATAGCCAATTGAGTATAATGTGAATTGTATGTGAATATGGCAGTGCAATGCAAATATGATAATTTGATGTGCATTGAGAATTGTTGTTAGTGTAGGTTTTTATTTTCCTTATGCCTAGTATTTATTTTTCCTACACATATTTTATCAAGCTTGCTTAGGTTATTAGGAGTGGTTAATATGAGGACACATAGTGAAATATGTTAGACAACTCAGATAACCAGAGAACAACTGAGAGCGGGGGGGGTGAATCAGTTGTCATTGGATTATAGAACTTTAAGCATTCAAAACCTTATTACCGGAACACATAAACTCAATACCAGAAGGCATAAACCAAATACTGGATAAGCAAATATAGCAATTAAACATAAACATAAATCATAGAACAATTACCGTCCATCCATAACACATGACACCAAGATTTGTATGTGGAAAACCCAGTAAAGGGAAAAACCACGGTGGGAAGCCTACCCACAATTAGATAATACTTCTACAATAAGTATGTGATTAGGACATGCAGGAAGGCCAATAGCCTAGAGCGCACTACTCATCACAAAAGGAGCCTCACCGACTACAGAAAACATTGGACTACAATCTGGAATGAAGATTGAACTACAAGTATAGCATCTCCTATGCTTGAGTACAATTTTGGTTAAGCTCAGTATCGAAGGCCTTAAACCTCTCTTACAAAACCAATTCAATAACCTATGATCGACCAAAACCTTTGCATATGATTACAACATTATTCATAGACAGATAATCCTATATCCCATAATCTCTTAAGCCCATGATCTACAAAGAGATCTTGGGTATGTGCAGGATCATGGTGTGCCAAAACGGGCCCTTAAGTGGCAATGAAATTTCAGAAAATCAGAGTTATGCAACTTGACATGAAAATTTGAATAAGTTGTGAACATTATTTTTAAAATATGTAAGAAAAGAATCTATAGAAAATTGAATGTAGTTTCTAAGCTGCTAGTTGTTTTTTGAAAAAAAAAATCCTATTTGATGAAAATTTTAAATTTCAATGCAATGGTAATAAAATTTTAGGAAAAAGATAAGAAGAAGATCTATGTATGACCACCCTAATCACAATCAAATCATAATATTTTTTTATAATATTTATAATATAAGTATTAGACTCATGTCTGGATGTGACACATTTTTTAATAATTTGTTATAAAGTAAATAATTATTTATGAATTTTTTACTACAGTTTTTCATAAATTCAGAAACTCCTACGTCTGACCACCTTAACTTGGTCAAAACCTTATGAAATTTAATTTAATTTAATTTTTTCCTATAGTAGACGAAGAATAGGATGTGATGCATGTTTTAGATTCAAAAAATGTTATACCGTTTGAAAGTTATGAGTGTTTTTCAATCAGTCTATCAATCAAGACTATTGTCAGAATTCAATTAGAAACTAATAATAATTATTTATTAAAGTCAAAATAAGACAAGCCTTATATTGTTGGAAAGCTGAGAACGTCCTTAAAAAACCCTTTTCGTTTTATCAATTTTGGCTACAAAAAAAGTTGTCAGCCACCAGTGTGAAGTCTGGAAAATCAAGGAATACTGAAAAACACATTTTTTCAGTTGACTTTCCAGGCTGTCACTTCCAAGCCAAATACCAAAGCATTCTCGAGCCAAAATTTGAAAATTGTACAACAAAAATCAGAAATCTGATTATATCAGATATCCACTTTTAATAAGTAAATTCACTAACTAAATTTGCACATAATTAATCTATTGTTTATAATATATTAATTTATAATAATTAGTATATGATATTAGGGAGAGAGAGAGAGAGAGAGAGAGAGAGAGAGAGAGAGAGAGAGAGAGAGAGAGAGAGAGAGAGAGAGAGAGAGAGAGAGTTAGAGAGAGGGAGGGAGAGGGGGGAAGGGAGAGAGAGATAAAGAGATTAGCGGAGAGGGAGAGAGAGAGAGAGATTAGGAGAGAGAGAGGGAAAGGGGGGAAGGGGAGAGAGAAGAGGGAGAGGGTAAAGGGAGAGATAGATAGAGAGATTAGGGGAGAGAGACAGGGAGGCTATAGAGAGTACAGAGAGAGAGAGATAGAGAGATGGGGAGGGTGAGGGGAGAGAGAGATGGGGAGAGGGAAGGGAGAGAGAGAGAGATAGAGAGAGATATGACCCTTTACGACTCTATACGGTGTCGTTATGGTTCATCATGACCCCTTATCACACCATATGGTATCATTAGGGATCTTATGGTGTCCCTAAGGGGTCCATATTGTGTCCTATGACCCCTTAGGACACCATATGACCCCTAACGACACAATTTGGTGTCTTAAGGGGTCATATGGTGTCCTAAGGTGGTCATATTGTGTCCTACAACCCCTTAGGACACCATATGACCCCTTAAGACACCAATGGTGTCTTAAGGGGTCATATGGTGTCCTAAGGGGTCATGGGAGCACCATATGGCCCCTAAGGACAACATACGACCCATTTATGACACCATATGGTGTCATTAGGGGTCATATTGTGTCCTACAACCCCTTAGGACACCTATGACCCCTTATGACACCATATTGGGTCATTATGGGTCCTATGGTATCCTAAGGGGTCATATTGTGTCCTACGACCCCTTAGGACACCATATAACCCCTTAAGACACCATATTGGGTTGTTATGGGTCCTATGGTGTCCTAAGGGGTCATATTGTGTCCTACAAGCCCTTAGGACACCATGTGACCCCTTAAGACACCAAATAGTGTCATTATGGTTCATATTGTGTCCTAATGAGTCATATTGTGTCATATGACCCCTTTCAGACACCATATTACCCCTTAGGACACAATATGACCCTTTATGACTCTATATGTTGTCGTTATGGGTCATATGACCCCTTATGACATCATATGATGTCATTAGGGATTCTATGGTGTCCTAAGGAGTCACATTGTGTCCTACACCCCTTAGGATACCATATGACCCCTTAAGACACCATGTTGGGTCGTTATGGGTCCTATGGTGTCCTACGACCCCTTAGGACACCATATGACCCCTTAAGACACCAAATTGTGTTGTTCTGGGTCATATTGTGTCCTAAGGGGTCATGGGACACCATATGACCACTAAGGACAACATACAACCCCTTATGACACCATATTGGGTCGTTATGGGTCCTATGGTGTCCTAGGGTCATATTGTGTCCTACGACCCCTTAGGACACCATATGACCCCGTAAGACACCCATATTGGGTCGTTATGGGTCCTATGGTGTCCTAAGGGGTCATATTGTGTCCTACGACCCCTTAGGACACCATATGACCCCTTAATACACCAAATTGGGTTGTTATGGGTCCCTATCATGTCCTAAGGTGTCATATTGTGTCCCTACAACCCCTTAGGACACCATATGACCCCTTAAGACACCAAATTGTGTTGTTATGGGTCATATTGTGTCCTAAGGGGTAATGGGACACCATATGATCCCTAAGGGACAACATACGACCCCTTATAACACCATATTGGGTCATTATGGGTCCTATGGTGTCCCTAAGGGGGTCATATTGTGTCCTACAACCCCTTAGGACACCATATGACCCTTTAAGACCCCAAATTGTGTCGTTATGAGTCATATTGTATCTTAAGGGGTCATGGGGAACCATATAACCCCTAAGCACTACATACAACCTCTTATGACACCATATTGGATCGTTATGGGTCTTATGGTGTCCATAGGGGTTATATTGTGTCATACAACCCTTTAGGACACCATATGACCCTTAAGACACCAAATTGTGTCGTTAGGGGTCATATGGTGTCCTAAGGGGTCGTAGGACACAATATGACCCCTAACGACAACATATGACCCCTTATGACACCATATTGGTTTGTTATGGGTCCTATGGTTTCCTAAGGGGTCATGTTGTATCCTACGGCCCCTCAGGACACTATATGACCCCTAACGACACAATTTGGTGTCTTAAGGGGTCATATGGTGTCCTAAGGGGTCATATTGTGTCCTACGACCCCTTAGGACACCATATGGCCCCTTAAGACACCAAATTATGTTGTTATGGGTCAATGGTGTCCTAAAGGGTCATGGGATACCATATGACCCCTAAGGACAACATACGACCCCTTATGACACCATATTGGTTGATATGGGTCCTATGGTGTCCTAAGAGGTCATATTGTGTTCTATGACCCCTTAGGACACCATATGACCCCTTAAGACACCAAATTGTGTCATTATGGGTCATGGACACCATATTACCCCCTAAGGACAACCATACGACCTCTTATGGCACCATATTGGGTCGTTATGGGTCCTATGGTGTCCATAGGGGTCATATTATGTCCTACGACCCCTAAGGATAACATACGACCTCTTATGACACCATATTGGGTCGTTATGGGTTCTATGGTGTCCTAAGGGGTCATATTGTGTCCTATGACCCCTTAGGACACTATATGACCCCTTAAGACACCAAATTGTGTCGTTATGGGTCATATTGTGTCCTAAGGGGTCATATGACACAATATGACCCCTTAAGACACCATAGGACCCATAACAATCCAATATGGTGTCATAAGAGGTCATATGTTGTCCTTAGGGGTCATATTATGTCCTACGACCCCTTAGGACACATATGACCCATAATGACACAATTTGGTGTCTTAAGGGGTCATATGGTGTCCCTAAGGGGGTCGTAGGACACAATGTGACCCCTATGGACACCATAGGACCCATAACGGCCCGAATATAGTGTCATAAGACGTTGTTATGTTGTCTTTAGGGGTCATATGGTGTCCCATGACCCCTTAGAACACCATATTGGGTCGTTATAGGTCCTATGGTGTCATAAGGGGTCATATGGTGTCCCATGACACCTTAGGACACCATATGACCCATAATGACACAATTTGGTCATATGGTGTCCCATGACACCTTAGGACACCATATGACCCATAACGGCACAATTTGGTGTCTTAAGGGGTCATATGGTGTCCTAAGGGTCATAGGACACAATATGACCCCTAAGGACAACATACGACCCCTATGATACCATATTGGGTTGCTATGGGTCCTATGGTGTCCATAATGGTCTTATTGTGTCCTACGTCCCCTTAGAACACCATATGACCTCTTAAGACACCAATTGTGTCGTTATGGGTCATATTGTGTCCTAAGGGATCATAGGACACAATATGACCCTCTAAGAACAACATACAACCTCTTATGACACCATATTGGGTCGTTATGGGTCCTATGGTGTCCTAAGGGGTCATATTGTGTCCTACGACCGCTTAGATCACCATATGACCCCTTATGACACCACATTGGGTCATTATGGGTCCTATGGTATCTAAGGGTCATATTATGTCCTACGACCCCTTTGACACCATATGACCCCTTAAGACACCAAATTGTGTCGTTATGGGTCATATTGTGTCATATGACTCCTTTAAGACACCAGATGACCCCTTAGGACACAATATGACCCTTTACGACTCTATACGGTGTCATTATGGGTCATATGACCCCTTTTGACACCATATGGTGTCGTTAGGGGTCTTATGGTGTCCTAAGGGGTCATATTGTGTCCTACGACCCCTTAGGACACCATATGACCCCTTAAGACACCATATTGGTCGTTATGGGTCCTATAGTTTCCTAAGGGGTCATATTGTGTCCTATGACCCCTTAGGACACCATATGACCCCTTAAGACACCAAATTATGTCGTTATGGGTCCTATGGTGTCCTAAGGGGTCATATTGTGTCCTACGACCTCTTAGGACACCATATGACCCCTTAAGACACCATATTGGGTCATTATGGGTCCTATGGTGTCCTAAGGGGTCATATTGTGTCCTACAACCCCTTAGAACACCATATGACCCCTTAAGACACCAAATTGTGTTGTTATGGGTCTCTCTCTCCTTCTCCTCTCTCCTTCTCTCTCTCTCCCCTCTCTCCCCTAATCTCTCTTTCTACCCCCCCCCCTCTCTCTCTCTCTCTCTCTCCACTCCCTCTCTCTCTCTCTCCCCTAAAAAATTATAATTCCACTTCAGATGTCCCTATTGGGAATTGAACTTGGGTCTCCATAGTGAGAACCCAGTGTTTTAACCAATTAAGCTCAACCCCCTTGGACTATTTTATATAGTATATTATTGTATTATATAATATAATATAATATTTTATAATCTAATATTATATTATATATTATGTATTATATAATATATAATATAATATAATATAATATAATAATATAATATATTATATATTACATAATATGTAATATATGATATATTATTATATTACATTATATATTATATAATTTATTTTTTAATTTAAAATTACAAATAAAAATCATATATCCGATTGTATCCGATATCTGATTTTCTTAGGTATTTACCATGCGAAGGTGTACTGACACCCAGGCCAAGCAAAAAGTCAACACGTATTTTCGCGTTTTTAGATGAGTGGAGAAGGCTATTTTTTTTCACATCGCCACTTTTTGGACCCCATGATCCTGCACTAACCCTCTTACATCATATTTATACCAACCTGGGACCTAAACAATTAGGTTGGCCACCTAGAAGATAGTACAACAAATTCATAACATAAACCCACAATCCAATGATCAACCAAGTCAGCTGAGGCCAAAAACAATGTAAACCAATCATTAAATCTCACTGGTAGCGCTCAGGAACACCTCCAACACATTACATAAACTGGTCAATAACCTAGATAATGTACCATACCCAAAATAGGTCGTCATAAACCAAATCCAACACCATTGATCAACAGGAACACGAACAAGATAACCAACAACATCCCGAAAGCCATCTAGAAGCCGCACCAGCACCACTTTATCAAGTGCATCAAAAGATCTTCAACAAAGCTCTATCGGTAAAACCCTTATCAGTGACCCAAAAGACTTACTAGAACAAATGATAGCATCTGAGTCATCAAATTCTGAACCAACTGATCATGATACACATCTGAATAGCATGAATGACATATCCATTAATACATTTGGCCTAAAATTCTGACGGAGAAGGTAATATTGTGACCAGATTTGGTTTTTTTTGAAAAAATGCCCGCATTCATCGGAATTCTGACAATAATTCAACTTTGATTTCAACGGAGAAGGAATTGGCAATGAAATTTGTGTTTTTTGAAGAAAAAGTGCCCGCATTCATGAAAATTCTAATGACCGTGGGGCATTACTTAAAAAAAGAAGAAGACCATGTCATTTGATAAACATTAATCCCGCCTCTTCGTCCCTTCGACCTCTGCCATCACAAAAAAATTGGGCATTACGAGGGAAACAATTCTGGATTGGGGTGCCGCTAAGATCCAGTTGAAGAAAAAGGGTAGGGTAATCAACCAATTCATTCACAGGATGTTTTCTTGAAGAAAAAAACATTATGTTTGTGACAATGTGTCGAATTTGCTTAATGTAGTGATGAAATTGTTTGAATTTTTACATAGGAGGTTTTATTTGTCTTGGTTGATGATCAAGTTGTATCCTTCTTATAATGAATTTTACTGCTCATAATTTTTTTTTTCCCTAGCTCATATTCATTGTTTGGTAGAAAAGAGATAAATAAGATTGAATTGGATGGTTGATCAAATGAAATGACAATTAATCCTCTTTATAGGCATAACCTCTTAAAGGCATACGCTTATTAAGGAGCGGGATGACCTAAACCTACTTGATCAAATAGGGAAGAACCGTACCACAGATTGTGCCACTCTTTGTGCCACTCTTGTATCTGACATCCACTAGAAGTGGCATGAACGTAGGCTCTAGCTGGGGAGCTTACCTTGGGTATGGATGCCGGTATATATGGCTATGACAGAAACTCCCTGCTACAAGACCATGAGACCACTGTGTAGTGATCGAGTGCCATTTTTTGTCGGTGTTTTGGAAGGGAGGATAAGTGTACTATGATAGGAAGGTGGTATAAAATGGAAGATGAGAGGTATAAGGTTATGAGGTGTGGGTTAGGATAAGATAGGGAGGTAAGTGATGAAGGATGTAATGGTGAAAGAGTAAGTTAGGATATGTTAGGGGTTTGGAAGGTAGGAAAGTGAATGGGGGGAGATAAAAGGATGTGAAGGATGGAATGGGGTTAGGTAGGTGAAGTAAAAGTAAATGTGTATGAGGTTAAGGTTTAGGATAGGATGTAGGAAAGTGGAGGAGGTTAAGAGAGGGGATATGAAAGGTAGATGGAAGGTAATAATGATAGGAAGTGAGGTAAAGGTTATGAGGTGTGGGTTAGAAAATATGGTGTAGGAAATGGAAGGAAGGGTCATCCATGCCGTAGTGATTCAAGAGGAGCACATTCACATGAGGGACAAGAAGAGTCATATCACTTTGAGAGTTTTCACCAAGATGAGTAGCCCGATTATGGACCTCAAATATTACAAGCCTTATAGAATTTGATAGGTGTGATATAGGATAGGTTTTCACCCACAACAAAGACACCTCATGAGGATCCACTTGTAGTAGAGGAGCATATACTTTCATCTTGGGAGCTTATTAGGAGTTCGCCTTGAATTTGGGAAATACACATAGAGGAGATAGAAGATTGATCAATACACATTACCTAGCTTGATCATGCATAAATACAAGAGGTATAGACTATAGCAAGCACACATCATGAGCCAAAGGATCATATTCGAGAGTTGTTTCATCTCCAATCCTCTACATTTTTAAGATCCACAAATGGGGTTGAGGCTAAGTCTTGGTTACTTAGCTTGGACTTATGCTTTGGGTTGCATCTATATGTGAGCAACCTAAAGGCATAATTTGCAATGCAATTTTTGAGAGGACTTGCTTCGACCTTGTGGTACTGGGAGGATAAAATGCACCAACTCACATTGGAAACCCTCTCATGGGATACCATTTTGGAGTGCTTGAAAGTGTGTTCTATTTCAAAATATTTTTGACAAAGATGCATAGATGAGTTTCACAATTTACATAATGAGGTTTTGTAGTGGCTCAGCATGAGAGTTAGTTTTTTGAGTTCTTGTAGTTTGTAGATTACATTCAAGACAAGTTACTTGTCAATTATTTCATTAGGGGTGGAAAGCCCAAAATTTCAGTTTTCCTACACATGGCCAATCCAAATGACTTTAGGGTTGCTATGGCAAAGTCTCTTATGGAAAAGGAGGTACATGGGAGGACACACGAGGCATGAGAGAAGTTTGTAACCTTGATCAAGGGACTAAAGTGTCCATAGGCCTCCCCATCCTTCAAAGGAGAATTTAGACTTACTATAGGATTTCAAAGAAAAACCCAATAGTATCAATATTAGGGACAAAGGTATAGAGCATAGTAGGGGCCATAGGGTAGTCACATGTGACCATCATTGAAACAAGGATATTTTAGGTATGAGAAACTATAGGGCTATCAAGCTAGGCATTCTATGACTCAACAACCTTTTAGGGGAGAATCTAGTGTTTTTAGTAGTTAGGATCTTCTAATTATGGTGGGGCCTATCCAACATAGGGTTATATGAGAGGCACATGTTATGTATATGTTAGTATCAAATAGAGAGTGCCAGTTATCTTTCTTCGTGACAGTTGTTGTTGTTTGAGTATTCTTGAGGTTTAGATGTTGATGAATGAAGATTTGATGAGTGGCATTGGTACATCTATTACTGATGATTTTAATGTACTTGATGGTGTTTCTTAATTAATTCCTATTTATTTTGATGATCCGCATTGATTGTTGTGCGAGTTTTTGGTTATTTTCATGATCCGATGATGTTCTTCGTGTTATGCAGTATTCTTGGTGGTGTAGCGTGTTGTGGTTGATCTTGGCAAAGATTTCCGGTGGTGTTGCGTGTTTGGAGTTTTGATTTAGATCCATGTTATGTCATGTATATCATTTTATTGGTCCGGTGGTCGATCTTTGTATTGTGTAATTTAATTTGGTGGTTAGGTGTTGAGGGTTTAGCCAACCTTATTGTCAAGGTTGATGAAATTATATAAATAGGTGATAACGTCATGTATTTTGTGTATCAAGGTTATGTTTGCATTATTAGAGAGTGGTGTATGAGCAAATAAAGGAATTCATCCTTCGGTAGTGTGATTGAGAAGAGTTTTGGAGGGTTGTAGGGAAAACATATGCTCTTAACCGGAACTGCCATCAAGCATTAGCAGATGCAATCATTACAGTTCATTCCTTCCAGATTATAGTCCAAATCTTGTTGTAAGTCAATGAGAATTCCTTGAGGACTGTTGTCTTCTAGGTTATTATATTTTGAGCAGTGAGATCTAGGCAGTGAGCCTAGATGCAGGTGCATTCCCCATTGTACGATTTTCACATACTACTGCAGAGTGTCATCTTATTATGGGTAGGTTTCCACCATGGTTTTTCCCTTAACTGTGTTTTCCACGTCAAAATCTTGGTGTTGTGTGTTGTGCTATCAATTTTCTTATCTTTGTTATTGATGCAACTTATCAGATTTGCATTTAAAGTTAAGTTTGTTAATCTAGTGAAAACTGATTCACCCCCCCCCCCCACCCTCTCAGTTTCCTTCATTATTGTTGCCAATAGAGAGAAAAGTCAAGACTACATTGAATGATAAGATAGAACCAAATACATGGATTATAGACTCTAGATGTTCAAATCATATGACCTGGTGATAAAGATAGATTTATTAATCTCAAGATATATGATAGAGGATTAGTGAAATTTGCCGGAGAAGATGGTGCTTCTATTCAAGGTATTGAAAGTGTTTCTATTGATGGTAAGCATAAAATTGATGATGTTTATTATGTTGAAGGTTTAAGACATTGTTTGTTAAGTGCTAGTCAGATGTATAGAAAACGTTATGAAGTTTTGTTCAGTAGCACCAAATGGGTGATAAAAAAAGAGAAGACTAGTAAAAGGTTTGCAAAAAGAGTTATAATAGGTGGAAATATATACTACATCAAGGATAGAAACCTGAGCGTAAATGATTTCTAGCATAGAAGGACAAGATTGTTCCAACAATTTCAAAGAAGACAAGTGATCCGAAAGAGAACAAGGAAAAGGAAAAAAATGATGAAGAAAAAGAAAAAGAGGAAGACTCAACAAAAGTTCTTGCTAAGTATGTTCAGAAGCATCATTCAAAAAATTAGATAATTGAAGATAAGACAAAAGGTGTTCAAACAAGAAGGAAGATTGTAGAAGCTCAAGAACAAGCCAATTGTTGTTTTCTATCGATGACCGAGTTGAAGACTTATGAGGAATCAAGTAAAGATGAAAGTTGGGTAAAAGAAATAGAAGAAGAACTAAATAAGATTCAATAGAACAAGACTTGGGAGCTGGTACCTAGACCGGTGGACAAAAATGTGATAGGCACTAAATGGGTATTTAGGAATAAGCTAAATGAGCAAGGACAACTTACAAGGAACAAAGCTAGATTGGTATGTAAGGGATACTCTCAAGTGGAAGCCATATACTTTGTAGAAATTGCTCCTATATCAAAGATGGAAGCTATACATATATTTCTTGCATTTTCTACTTACAAGAATGTTAAAGTTTATCAAACAAATATCAAATCAACATTTTTGCATGGAAATCTAGAAGAAGAAGTATACATTAAGCAACTGGATGGATTCAAACTGACAAAAGATCCGAATATGATGTGCAGACTAAATAAAAACATCGTATGGACTCAAACAGACACCTAAAGCCTGGTATGCAAGATTAGATAAGTATTTGTTTCAACAAAATTTTAGGAAAGGTACAAAAGGCAGTAATGTTTATTTCAAGATTGAAAGAAATAAGTTGTTAATTGCTATAGTGTATGTCAATGACATTATATTTGGAGAAAATGATGGTTTATGTAAAGAGTTTGCTAAAGAGATGCAAAAAGAATTTGAAATGTCAATGATTGGTGAGTTATCTTTCTTGTTTGGGTTGCAATTTATTCCATTTGAAAATGAGATTTTTATCTCACAAAGCAAGTATGTGAAAGATATGTTGAAGAAATTTGGTTTTGATGATTGCAAATAGGCTACAACTCCTTTAACTATTGGAAGTAGAGTATATTGCAACAACATCTTGTTGTACTCAAGTGATGTGGATGAGACAGACTCTTAAAGATATCAAGGTAACATATGATGAATAAATTCCTATTATGTGTGACAATACAAGTGCAATAAAATTTTCAAAGAATCCATTTATGCATTCAAGAACTAAACATATTTCAATTAGATATCACTAGTTAAGGAAGAAAGTTGTTGAGAAGGAAGTTCAGTTGGAATACATTTCTACAAAAGAGAAAGTTGCAGATATTTTCACTAAGGCATTGACAAAGGATACATTTGAGTTTCTTTAGGACAAGCTTGGAGTTGTTGTCCCTCCTTCTTCTAGATAGGTGCATTATGGAGATGCATCTTTCTAGGGGGAGATTTCATGACTATTTTCTTATCTTGGATTGATGTTGTGGTTTCTCTTAGGGGGAGAAGTGGAGTGTGCAGTGTTGTTGTGGCCTTTGTCTTTGATGGCAAAGGGGGAGAGATTGAGCAGTTTTGAGATAATTTTGATAGAGGGAGAGATTCAGTTTTTGGGGACAAATAGAGCATTTTTGAGGTCGAGCAATATTTGCAGTATTTCTAATAAAGCAACATTATTTTGCAGTTTTTTGAGTTTAGTTAGGTGTGGTCAAGTGTTGCTATCAATGACAAAGGGGGAGATTGTTGGAAGTATGTGTTGTTGTGGTTGTTATTAATGTCAAACTTATTGTTCTAGATATTTGTTGGTCCAGAATTTTGTGGTGCAGAGATGTCTTGTTGTGTTGGTATTATAGTTGTTCTGATTGGTTGTTTCAGAAGTGTTCAGGTCTAGAAAGTGTTATTGATGTTGTTTATTATTGTTATCTTCTTTGGCTTTAGTTTTGGTATCATGGATATGATAGTTTGGCAGTCTGGAAATATCTTTGTGTTCTTCGGATGTTGTGGCATTGTTCATAACTGGTTGTGATATTCTATAATAGACCTATCTTTGGGTCCAAATATGTTTTGTGGAAGGTAATTTGATGTCTTATGAGTCTCAATGTAGCACATGTGGAGATCTTGATTAGAGTTATTTGCATTGGAGAATATGTTTTGATTGTTAATTTTTTATATGGAAGCATTGCATGTCGGTTATGTTTTGATGATTGTGGATCAGTGAATTGATCTTTGGAGGATGTGTTTTGGTCCTCTCTTTCTCCTGAAGTGGATCCATGTGTGTGTTTTTGGCCTAAAAGGTTTATTTTGGTTTAGGCCAACTTGGTTCAAGATTTAATGACCTATCATGTATATAAGAAATGTATATGTTTTAGTTGAGTGTGAGAGTGGGAAGAATAGTGTGGAGAATGTGAAAGAAAGTGTGCGAAATTCAGTGAAGAGAAGAGTAGAAGAGTTGTGTTCGAATGATATGCAAACTATTTTGAGACTATGGCAAAGATATGAGACAAAGTGTTGAAGACTAAGGTCAGAGTTGTGTGTGTTGATGTTGGTCGTTTGATGCAGAGTTCAAGGACAACTCCATGATCAAGAGATCCTTCTTTTTAGATCATTTTTGTATCTTGCCCTATTGCAATCAACTTCATGTTAGTCATTTTTGTATCTTGCCCCAAGAGCAATTAGCCTTGGTTTGCAAGTTTGAAGCAATGAGCTCTTTTCATTGTAATCTAATATACATAATGGATATATTTTGTGGGAAGGTTCTCACTGTGATTTTTCCCAGTTTGGGTTTTCCATGTAGAAAATTTTGATGTTCATGTGTTGGATGTATGTTGTTGATTAATTATTTATGTGCTGCATTAATTTCTGTTTTGACTTATTCAACAACCCCCCCCCTCGCCCCCCCCCTCTCAGTCTTGCCTTGGGTTCAACAATTAATACTAAGTCCTTAGAGTAGATGAATCGACAATGAAATAGGAAATGAGAGACAACTACATAATTGTCCTAAACTTGCAGAATGAACTTATATATATATATATATATATATATATATATAGAGAGAGAGAGAGAGAGAGAGAGAGAGAGAGAGAGAGAGAGATTCTTCTCTATCTCTCTCTCTCTCTCTCTATAGAGACAGACCTATTCTAATCTTCAAGTCTAGAGCTAAGTTCTCCTATCCATCTATGAAATTTAATTTTCTAATTATAAATATTTAAATTAAAATTAATCACTCCAACTATTAATTGTTAATAATATATGTTTGTATGTATGCATATTATTGGATTCATGTAGGTTTAGCTTAGAGAAAAAAAAAAAATTCATTTAAATAGACACATATTACAACAAAAAAAAATGATTAATAATTATATTCATGGCTCTTACAAATGTGAATGAAATGGGGAACTAAAATATTTTTGTCTCCACTATGCTTGTTACATTGACTGTGATGAATGATATTCTTGTAGTTATTAATACTTCGAAACAAAAAAAAAATACATAATTATTATAGAAACGATAGATATTTATAGTAATTATTGCACTAAATGTTGTCTTTATTAAAATTTAAATCTAGGATCAGATAACTATATTTAAATATTTTAATTAAACAAATTATCAATTTTATTTTTATTTTTATTTTTTTGATGGAGGTCTAGACTTGATCCCGGTGGGCTCATTTGAAGTCATTCAACTTCACTAGTAGACCAAGGACCCATTAATAAACTATCAAATTTTTAAAATTCATTTTGATATAAATTTATTTTTTGCTTGCATCAACATGTCGGAACACACTCAATGATCCAAACAAAAGCCTACGTGTTTGAATCCAGAAACAAATCAATAATCTCAATAGACTATGGATATCTATTTTCTTTATTTTTTATATTTTTTTTAAAACATCAAATATCTAATATTTGAAAAACTGATAGAGAAAATTAATTATAGCTTAACAAATGGAGACTGATTTGAATGAGACTCCATACAATAGTAGAAATCAATCTACCATATTTCTAATCCATAAAGCAGGAAAAGAATATGATCTTTATTAAAAACAAAACCATTTTATAAAAGTTCTATAACAAAATCATTTGCAATCCATTTGAAATACATCAAAACATATATAATATGTATATAGATCTGAAACGTTTAACCAAAAAATCATGTACTTTCAGAAATACTGCAAATCTTTCTAGAGATGCAAAAGAAAAGATAAAGCCAAGTTGCACAGTATTTGAATCAAGCAAAGTCTTATTTTATAACTTCAAAAGGAAGAAATCCCCACAAAAAGTAAGAGGACTGAAAAATAAAAAAATTCCTAGGTTAAAAAAGTAAGAATGATGTAATGTAGTGATTGATAATGATTATTGGAATCTTATTCAGTCAATAACAACTCTCTGATTTTTCCACATCAACTTTTGGGCAGCAGCCTTTTCAGACCCAAAACAAATAAAAAACAGAGCTTCCAAAAGTGACTGCTTAACTAATTGAATGGGGACACTACAGCCAGCTTCCGACATACTGTCTGCATGCAACAAAAGTTGTTTTCCATAGAAGCTGCAAGGAAAGAAAGATGGAGCTGTAACTGCAAAGAATATTACATGCTTTTGCCACATGATTTTTGCAGACCATTATTTTTGTAACATGAGTTGTAAGCTGTAGGTATATACAATAATTCACAAGACTGGAAAGCAGCAGCCTTTGGCTTGGTAGTTGACACCCTGGGCCCAATGGAGGGAAGATTCAATTATATAGTATTCGAGAAGAGTACCAGTTATGGTCCATGTTCTAATGATTACTTTTTGATTCTTGTGTGCATAATGGATCTTCCAGGGTGCATTGTTACTAACCAGGAGCTAGAACAATAGTTATAAGTAGTTAAGTTGCATATGAAGACAACCAAAAGAATGTGGAAATCTAATGTACTGTTTAGGATCTGTGGGTGCGTGAAGTTAGCTATAATGGCTATTGGTACGCTTCCCTTAACTGTTTTTTATTAAAAGATAAATAGGCTTTATAGAGATCCAAAAATGGCCAACGGACGCCCATTAATCAAATTTGAATTGGGTAATTGCTTAGAGTCATGTAATTTTCACAATCCATAATGCTAGATTTGTTAAACTTCTGGATTAAATTGTGTGTAATACATGTTTAGGATCATACTTCACAATCCATCATCAATGTTTGGGTAATTGATATTATTCACTCCATTTAAAATAACTAAAAACGTGGAAATTTCAAATCACTCCCAATTTTTTATAGCACTTTACTTGGAAAGTCCCTTGCTTATAACTAAGGTTTTAGAGTCATGCCATCAAATATGATGCCACATCAGCATGATTTTTGCCAAGGCATCGAAAAGACACCCCCAAAAAATGTGATCGATACTGCACCAAGTCATGTTTTATTGGTGTATTGATGTGGCATCACATGATTTGTTACTTTATAGATCTAAGGAATATATTTCATTCAATTATGGGTAGTCATCATTTACACTAAAAACTTTGAAGTCACAATTATTGATACAATATTGTTAAAAATATTAGGCATCCAGTCAACAAATTCTATAACAATTATTGGAATGTGCTCAACTAGTAGATCTTCTCTCTTAATAGCTGATCAAATTGAATTCAGGTAATTATTATTATTCAAATTCTATTTATGTATTAAACAGATGTAGCAATTAAATAATTACATCATTAAAAAAAAATTAACTGTTAGAAGTTAAATAGTCAGTTATTATTAGCTTTCAATTTTGTATATATGGGTTGTCAGTCAATTATTGATTGTTTATTGTATTGTTTTATATTTGAGACCAATTTATTTTTATAATTTAGAATCAGATCATTTCATAAAATTGACTATTTTCTACCGAAAACAAATTTCACCTAGCACAAATTAAACAATTACCACTTTGGCTGTTAAATAAAGAGAATAATACTTGAATAAAGTAGATAACATTTTTAAAGTTCCCAGCTTAAATATCGCATGTACTAGTAAGTCAAAAAAATAAAAATGTAACTGCATGCTAATTCAAAAGATGACAACATTGACTGTATAGTTTCAACAAATCTTTTAAAATCAGATAAAAGCATAAAATTAATCAGTGGGTTTATCTTTAATGTTTTGAACTAGTCTGATAAAAAATGATAATGTGTCGGCTGCTAGATGGTCAATCTGTTTGGTGTAGTCTTTTTATGAAGATATAAAATGATGATGAATGAAAGAGTTACAATTGATTATGAAGTTGGATAGCTTAATTGAATAGACATCTCATTCTAAAGTTTTCTTGGGAGTTGGAGAACATCATTGAATTATGGATGGAAAAGGTGTTCAATGCATTTCAAATATTGATATGTCATAATTACGTCAAGGAGATATTCCTTATTCCTTTGCCCTTTCTTTTTAATATTTAAAAGAGGTTTCAGTACACAAGTCAGTAGAAAATGTTGAAAAGTTGCAGCAATATTATTAACATGTTTTAAACTTGGGGTTTATTGGCATTCTTAAGCTCAAAATCATGTGTAATTTATATTGTGAAATTAGAGGGTACCTTTATATTTCAATCAGTTTTTTCCTGTAGTCTTTTGTGTTTCTTTTGGCAGTCTCATGAAAATGAAATTTAAGTTTATCTTATATAGCAATACATTTCTAGAGGTAATTTCGTAGTTAAGATTAGTTCATTGACAAGAAAAATGGTATGTCCATGAAAAAAAAGACGTGGAAGATATTTGTGATCATCAAAGGATGAACTAAGGATGGTAGAGGGATGTAAGTGTCCCTTTGAAAGACCAAAACAAAGTATGAAGAAAACGGATGTGCTCTCAAAAGAACAAAAGATCAAATAAAGGTTTGTTCAAAATGGAAAGAGATAGAGGGGCTAACAAAAGTTGAAGAGAAGGTATGAAGAATGGATGATGATTGCCATGACTAGTTAGGTAGAGAAAGGTTGTGGAAGTTGTCGGCAGGCACATGCTAACAATTTTAAGGATGAAGAAAGAATGGTGAAGGGATAAGAGTACCCCCTTGAAAGGCTAGAAAAGTACAAAGAACATGGATGGGCTCTCCAAAGAAAAAATAGAATCAAATAAAGGTTTGTCCAAAATGGAAAGGGATAGAGGGGTTGAGAAAAGTTGAAGAAAAGGTATGAAGAACAGGTCCTTGTTACCATGGCCAATTAGGTAGAAAAAGGTTGTGGAAATTGTGGGCACATACATGCTAACGATTTCAAATAAAACTTTCAAATGTGTTAAGCAACCTAAATTTGATTTAACTTAAATGGTATATATGAAGGTATGAGGGGCTCTAATGATAGTTCATTATATGCATGAAGCATTGGCTAATGCATGCACACAAAAAAGATAAATAACTAAGATGTCCCAACAAATATATTATCAAGGCTTAACATGATATAACATACCATGATGACCTTGGTAGAGTATATTATGTATCAAAAAGAAAAAGACATTAAAGCAAACAAGATGCAAACAAATAAGAATAGAAATGTAAAGACTTACCTCTCATCAAGTTAAAGTTAAGGTAAAGATTGAACTCCTCATCTATTACCACCCCAGAAGATTTTTCACATTTTTCACCTTGGACATGTCCTCATTTTCTTGGATTATATATATATATATATATATATATATATATATATATATATATATATATATATATCTGTGTGTGTGTACAATATATACACACACACATATATATGTATATACAATATATACACATATACATGTATATGTATATGTATATGTATGTATGTGTATATGTACATATGTTATCTATATCTATATGTATATGTATATGTATACATATGTATACATATGTATATCTATATGTATATGTATATGTATATGTATATGTATATACATATGTATATACATATACATATATACATATACATATATACATATATACATATGTGTGTATATGTATATATACATATGTATGTATATGTATGTATACATACATATACATACATATGTATATATACATATGTATATATACATATACACATATATATACATATATATACATATGTATATGTATATGTACATACACACACACATATGTTTTTTTGTTTGTATGTATGTATGTATTTTCTTTCTTTTAGTTTTAATTTTATATCTATTTTTTGGAGCTCCTTTTGTTCCTCATAGTACGCATATGTATTCAAATTGATCTCAAACCAGGTTTCTTATGATCTCCTAATGATATCTTACCTTGAAGTCCCATAAATTCTAAAAGTGCTTCCTCAATTTTAAATGTGTCTAATGATATGGATTCTTGTTGGTTCCAATTCACAAGATTGGTATTTAAGATTCAAGTTTCATAAAAAATGTTAGTTTCAACAAGGTCATCTTAGGGATCATGGATAGACTTCACTTCAACATGTCTGATATCACAAGAAGCATTTTAACAACCTTAAATGTATCATTGACCTTGTTGATTTGTTTACTATAGGGAACATATCTTTGTCTCTATTTTGTTACATTCTCATAGAATGCCTTGCTCATAAAAAACTAGACATTTTTCATTTGTAGTTCATATTTTTCATATTCAATTAGCTATAGGATATTCATGTTCTTTTCAAAATAGGGTGCAAATTTATCTTATTTGAAAATCTATGACTCTTTTTTTGTCTTCTACCTTTTCATCTACTATGAGTCCATTTTGTATGCATGAAATTGAGTCATATTAAATTGAGATCTTTGTTTGATTTAGATTGTTGCTAGGTCTGCCAAAAGATTAGGGAGAGAGGGGAAGTTTGCCTACATGAAAGGTATCTCAGATCTCATTTTCTCTTCAACTTTTGTCAATTGATAACCTTGATGTAGGATTTAAGATTTGATGGTAAATAATTGGATGCAAGGTTGATTGGATTTATGTATGTGTAATGTCCCCATTTTCGGAGAAGGATTGATTAATTACTTTAATTAGTTAAGTTGTCCAAATAATAATTATTTTTCATGGATAGCTTAATTAATTATTTTAATTAATAATATTAAGTTAGTTATTTATAAAGTTATCAAATAAATTAAAAATTAAAAGATGACTTTATATTTAATTAATTTAATAAAGTGACTAATGATAGTTCTGATACTTAATATAAGTACAGATCCAATAGCCAACAAGATGAGAGGGGGGGGGGGTGAATCATACAAACTTAATCATCCATAAAAACATCAGATTCAACCTCAGTAACATATATATCAATAATATAACCAAAACTGTTAAACATGCAAACTCAAAAGCATATGAACAATATAAACCTCATAACACCAGATTTAACGTGGAAACCCAAATAGGGAAAAACCACTATGGGATTTCGAACCCACTAAGAAATATACTCTTCTAGAATATGCTCGGTTAAAAGCAAATCCTATTAAAGATTACAAACACATTGCTAGATGTGACCCAGTTAAGGGATTTCCCTCAGATCTGTTAGGATCTTCACTTTGTTAGAAGTGACCTTGTTAAAGGATTTCAAACACTCAATCAGAATGTCACCTTGCTAGAGGGTTTACATATAAGACTGTTAAGTCCACTCAGTTAAGAGATTTTCTGTCACTTTCACAAAATAACAGTAATAAAATCTATCTGCAACTTCACATCTAAAATGCTAAAGCAGATTCTTATTTGTTCAATACAATCTAGACATAGAACTAATCTTGTCTATCTGCTGGGCTTCTATACTCTATTATTCAAACAGGTCTTCAAGCTTTTGTGCTCGGTAATCACTATGTAGCATCCCTATGCATACACTTGCCCGCATACATTGTTTATCAACAGTTTCCTATTTATAAACAATTATGTAACCATTTAATCTCCTTGATCACATTTCCCATGATCAATCATAGCCATCAGATCTTCAATCTTGTCCAGGTTCAATGCATCTTTTGATCTGAAAATGTTTTACCCCGCCTTGGAACTTGCATACTAGTCTTGGAACTTGTGCCAGGGTATTGCGATTCAATCTAAGTTGTAGATCTTCATGCCGACTTGTCATTGCCTTAGATTCGTTAACAAACTTCTTCCACGACTTACCAATCATTTAATCCGCTCCAGCTCATCAGCTTCCTTCATTAAATACCGCATGTAAACATTTAATGCATTCTGTTATAGCTCGGTTACAACTCAGTAACAACTTGGTGAATACTAAACTTCTCTCGGTAGACATTCCACCTTTATTAATCGATAGCGATAACCTTAGGGTTTACCGACTAGGTTCTTTGCTTGATAACATAGTATAGTATTAACCTTTACAATTTACAGCATATGTATGATGTTAAAACAATCTAAAACATCATGATCTCATCATGTCTGACTCGGTAGTAGTTGCCCATTGAATATCTTATTCATCCCCTTATTCATCATATTCTTTCCTGTGTCTTTTACCGACATCTTTATAATCTTCATATCATACTTCTCAAGATATGGCAACATCATACTGAATTAGAAAATCGATTTCTTGACATTAATGACAAAATAATAATATCAAGACAGTAAAACATCTTTAATCAGTTATATCCATAATCATCAACAACCTTCTCAATATCCTTATGAAATGCCAACAATCTTTCATTGTCTGTTAGAATGCAATATTGCCAACAACTAATTAAATATTATTTCATAAAGTCACTTCTAGAAGCTTCTGGATGTTGGGGTGAAAAAACATTAAAGGAGATCAAGATGAAGCTTCAAGTCAACTGGGATTTGGATTTTATTTTGATTGGATCTTGTAGAATCGAGAGGTGTCTGTACACTTAGGTCTTTGGGAACGAAAAATCCCATAGATTGCATAACTTAGGGAGTGGAAGACTTTCCGAGGGGTTGCAACTCAAAGTGGAAGATACCCAGTCTTCCATATAGAGCTTAATGAGTTATTGCACTTTCATGGTGGATGGGTATTTATGGCTATCTTGGATTTTAAGGTCTAGTGTCCATTGTGCATCTATTTTAAGTGAAGGAGTGAGGTGATCTTATTGAAGGATATTTTGGAGTTAGCTTGTGAGTCTACTGTCATAAATGCCAGGTCTGAAGCAAGTTTGAATTCCTCTCTCCTTGTCCATGATTTTTTATCATATCTTTTCATTAAGACAACAAATCATCCTTCTAAGGTCAGCGATATATTGGGAGAAGATAGGCGATACTTTTTGAGCCAATTGGATGGGATATCATGGGGAAATCAAGGCCTTATCAGACTGAAACCAAATTGTACCAGTCAGCCTCCTACCTTCGACTCTAATCATAACTCATTAATTTGGCATTGGATCTCTTCAATAAAGGCAACACTTCATTGATAGAGGAAAGGTGATTCTTTTGTGACAATCTGGGGTGTATTTGAGGAAGGATTATAGTCTAATTAGTCCGAGACAATTTGTCTTAGTCAGCCTACACCTTTGATTTTGTCCTATAGCTCTCTATAGGAATCGAACCTCAATAAGAAAGGAAATGCTACTTTGGTGAGGATAAGGTGATCATTTTTTAAGAAGGATCAAAGCTAGCAACAAGCTGTCATTATTCTCAGACCATCCTACTACAGTAAGGGGACAATTTTTTAAGACAAAGGTTCTAAAGCTGTTTGGAGGGTTCAAGGGTAATGATATTGCTTGCTTCTTTGAGGCGATTAATTCCAGGTTCTTTTGGCATTACTATTTTATGGTAATTTCAGACTTAATGTATAGGTTAGTTGTAGTCATTTGTCTTCAGAAAGTCTGAAAAGTGGTCCTTAATAGCAGTCCATGTATATGATCTTATTGCTGCCAATGTAATGCCCTATTTGATAGTCAAATGAAATAAAGAAGAAATGAGTTTTGATCTGCATCTACACTCATTATCTGAGGGTGTATGACAATTGTTTGTCATAATGTCAGTTTGTTGTTAGTTATGATTTTTGGACCTAGACTCACATATATCATCAATAGATAGTTGCATATGTATGTCTAGTTAACTAACAGTCAAGGAGAGTCATTTAGAAGTTGAATATTCATAAGATATTCATGTGTGATGATCTTCATTACAAACTGAAAACTCTGTCAGCATAACACACAAATCTCAGAACAACATAACACACAGTTGGGCATAAAATATTCCTTGTTCTCAATCATTATAGTGCAGGGGATATTTCAGTATGAAGAGGATTGTTTGGATCCAAGATCAAGGTGTCATATGTAATGGGACAATGCTTAATTTTGTGATAAAAACCTTTCAACATTTTGCAATATTGAAATGGTTGGAGATTGGCAAAGATTGTTGCTTCCTCCCCTAAATGTAGGAATTTTACATAGAAAATAATAATCAAGTAAATTTATTTTTTTTTATTGGGCGAAATATATTATTTCTATGGTTGGAGATTGGCCTATCACATAGCAAACATTGTTGCATGTCAGTGATCTTGATCTTCTTTACAATATCCTCTTGGACCATTATGGATATGACCTACCATAAAATCATATGTATAAGAAGCATTGTTATAATGGATGTTATTAGAATGAGCATTTTAACATTGATTCGACAATTGTCACTCTTGATCATGCTTCAAAAAATGGTATCAAGATATATGCCTAATTATTTATTTGATGATGAAACGTGCCCTTTTATCTCAATATCCCTATTATCAATAAGGTCTTGGACATGGTTTTTTAATTTCATAGATCTATTAGTTCAATGTCCCTTGAGCTTGTGAAACTTGCAATAATTTATTTCTTTGTAACATGTTGGCTAATGTTTATTTTCATCAAATAATTTTTCAATCAAAAAATGGTCATTTTTTCTTTTACTAATTTATGGATAACTGCCTCTAATGGCTCACAAAGAGGTGTGTATTATCTACATTTTATGTTTTGGTTTGGTTTTGAAACAAGTATTGTTATATCAGAACTGTTTTGGACACCTTGAGCATTTATCAAGTCAGTAACACCATCACCAACTACATGTTTTCTTTTGCTAAATAATTTAGGTTTTTTAGTTTGGTTTTTTATCTTTTGAAAATACTTTCACAAGTATTTTAGCTATGATGGAATTTTTTATTTACACACCTTTTTTGATAATTTCATCAAAAGTATTAACATAATGGATGTCTAGGTGAAATATCGTTTCTCGATTTAGTATTTTAATAAAGATATTGACCAAATGGTTTTAAGTTATTGGTCAAGGGTATCAAATTGATAGTCATCTCCATCATTGTAAGAAAGAAGAGAATTCCCCCCCAATGTATTATTTGGCATTAGAAAGGTTGATCATGTCGAGTTTATGTTTATAATATATGAAAAATCTATAACAAATGTTTCATATAAGTATTTGAATGTGGTGATGGTGTTCTTTGCGGTAAACTACTCAAGTCCTTAGCTACCAAGTTTTGCGTAAACAATCTAATCCAATGCATGTTGTTAAAAACAACTTCTTGGATAGCCATATAAATTTCCTTAACATGCTATTGAGTATCCCATTTTCTCTTATATTTATCATACTTTAGAATCTTAAAATGTGGAAGGAAATGAAGAGAAGTTTTCCATCATTGTAAGAAAGAAGAGAAGTTTTCCCGATTGCATTCATTGAGAGAAAGAAGAGAAGTTTGCCCCATTTCATTGTTTGGCACTAGAAAGGTTGATCATGTCGAGTTTATGTTTATATAATATAACAAATGTTCCATATATGTCTTTGAATATGGTGATAGTGTTCTTTGGTAAACTACTCAAGTCCTTAGCTACCTAAGTTTTATGTAAACAATCTAATCAAATGCATGTTGTTAAAAGAAACTTCTTGGATAGCCATATGAATTTCCTTAACATGCTCTTGAGTATCCCATTTTCTCTTATATTTATCAAACTTTAAAATCTAAAATGTGCAAGGAAATGAATTTGCATTATGGGCTTATCTATTGGATAGGGACATAATTCTTCAAATATGTATCATTTGTATTGAGTTTGGTTTTTCATTTTCAAATCTCTTATTGTGTCTTCCATTACTTTCTATTCTTAGTTAAGTGGGATTTTAATATTGTTAGACAGTTCAAATAACCGGAAGACAACTAAGAAGGGGGGGGGTGAATCAATCAGTTGTCACATATTACCGGAACCATTAGCAATTAAAACTTTAAAACAAAAACCCAAAACATTAATACCGGAATAGCAGTTAAACCAATTAAGCATAAACAATAATCACAGAATAAATACCATGCACATGACACCAAGATTTATACGTGGAAAAATCATTATTAAAGGGAAAAACCACAGTGGGAAGCCTACCCACTATCAGATAATACTTCTGTAGTAAGTATGTGAATTACAATTGAGGGGCCTACACTTGCACTTGCAGGAAGGCCAACAACCTAGAGCACACTGCCCATCACAAAAAGAGTCTCACTGAATACATAGAAATCCAGACTACAATCCAGAGAAGTGTTGAACTGCAAAAGATAGCATCTCCTATGCCTGAGTACAATTCTGATTAATCTCAATACCCGTGGACTAAATCCTCTTACATAAACCCAAATTGATCTCCAATGATCGACCAAATCCTTTGCTTGAATGATATTACAGTATTCACACATTACATTCCTTGACCACGACCTCTAACATAACCATGACAATCTACAATGAGATCTTACATCTATATATACAAACCCTCGACCATAAATAATCAGGCCGGCCACCAGATAATAAACCAATTACATAATTACAAGCCATATCGTCCTTAGACCAAACAAATAATATACAACACATAAGTCATCCCAGAAATGCATCGAGAAGTCCAATCCACACGCTTCATTAAATTGGTCTACAACCTAGACCAACCGGGACCCAGTATAGGTCCATATGCTACAACAATGATCTCAATCCGCCAAGTCTCGAACATGATCACCAACAGCATCCTGAAACTCCACTAGAAGACGCACCAACACCACTTATGCAATTCATCAAAGATCATAAAAAGCTTTGTCGGTGAAACCCTCATTGGAACCAGAAACCAAGCTTCTAAGCAAACAAGATAGCATTCGATGACTAGACCAAAACCAACTTACTGAATATGAGGGTGAGTATCATGAACAAGCCAAATCCATAACCAAATCATACCGGATCTTGCTGAATCCAAATCAACCAAAAACCACTCAACCTACCGGGACCAGAAGGGTGTCTGGTAAAGCATCCAAATAGCTAGTGTTGGCATCAATTACAAAACATCAATGCAACACATAATAAATTCCACCAAATGGCCAACAATCTCCCCCTTTGGCATTGATGGCAACACTAGATGTGAAAACATCTAAGTACAAATAAATGCCAAACAAGTCTCCCCCAATGGAAGACAACCAACAATCTCCCGCATACAACTTTGAGATAAAGACCAAACTCCCCTTGTGAATAATATCTCTGTAAATCTCTGAATTATACATATATCTCTCCCTTTTACTATTAATATCTCTCCCCCTTTCTTTTTCTTTTTCACTTCCTTTTTCACATCAATATCACTCCCCCTTTGACATCAATGCCAGAAATCTGACAAAAATATCAAAGAAAAAACATAAACCATTGAATCACGAAGCTAACTACTCCCCCAGAGCAGTAGCATCCCCACATCAGTAACAGAATGAATAGTATCTCCGATAATGCATACCAGACTGATGCCAAACCGCATCAATCAAGTCTCTAATGGAGGGGCAGAAACTCCCAATTTGTCTGTCAGGTACTCAAATGATTCCTTGGGCAAAGGTTTAGTGAAAATATTTGCAATCTGCTCTTTAGTGTTCACATAAATCAGTCTAACTTAATTTCTTCCACCTTTTCCTTCAAAAATTTATACTTGATAGATATGTGCTTTGTCTTAGAATGAAATATCGGATTCTTTGATATATCAATAGCAACAGAGTTATCACAGTGAATAACTACCAGTGCATCACAATCCACCTTTATATCCTTCAACATTTGCTTCATCCATAAAACTTGTGTATAGTTAGCAGCAGCAACAACATACTCAGTTTCAGTAGTAGATAAAGAAGTACATGACTATTCATTGTTGATATATGAAACCAACTTATTTCCAAGAAAGAAAGCTCCACTGGAAGTACTTTTCCGGTCATCAATATCTCCAACCCAATCAACATATGTATATGCACATAAAGTAAAGTTATCTTTCTTAGGGTACCACAAACCATATTCTGATGTACCTTGTAAGTATCTAAAAATCCTTTTCACCGCAATCTCATGATTTTCTCTAGGATCACTCTGAAATCTTGAAACAATACAAACAACATTCATTATGTCAGGCCTAGTCTGAGTCAAATAAAGAAGACCTCCAATTATATATTTGTATCTTGTAGGATTTATCTGTGCAGAAACATCTTTTCTTGTCAATTTCTTACTTGTAACCATAGGAGTGCTTACCAATTTAGAATCTCCCATATCAAATTTCTTCAATAATTCCTTAGGATACTTAGTTTGATAGATGAAAATAACTTTTTCAGTCTGAGTAATCTGCAAACCTAAGAAAAAATTCATTTCTCCAATCATAGACATCTAAAATTCTTTCTCCATATTGAAACTATGCATAACTCATCTTCACCTCCAAAAATAATGTCATCAACAAATAATTCAATAATCAGTATATCATCATCAGTGATTTTATAATATAAATTACTATCAGCACTACCCTTTGTAAAACCAAGCTTCAAAAGATATTTATCCAACCTTGCATACCAAGCTCTAGGTGTATGTTTCAATCCATATAAAGCTTTGCTTAACCTACAAACTATGTTTGTATCATCTGATAGTGATAAACCATCAGGTTGCTCAATATAAACTTCCTCATCAAGATCCCCATTCAAAAATGCACATTTAACATCCATCTGATAAACCTTGTATTTTTTATAAGAAGCATAGGCAAGAAATAATCTTACAGCTTCAATCATAGCTATAGGTGCAAAAGTATCTCCATAATCAATTCCTTCCTTCTGAGAATATCCTTTACAAACCAATCTAGCCTTATTTCTTATAACTTGATCATCCTCATTCAGTTTATTCTTAAAAACCCATTTAGTTCTAGTAACATTTTTATTTTTAGGTCGGGGAACCAATGTCCATGTATTATTTTTCTCAATCTGATCTAATTCTTCTTCCATAGCTTTCAACCAATATTCATCTTTATATGCCTCAATTACTGATACCAGTTCAACTTGTGAAATTAAAAATACCTCATTAGTTGTCAGTCTTCTTCTTATCATCACTCCATTGTTCTTATCCCAATGATCTGATCTTCTGAATGATTCAATCTCACATACCTAGGAGTCCTCTAACTCTCTGTTCCTCTTCCCTGTTCTCCAGTCACTGTAGAATTCTCTAATGCTGTCAGAGTAACTAGTTCAACACTCTGTTCTGGTAAAGGGGCTACAAGTTTAGATATTATCATTTCCATTGTCAGTTCCTTCTCATAAACTCTGATTTGACTTCTATTCAGCTCATCTACTTTGACATTAGCACTCTCCACAGTTCTCCACAATCTCTTGTTATAACATCTATATGCTTTTCTTTCATTAGAATAACCAAGAAATATGTCTTCATCACATCTAGGTTCAAATTTGTCAATGATATCATCTCTCCTGATATAACATTTACTACCAAATATTCTGAAATACTTAACTGTAGGTGTATTTCCAAATCATAATTCATAAGGTGTCTTACCGATTTCTCCTTTGATATGTACTATGTTAAATGTATAAACCATTTTGCTCATTGCTTCTCTCCAGTAGATATGAGGTAGAATAGCTTCCATCATCATTGTTCTAGCAACATCCAAGATAGTTATGTTCTTCCTTTCCACAACTCCATTCTGTTGAGGTCTTCGGGGAGCAGAAAGTTGTCATCTTATACCATGCTTCTCACAAAAGTTATTAAACTCATTGGATGTGAATTCTCCACCATGATCTGACCTTAAACATTTAATCTTCAATCCCATCTCAGTTCCCACTTTATCCTTAAATATTTTAAACTTTTCAAATGCCTCAGATTTTTCTTTCAGAAAAGTAACCCACATCATTCTAGAATAATCATCA
Source organism: Cryptomeria japonica (assembly GCF_030272615.1). Taxonomy (NCBI): domain Eukaryota; kingdom Viridiplantae; phylum Streptophyta; class Pinopsida; order Cupressales; family Cupressaceae; genus Cryptomeria; species Cryptomeria japonica. The sequence goes on along the minus strand of NC_081411.1, from coordinate 398,676,956 downwards.
ATGATTAGCATGGAATATCTATCACCTTGAAAAATTTTAACTCTAGCAGGGCCACACAAATCAGTATGAATAAGATCAATAACATCATTAGATTTATCTTGTATACTCCTAAAAGAGGTTTTGACCCGTTTACCCATTTGACATTATTTACATACCGGATTATAGGGCTTGATAATCTTAGGTATATCTCTAACTGCCTTAGTTGAACTGATCTTTACAATGCAATCAAAATTCACATGACATAGCCTTTTATGTCATAGCCAACTCTCATCAATCTATGTAATCAAACATGTCTTCTCATCGGAGTTCAAATGAAATATGTTACCTTTTGTCTGTGTACCGGTTGCAATCTCCAAACCAGATTTGTTAATGATTTTGCATTTTCCATCCTTGAACTATAATTGAAATCCCTTATCCACTAATTCTCCTACACTGAAAATATTATGCCTTAAACCTTCAACATAATAAACATTGTCAGTATTGTTCTTACCATCCAATGATATAGTTCATTTTCCTTTAATCATACATGCCTTGTCATCTCCAAATCTAACTAGACCGCCATCAAATTCTTGCAAAGATAGAAACTTCCCTTTATCCCCAGTCATATGATTTGAACAACCACTGTCAATTACCCATTCATCCTTGTCTTCAATTTTAGTAGCAATTTCCTTCTCTTCAGGTACATTCTCTTCCAGTACCGGATCATCTCCCTTGATAGCCAAGAACACCCATTCCTTCCCATTACCAGAACCACTAGCAGAATATTATGTCGGTTCATCATCAGAATCAGTGATGCCTTCCTCATCCGCTATGTAGCATGATTTGTCTCTGTTTTTCCTTTACTTGTTCTGATATCTAGGGTTAGGCTTAAATGATCTTCTAACTCTTTCTTCAAATCTTGAATTCCTTTCAAGACATCTAGATGCAAAATGACCAATCTTATTACATGCAAAACATTTAAATGGTGCTTTTCCTTCATACTTACTTCCTACTAGTCCTTTAGGTACTCTTTTAGCAAATAGTGCTTCAAGTTGCTCAAACTCATTGTCTTCTCTCTTCATATCTTCCAATTCAATTGCATATAAAGCTTTCCAATCTTGCTTATCGGTTGCAGATGTAGATGCATGAAAAGAAGGTTTAGGCTTCACAGCTCCAGAAGGTCCAAATTCTTTAAGCTCAAAAGCAGAAAGTTTCCCAACCAAAGTATCTATGTTGACAGATGTATCAGCCATTGTTCTCAACACATTAATAGCAGTAGTCTTCATTTTGTAAGCTGGTGGTAGGGCTCTTAGAACTTTAAAAACAATTTCATCTTCGCTCAGGGTTCCATCACAACATTGAATTCCCATAACAATCTCATTTACCCTTTCCATGAATGCAGTAATACTTTCATCTTCTTCCATCTTCAAGTTTTCATATCTTAGCCAGTAACCATCAAGTTTAGCAATTTTCACTGTAGGGTCACCTTCATTAAGAGTCTCCAACTTATCTCATATAGCCTTTCCAAATTATTTGTCAATTAATTCCATTATTTGTTGATCAGAAAGTGCACACAAGAGGGATTCTCTTGCTCTACAAACATTCTCAAGCTCCTTATCCAGGTTTGTTGGAGGAGGATTGCCAGATCCCAAATTATAAGGTGTGACACCATTCTATGTGATCTCACAAATCTCCTTGCCAAGACATCTCAGACGAGTTTCCATCTGAATCTTCCATATTGTGTAATTTGTTCTATCAAGCCTAGGAATAACTCTCCGAAAGATAGCTCCAGATGAACTGGATGAACTTGAATTGTTAGTCGTCATAGGATCTTCCTCAAGCGGTTAAAATTTCTGCAAAGAGGACCAATGCTCTGATACCAATTGTTAGACAGTTCAAATAACCAGAAGACAACTGAGAGGGGGGGGGAGGTGAATCAATTGTCGTAGATTACTAGAACTATTAGCAATTAAAAATTTAATACTGAAACCCAAAAGATCAATACCGGAATAGCAATTAAACCAATTAAGCATAACAATAATCACAAAATAAATACCATCCACATGACAACAAGATTTATACATGGAAAACCCAGTAAAGGGAAAAACCACGGTGGGAAGCCTACCCACAGTCAGATAATACTTCTGCAGTAAGTATGTGAATTACAATTGAGGGGCCTACACTTGCAAAAAGGCCAACAGCCTAGAGCACACTGCTCATCACAAAGGGAGTCTCATTGACTACATAGAAATCCATACTACAATCCGAAGAAGTGTTGAACTATAAAAAATAGCATCTCCTATGCTTGAGTACAGTTCCGGTTAAGCTCAATATCAAAGGACTAAATCCTCTTACATAAACCCAATTTGATATCCAATGATCGACCAAATCCTCTGCCTGAATGATATTACATTATTCACACATTACATTCCTTGACCATGACCTCTAACATAACCACGATGATCTACAATGAGATCTTACATCTATATATACAAACCCCCGACCATAAACAATCAGGTCGGCCACCAAATAATGAACCAATTACATAATTACAAGCCATGTCATCCTTAGACGAAAAAAATAATATCCAACACATAAGTCATCCCAGAAACACATCAAGAGGTCCAATCCACATGCTTCATTAAACTGGTCCATGACCTAGACCAACCGGGACCCAATATAGGTCCATACGCTACAACAATGATCTCAATCCGCCAAGTCTCGAACATGATCACCAACAACATCCTGAAACTCCACCAGAAGATGGACCAACACCACTTATGCAATTCATCAAAGATCTTCATAAAAAGATTTGCCAGTGAAACCCTTGCTGGAACCAGAAACCAAGCTTCTAAGCAAATAGGATAGCATCCAATCACCAGACCAAAACCAACTTACTGACTATGAGCATGAGTATCATGAACAAGCCAAATCTATAATCAAATCATACCGGATCATGTCAAATCCACATCAACCAGAAACCACTCAACCTACTGAGACCAAAAGGGTGTCGGTAAAGAATCCAAACAGCCAGTGTTGGCATCAAGGACAAAACATCAAGGCAACACAGAATCTATTCCACCAAATGGCCAACAAGGATATGTTTTCTGGTTATTGATTTTATTATGTACATGTGATAGGTATGTTTTTGATAAAATGATATGGGAAAAGGGTCCCTCGACCAACAACACTAGGAGCCAAAAACAAAACACAAAGAAAACTAGACTAACAGATATAACAACAACACCTAGATGGTCTTCAAGCTAGGGACGCTCATTAAAGTATTCCATTCATTGGTAAGTTGGGTAAATTTTCCATTCCACAAATTTATGCATTTCTCCTTGCTTTCATTCTTAGTTGCTTTGATTTTCTTCAACTTCATTTACTTGATGATAAAAAAGGTTTTTAACCACTATGTCCTTCAAATGTTTGATTATGTTTTCCATCTTTCCCTATCTATCTTTTTTAGGTTCCTAATTCTTATTTTTTATTTTCTATCCGTTGATCATTGTTTTCATTTCTTTCTTCTTTTCATTTTTTCTCAACCAATAATGGGGTTTTAAGGTTTAAAACCAAAGAGATCAAATTAGCCTACACATCTACCTCATTGTATAAGCTTTTGACAGAGTTGGAGATGTAGTCGGTATGAGACAAAGCCTCGAGATTGGAATATGTTGAGGTAGAAGCATCCAAAATTGAAGTGAAAAAATAAAAATTCCATTGGAGATGGATCAAATTTCAAAAAAACTGACCTCCATACTAGTAATATTACCAAAACAGATGTGACCAAATAAATTTAGAAGCTCCTCCAAATTTAGGAAATCTAAGAGTTTAGAAGGATCACAAAAAATGCTACTAAATGTAGTAGACCTACCAAGTTTTGGGTGGTACAAAAGTTGAGGAAGGTACAAAGGCACTTAAATTGTTTCGTAAGTTCAAAAGATGTTTTATGGCCTTAAAAATCAAATGCCATAGGTTGGTGGTTGTGTAGGCCACAACCTACACATGTTGTTGAGGGATTTACAACCCTTACAAGCTTGTATGGGCATGGGGCCTAAGGGGTGCTTGTAGGATGTTCCCTCCCGCAAAATCTTAGGGACTTGTGCTCACAAATATTTAAGATTTTATTTATTTATTTAAAATTCTCCAACATTGCAACTATCTTTTGGATCTTACAACCACTTTCAAACTTCAAAACCTCTTATAGATCTAGTGTCACATGTATAATATTATAATTTATAATAATGATATATATATATATTAGTTTAGAATGTTTATTATAAAAATAAAAAATTTATTTAGAATATTTTGAAATGGAAGGATATAGTTGTTTCTAGTTTTATAATATTTTGATATAAATTTCTATTTGATATGAATAAATAAAGGACAATGATTTTCATTATGACGTGCATCTGTATTTTGGTGTGGCTTCAATTTTCTGCATTTATATTTTTTGACAGTTAATATTTTTCCGTCAAATGAAAAATAATGCAATTGACTATACCGTTATAAAAAAATCATATGACAGGTAGGGTGGCCCTCAAATTCCAGGGCTGGTGGGAACCCATAAAAAGTTGCTTGATAAAATGTCATATGGACTGGAAATGAATAGATATAGAAAATATATCAGTAATATAAACAACATATACATAAATCATTTTTTAAATTGATGTAAAGAACAAAACAGATTATAAATGGCAAAAAAATACTAAAATACCACTGCTACAACAGTCACAGAAATAGCTGAACAGAACAACCAAACTTCAGTTCAAGAAAGCATGTCCAGAAAAATTGACAAATTACATACAAACCATTTACTCACAAACCATCCCGTTGTTAGAATTTATATATAGACCTTGATGTCTTAAAATGGTGAAGACAGTGGTGCCAAAAGACGTGTTAAACTACCACAACTTTCTCTCTATCATTGAAAATCAGTTTGATACCATATTTAACATTTATTCACCGATTAAAAAAATACTGGCAAAACAACATTTTTTCATCTGATGGGCCATTTTACAGAAACTAACAAATTGGTCTTTAACATGACCTGCAAATTGTTCATAGTGTGGAAAACCTAAATGGGCTAGTTAATGAAGGCAACAAATGAATTGCAAAACCACCCACTCCTATAACCACTCATACATACAAACTAATATTGTTAAAAGCTTCTCAATCTACAATACCTCCCTGGTAAAAGAAAAAAAAAACTATACTTTCACTATAGATTGCCTTACTATGGCTTGCTTTGTGATATCCAGAAGTTCCAAGACAATATAGCAACTTACAACTACAACCATAGCAATATTCAAGCATACAACATTGTTATAACCCTAGATGATGACACTTTTGAGAAAGATATAGAAGAAGAAAAAGAGAAAGAAGATACCCTGGGCAGGAAAAATTTCAATGGCTCATCTATCTGTTATCCTTTAACAATAGTGCCCATTGTCCCCAACCACAAGATAGGCTCCATTTTCTTTACCCTGACTCTGAATATATCCACCTTCTACATAATAATGTATAAAGACATATGATTCTGAATCAAAGTACTGAAATTGTTTCACAATTCTTAAAACACATTTACATGATCTAATATATAAAGGTTTCTTACTGAAACTATCTAATGAAAAAAAAAAAAAAAAATTGGATCACACTTCGGTTACTTAAAAAGCTTACTACTAAAGCAATATATTAGATCATGCTTTGGTTGATAAGGAACTCTAAGGTATTGTTTTAGAGTTGAATCCCCTCGTAATCATATATTGATAATGATATTCTTATGTTAGACTTAAATTATTTCAACATATTAGAATCAATATCAATTCAAAATATTCATCATTAATCACGGCTAAGAGTTCCTCAACACATTAGAATCAACATTAGTTTCAACATCAATTCAAAATTCAAAGAATTTCAATATTAATAAATCATTCCAAAATAACAATAGCATTATATATATCCATGACATTCCAAAATAACAATAGCATCATATATCCATCATTAATCATGGCTAAGATTCCTTCAACACATTAGATTCAACATCAATTCATAATATAACAAGGAAAAACCATGGCGAGAATCTAACTCACAATATGAATAACATTGTTTACAATGTTTCCAGCTTACTACTAAGGAGCATCTACACATGAAAAACTTGAAGAACTAAGGTGCAAAACCTAAGGCAATATACAAAGAGGACTTGCATAGTTGAAGAAAACTTCTTCAAGACAAGATACAAATTGTTGCTGAAGGACTCACTATCAATTAGCAATAATTGAAATAGTCAAATTGAAATTGAGAAGGATTGTCCTAAACATGAAATTGTCCTTGAACAACTGGATCAAGCGACCAATATCATGGCAAACATCTCTGATAAACTTTACTGTCACAACACACTGTTTTGTAGAATATATCACCTTCAAAACTCTTCTCAAACTATCTTTTGCATCACCATAAAATCAAATCTATTTTCAAATCATTCACATACACTTCACACACAATGCACTCCTCACCCACACACAATTCATCCACCAACACATCTTAAATATGAGATACAACATTGAAATCCTAATTAAGGGTCAACCAAGATAGAAAAAGCAATATTACACAAAATAAGCTACCCGAATCTAAAATACTTAGATCAGTCCACTCTAAGAGAAAGAGGGAACTAGAACATATCACAATACATCCTTCCACAATTAATCCAACAATCTGCACATGCGAACAAATAATCCATTTAAGGTGTTACAAAATGTAATGTGTAGACATAATCAACCAGTCGGCCACATAACCACTTTTGACGTAAAATATTTCATGTGGATCTCCACACGCCATGGCGAGACCCAAAATAACATCTCAACACATCTTCCAACACATCTAGACCAAAATAATATGATCCACTAAACCACAATACAATTAGCAACATATTCAAAGGGCACCAGAAGCATTCCTAACCACCTTGAATACAAGATGACACAACCAACACCAAAAGCATATCTAGACCAACATCCATCTAGATAACCAAGTTTGACATCAATGACAACCATACAAGCTCATGCTATCAACAAACTCTAACAATCTCCCCCTTTGTCATTGATAGCAACACCAACATAATCCTAATAATCTCACAACAAATCTGGTGCAGGGGCACCGAGTGGACATAATGAGTCCAATCCATGAGCAATTTAATCTTTCTTGTTTTGAATGTAATAATGATCTTAAGATCCAAGTGGAACAATATAATGTATGTAAGGCTTTATAGCCATCTTGTTTATCTAGTCATGTAATATGATCTAGGGGGTCAACCTTGGTCACACTTGTTCAAAAGGACCAAGATGAGTCCTGAAAGATGTCATTTGTGTTATGTAGGCATATTTGACTCCTATGTAATGGTTTTGTGTTGGTTTGGTCGATTGTAAGGCCAAGAGTGCAACGTTGTACATTGTTGTCAAATTGTCATCACAACTTTTGTGGTTAGTTGGTCTCCAACGATCCTATGGTTCAAATTTCATTTGTGGATGTTGGGAGACATTGGATGTTGCATATAAAAGCCTCTGAGGCTGAACTTGTATGATTGGTGAAGATTTGATGAATGAGAAGCCATCTTTGTTGTAGGAATTTGTGTCTCAGTCCGTGTACTCTCTTTGTTTCACTATTGTATCTGATTGGTGAATGCATCTAATGTGTTTGGAGGGTTGAAATAGCATTATATCTATAATCTCCAAGTTCTTGTAGGGGTTGAAAAATATTTTGGATCCAGTGGATTGATTTTCTTTAGTTCTGGGTTCTGAGGAAACCCTACTGAGGGTTTGATAAGACATGGTTGGTTCCAAACATTCCCAAGAGTGAAAATTCCTCAAACTCAAGGGAATGTTGGGCCAACAGGTGTATCATAGCATGGTAGGGTTGACAGAGGTGGCCGTGAGAGGATGAGAGAGAAAGGTGCATTGAAATACTCGGTATTGTGCAATGGCAAGCAATTGACGAAGGGTAGATTGGTTTGTAGGAAACCAGTTAAGTGTAGGCCCAAAATTCTGGTGGAATCCTTGGGTTTGACACATTTTCTAAGTGTCCAAATGGTTATAAATTTTGTATGAGTCCATTCTAGAGGGGTTGCTTTGTAAAACAGGCCTAATTGGGTCTCTTGACCAATTAGGACAGGTAGTATTTCATACATCTAGTCCAAAGGACTCCCACCTGAGTCAGACATATGTTATAGAGGGTCCAAAAGGGTACTCAAATCTTCAAAGAAAAATTCAAGTGGTTTGGGAATTTTGTGAGTTATTCCCCAAAGACTCAAAAACTAGGGCTGCAAGGATTGTGAAGCCTTTGTGAAGAACAAGGATATTAGGAAGTTTATAGACCACTTCCAATTCATGAAAAAAGTCAAGAGGGATGCGAAATGACATGGAATGAAGGTGTTTTGGGCTTTTTCTTTCTTGTTGGTGTTTGAGTTTTTTGAGTGCATATAGCCTAGTGTGAGTAAGGGCTATAGGTAGAGGTATGTTGTCTAGTATTGAGTGATGTCCACCATTGGTGTCGTGAATATGTTGTGAGGTTGATGTGCAGAATCAAACCTCTTGTTGATTGATCAATTGGAGCAAGTTGATTGAGTGTGTTGGGATTGGTAATCCATAGTGGTATCAGAGCAAGTTTAGATCACTTGGGATAGGTGGTCTTGGTGTATGTTAGCATCAGGGAGTGAGGAAGAGGCTGACACGATGCTTCCAAGGGTAATGTCACAAGAGGCACTGAAGAAGATGTTTGAAGCCAAAGTGAAGGAGTTGGAGAAGGCTAGGGATAAAGGGAAGAAAGGAGAATGTGATTCTGATGAGGAGAAAGAAGGTGGAGTGGAAGGAGGAACCCTTGGGAAGGAAGTTGAGTTGCCTGTAGATCAGAAAGAATTTGTGGAATCCCTTAATGAAGTTATCTGGAACTCCTTAGGTGGAAAGGATGATGTTCCCATCTTTTGTGGAGCATAGGACATAGATGAGGTCTTGGACATGGATTGAGGCCTTGAACAATCATTTTGAATGCAAAGAGACCCCTGACAACAAGAGGGTCATGGTTGCTAAGTACAAGATAAAGGGAGCCTCATTCACATGGTGGAATTGCATGCAAGGTGACAGAGTCAAGGAAGGGAGAAGTATGATAACCTCTTGGGATAGGATGGCAGCCAAGATAAAGGCACACTTTGTCCTTGTCGATTACGAGGTTCAGATATATAGGAAGATGCAAAGTCTAAGGCAGAAGTATCTTGATGTAAGTGCCTATATAGAGGAATTTCACAAGATGAGTCTCAGAACCAAGTACCATGAAGAAGAGCCAGACAGGGTAGCAAGGTACTTGAATGGGTTAAACTATAGTATCCAAGATGAAATCAGTATTCTAGTCCTTGATACAGTGAGCAAGTTCTATCAACTGGCACTGTGAACAGAGGAGAAGCTCAAAAGGAAGTCTGATCAGAGTGGTAGAGGAAGAGGATCAGGAAAGAACTTCAAAGGGAAAGGAAAATTTGGTGGTAGAGGTCAACCACATAAGGGTCAGGGTGAATCTAGTTCAAGTGAGCAAGGAGGCTCTAATTTCAAAGGAGGATTCAGAGGAAGTATATCTGATGATAGAGGGAGAGGATCAGGAAGAGGTCCTTTCACAGGGAAGTGTTACACTTATGGTCAGACAGGCCACCCATTATATATATGTTTGGAGAAGAGAACCTTAAACTCTCAAGGTGGAGAGAGGAGAACACATTTGACCCTAGAAGATGACTGTTAGAGTGTAAAGTCACTAACGGATACACATGGAGAAGTAGGAGAGAGACTAATGATGAGGACATTGCAAAAAACACCAATTCCTCAAGAACCCCTGCAAAGGAAGACCATCTTTAGAACTACATGTAAATCCGAAGGTAAGGTATGTCAGGTGATTGTGGATTCTGGTTCAACATATAACCTAGTATCCTTATAGATGGTAGACAAGTTACATTTGAAAAGGATACCTCATCCTTATCCATATAAAGTTTCATGGCTAACTAAGGGACAGTAGACCCTAGTTGATGAGTAGGCTTGGGTTGATTATTTCATTGTGGGATACAAGGACAAGATTCTTTGTGATATTGCAACCATGGATGCTTTTCAACTGCTTCTTGGGAGTCCTTGGCAGTATTATGTGAAGGCCCAACATGGTGGGAAAAGGAACACCTATGCCATCACATAAGATTGTAAGAAATTCACCCTACACCCTAATCTAGACAGTACAAATGGTAAAGAAGATGAACAAAAGGTGATGATCGTGGGAGAGAAGGAAATGTTGTAGACATTGAAGAATGAGAAAGTAGGCTTTTCATTGGTCTTGAATCCTAAAGATGCAGTAGATGGAAAGGGTAAAGAGATCCCAAAGGAGATACAAGAACAGTTGTGGTAGTTTGATGGAGTATTGCAAGAGGATATGCCTAACTTCCTCCCACCTATCAGAGACATTAGGCACCACATAGAATTCATCCCTGGGGATACCTTGCCTAATAAGGAAACATATAAGCTGACTCCCTCACAAAATGCAGAGATTACCAACCAAATCCAAAAGTTGATGAACAAGGGATTGATTATGGGAAGTTTAAGCCCATGTGCAGTACCCACTATCTTAGCACCCAAGAAGGATGGGAAATGGAGGTTGTGTACAGATTCTAGGGCCATAAATAAGATCACTATTAGGTATAGATTCCCTATGCCTAGGATAGAAGACTTGATGGATTATTTGGGGGGATCTCACTACTTCACCAAGATAGACCTAAAAAGTTGTTGCCATCAAATAAGAATAAGAGAGGGGGATGAGTGGAAAACTGCTTTTAAAACCAATGAGGGGTTATATGAGTGGATGGTTATGCCCTTTGGACTAACCAATTCCCCTAGTACCTTTATGAGGCCCATGAGTAAAGTACTCAAGCCTTACATTGGGGTATTTGTGGTAGTCTACTTAGATGATATACTCATCTTTAGTAAGACCAAGGAGGAACACTTGAAGCATGTCAGAATGGTTTTGGAGACCTTGCATAGGGAGAAGTTGTTGATCAATTTGGAGAAATGTGAATTCATGAAGAAGGATCTGGTATATCTCAGTTTTGTCATCTCCTAAGGAAGCATCAAGATGGATCCATCCAAAGTTGAAGCCATACTGAGTTGGCCTACTCCAAGAACAATGGGTGAGGTAAGAAGTTTTCATGTTTAGCCACTTTCTATAGGAAGCTCATAAGAAATTTTAGCCAAATTTGTGCTCATATGTTGGAAACTATCAAAGGTGGAGAGAAGTGTAAGTTTGCATGAACCAAGGCTGCTAATGAAGCTTTTGAAACATTGAAGAGGAAGGTGTCACAATAGCCTATCCTAACCTTGCTTAATTTTGGTAAAGTTTTCCAAATTGAATGTGGTGCAAACCATATGGCTATAGGTGTAGTTCTCGGTTAGGAAGGTAGACCAATAGCCTTCTTCAGTGAAAAATTGAATGAGGCCAAGGGGAAGTATTCCTCTTATGATCTTGAGGTGTATGCTCTTGTCCAAACACTCAAGAAGTGGCGGCATTATTTGTTTCCAAAATAATTTGTTGTCTACACGGATAATCAGGCCTTGAGTTTTCTCAACAGTCAGGAGAAGCTTAGCCACAAACATATGAAGTGGGTGGAATCCATCCAAGCTTATACATTCACCCTAAAGCACAAGAAATGGGTTGCCAACAAGGTTGTAGATTCTCTCAGTAGAAGAGTATTGACAATGCATGAGCTGCAGTTGCAAAGTGTGGGGATTGATTCCCTAAAGGTAATGTATGCAGATGATGATGACTTCAAAGAGATTTATAAGGTATGTTCTAACTTTGTAAATACATATCATGTTGAGTATTCTAATTTTTTATTCAAGATGGGTTGTTGTTCAAGGGTGGTCATTTGTGTATCCATAAGTGTTCAATGAGGGATGATATTATCAAGGAAAAGCATAGTGGGAGTATGAGTGGTCACTTTGGGTTAGATAAAACCTTGGAGTAGGTGAGGAGACACTACTTCTGGCCCAAAATGTAGTCTGATGTCAGAAGGTTTGTGGAATGTTGTGCTATATGTCAAAAGGATAAAGGAGTGGCCACAAATGCAGGACTTTACCAACCCCTACCTATACCCAATAGACCATGGGAGAGAAAAAGCATGGACTTTGTAATGGGGTTTCCTAGAACCAAGTAGGGATATGACAGTTTTTTGGTTGTTGTGGAAAAATTTAGTAAAAAGGTTCATTTCTTTCCTTGTAAGAGTACCAATGATGCTTCTCACATTGCAGGGATCTTCTTCAAAGAAGTGGTAAGGATTCATGGACTTCCCTTAAGCATTGTCTCTGATAGAGATGTCAAATTTGTAGGTCATTTTTGGAGGACTCTTTGGGAGAATTTGGGAACAAATTTGTCTTTCACTTCTTCCTACCATCCCCAAACATATGGGCAGATTGAAGTGGTTAATAGGTCATTAGGAAACCTATTGAGGTATCTCACAAAACCTCATGGTCAATTTTGGGACTCGGTCCTTCCACGGGCAGAAATTGCCTACAATGACTCGGTGAATAGAAGCGCAATGAAAAGTCCTTTCCAAGTTAGTTATGTCATGAATCCAAGAGGTGTTTTGGAGTTGAGATAATTGTGCAAGGAGGTCATTCGTAGTGCACAAGGTGAGAATTTTTCTAAGGCAATCAAAGATGTACATGAGCAGGTCAAGAGAGCATTGCAAAAGACTGGAGACAAGTACAAGGAATAGACAGATAAAAAGAGAAGGGAAGTACACTTTCAGGTTGGTTATATGGTATGGGTGCATTTGAAAAAGGAGAGGCTACTAAAGGATAGACACACTAAGTTGATCATGAGGCTCCAATGCCTATGAAGTAAAATTACCAAAGGATATTGGCCTCTCACCCATTTTCAATATTTCAGACCCGACTCTTTGCAAGAATGATGTTGTTGCAGGTACTATGAAAAGTGAAGCAGCAACAAAAGGTGATGAGTGGCTCAAGCATCTTCCATCCAAGCCACCTTTGAAGCTTAAAAATATCCTAGATACCAAAGTGGTGAAAAAGACTAGGAATCAGGTTTACAAGCAGTATTTGGTCAAGTGGCATGGTTTTCTAGAGGTAGATGCAACATGGTTGGATGACAATGATATTCTGAAGTTTGGTTGCAGAGTTGAAGCTCTCTTCTCAAGAGGACTTGAGAATAGTTCACCTGGGGAGTATGGTACAGGGGCACCAAGTGGACATAATGAGTCCAATCCATGAGCAATTTAATCTTTCTTATTTTGAATTTAATAATGATCTTAAGATATAAGGGGAACAATATCATGTTTGTAAGGCTTTATAGCCATCTTGTTTATCTAGTCATGTAATAGGATATAGGGGGTCAACCTTGGTCACACTTGTTCAAAAGGACCAAGATGGGTCCTGAAAGATGTCATTTGTGTTATGTGGTAATATTTGATTCCTATGTAATGGTTTTGTGTTGGTTTGGTCGATTGTAAGGTCAAGAGTGCAATGTTGTACATTGTTGTCAAATTGTCATGACAACTTTTGTTGCCAACTTAACAACTTTTGTGGTTAGTTGCTCTCCAACGGTCCTATGGTTCAAATTTCAGTTGTGGACATTGGGAGACATTAAATGTTGCATATAAAATCCTCTGAGGTTGAATTTGTATGATTGATGAAGATTTGATGAATGAGAAGCCATGTTTGTTGCAAGAATTTGTGTCTTGGTCCCTATATTCTATTTGTTTCATTATTATATCTTATTGGTGTATGCATCTAATGTGTTTGGAGGGTTGAAATAGTGTTATATCTAGCATCTCCAAGTGGTTGCAGGGCTTGAAACAAATTTTGGAGCCAGTGGATTGATTTTCTTTAGTTTCGGGTTTAATAAGACATGGTTGGTTCCAAACATTCCCAAGAGTAAAAATTCCTCAAAATAAAGGGGATGTTGGGCCAATAGGTTTATCATAGCATGGTAGGGTTGACGAAGGTGGCTGTGAGTGGAGGAGAGAGAAAGGTGCACTGAAATGCTTGGCATTGTGTAATGGCAAGCAATTGAAGAAGGGTAGATTGGTTTGTAGAAATCCAGTTGAGTGCATGCCCAAACCTCTAGTGGAATCCTTGGTTTTGACACATTTTATGAGTATCCAAATGGTTTTAAAGTTTTTGTGATTCCATTCTAAAGGGGTTTCTTTGTAAAATAGGTCTAATTGGGGCACTTGACCAATTAGGATAGGTAGTCCTCCATACAGCTGGTCCAAAGGACTCCCACTTGAGTCTAATATATGTTATAGAGGGCCCAAAAGGGTACTCAAATCTACATTTTTTTTGTCAAGTGGTTTGGGAAGTTTGTGATTTATTCCCCAAAGACTCAAAAACTAGGGCTACAAGGATTGTGCAACCTTTGTGAAGAACAAGGATATTAGGAAGTTTGTAGACCACTCCCAATGCATTAAACATGTCAAGAGATATGTGAAATGACATGGAATGAAGCTGTTTTGGGTCTGTGCTTTCTTGTTGGTATTTGAGTGCATATAGCCTAGTGTGAGTAAGGTCTATAGGTAGAGGTATGTTGTCTAGTATTGAGTGATGTCCACCATTGGTGTTGTGAATCTATTGTGAGGTTGATGTGTAGAGGTAAAACTCATGTTTATTGATTAATTGGAGCAATTTGAGTGAGTGTGTTGGGATTGGTAATCTTACCTAGTTTCCCTGTGGCTTTGCATCAAAATCTCTCGCCATAATAATCTCACAAAACTCTCTCTTCAATCTCACAACTCTCTCTCCCTTTGACAACAATGAAAAAGGGTGTTGCAAATTATATTGGCCATCTCACACCACTACTCTCCCTGAGAGAAACAACAACATCAATCTAGGAGCCAACGATAAGCGCTAAGTCTCCCCCAGGAAAGATGCACCACTGAAAAATGCATCTAGTTAGAAAAAGGAGAGGCAATAACCCCTAACTTCTGTTTGAGATACTCAAAAGAATCCTTCATAAAAGCAGTTATAAAAATGTCTTCTACTTGCTTTGTTGTAGAAATGTATTCCAATTTGACTTATTTCTCTGCAACTTTCTCTCTTAAGAAATGGTAATGGATTGAACTATGTTTAGTTTTTGAATGCATAATCAGAATCTTCAAAATGTTTATAGCATTAGTATTATCACACATAATAGGAATAGATTTATCATGCACTACTCTGATATCCTTAAGAGTCTACTTCATCCACAAAACTTGAGTAAAACAAGATGCTGCAACAATATATTCAGCTTCTACAGTGGATAATGACACTAATGCTTGTTTCTTACTTATTCAAGAAACCAATCTATCTCCCAAAAAGAATGCACCACCACTAGTAATTTTCCTATTATCAATCCTCTCAGCCCAATCAACATTTGAATATATGATTTCAACATGAAATCTCCATCCTTCTTGTACCATAGGCTGAAATCTTAAGTTCCTTTCAGATATCTAAAAATCCTCTTCACTGCTTGATCATGAGTTTTCTTTGGATTAGCTTGAAATATTACAACCAAATGCACAAGTTGCATAGTATCTAGTCTAGAAGCAGTAAGATATGACAGTCCTCCAATAATAGATCTATACTTCTTCTTATCAACATCCGAAGATGTATCATATTTTCTTAATTTACATCCAATAGCTAAAGGGGTAGTAACAAGTTTACAATTGTCCATATCAAAAAATTTTAACATCTCTTTAACATACTTAGCTTGACAAATAAAGATTCCATCATTCAACCGAGTAACTTGAAGACCAAGAAAGAATAACATCTCTCCAAATATAGACATCTCAACTTCTTTCTCATCTCTTCTAATATAGAACTTACTCTCAAAGATTCTGAGATATTTCACAATAGGTGGTCTTCCATACCACAACTCACAAAGTGTCTTAGTATGATTTATTCCTATCTAGACCATGTTAAGAATGTAAATAGTAGTATGCGGAACTTCTTTCCAATACACATTATCCAAGTTATCATATTTCATCATAGTCCTAGCCATCTTAATAACAATTCTATTTTTCCTTTCTACCACACCATTTTTTTGAGGAGTGCTTGGATCAGAAAAATGTCTCCTAATACCCTATTTCTCACAGAAATTGTCAAATTCATTTGAAGTAAATTCTCCACCTCTACCAAATTTCAAACACTTGATTCTAGCATCAACTTGATTTTCTATCATTGACTTGAAAACTTTAAATCTTTCAAAAGCTCCAGATTTTTCTCTTAAAAATGTAACCCATGGCATTCTAGAATAATTACCAATGAGTAACATAAAATACCTTTCACCTTTAATTTTGCTTGTCCTTATAAGGCCACACAAGTCTGTATGAATAATATCCAATGAATATGTTGTAGAATACTCCTTGTTCTTGAAACTTCTCTTTGTTGTCTTCCCCAACTAACATTCCATGCACACAATGTCAACAAGCTTGATAATCTTTGGTAAATCTCTTACTATCTTAAAGTTACTGATCTTTATCATGTTATCAAATTTAATTTGTCCCATCCTCTTATGCCATTACCAACATTCATTTATTTCACTTTGATAACATATTTTTCCACTTGTCCTTTATATAATAACCATTTCCACTTGTCTTAATTCATTATGCTATGAAATTTCTAGTTTTACCTTTTCTGATCATACATCCAGTATTTGTGAACACAACTCCATAACCTCTATTGCACATTTTACTAACAATCAAAAAATTATGTCTCAAACCTTCTACATAATAAACACCATCAGTTTTATTCTTACCATCAATAAAGATACTTCCTATTCCATAAATTGATGTAGCTTCTTCTCTTGCAAATTTCATTGATCCACCATCATGGTTCTTTAGAGTGATAAAATTGTCTTTGTCTTTAATCATGTGATTCAAGCATCCCAAATCAATGATCCATGATTTTGGTTCAACTTTAGCATGCAGTACAGTCTTCAGGTCTTCTAGATCTATCCTGATTCTTCTCTTCTATAGCCAAGAATAAAGAGTTTGCATTCAAGTCTTCAACATCTTCTTCTTCAAATGAATGGGCCTCCATAGAGATTTTTTTTTTCCCTTTATCTCTATCATTTGTTATTTTCATAAAACCATGCCTTCTCTGCCTATTTTTCTTTTCATCATCATCAAATTTTCTATAGTCTTCTTTTATATCCATTTAAAGCATAATGACCAATTCTTCCACAGTTAAAAAATTTCAAGGGAAACTTACCTTTGTATTTTCTAGTTCCTCTCTTCAGTATTCTTACAAAGATTGCTTCAATATCATCTAGGTTCTCACTTGTGTCTGGTTCATCTCCTTCTATCCTTGAAACATTAAATGCAGCTTCTCTTCGATAAGATTTTATGCCTTCCATCTCTCCAATTTCATAGGTAGACAATTTTCCAAAAAGCACATGCTAACACATTTGATCCAACAATCCACAAATGCTAACACATACTCCAAAGGTGCTATAAGATGTAACATGTAGACACATAAAAAATTTCTATCGAAATGCCCTCATGCTTATCATAATTTCTCTATTAATTAAATAGATTTTACTGTTCTATTTGATTAATTCATAAATATTTTCTTTATTGAAATCATTTCATTTACCTAGCACATTAAACACTCTACACAAATCCACTTCTAAATAAATCCCCTATATCCAGTAGATCCTACTCATTCTATTTATCCCCTTCTTTACTCTTTGATCACACCCACTTAGAGAATGTGGGATAAATGCTTACCTATCTAACTAACTCCTTTATCGGGCACATTCTCTCGACAACTTGATTTCTCCCATGAGGACGAATATAAAATCTATCTTCTTCTCACATTTGTCTCTCTCACTTCTTGAAATCTTAATGTCATAATGCCCATTTGAGATCTTTTGCATACATTTAGAAATTTTCACATTTTCAACTATTCTTATTTGCATCAAACAACCAATTTCATTCTATAATAGCCTCTTGTACATTGTGTTAAAAAGCTGAGAGAAAAATCATTATTGTGCAAGATCTTGGTAGATAGGAAGGCAAGAGAATCAAGCATCTCTTGAATGCATAGTTATTTTTTTATTTTTTTATTTATGTTTGTGCATTTATTGAGTAAGTGTTCTCTTGATATGGTGTTGGACTGAACACTTGAATCCCTGACTTATGGTTGGGCTTTAGGGTTTCAAGAAGTGTATCTATATCTCTCATCATCATTTGGCACGCTTGGTGGGATAACTTTTATCCTCTTGATTAATTTGGTCTTTACTTGGTAGAAAGATTTGATACTTGCATGTTGTCTTATGATTTCACATTGAAGTTGTGGGTTCAATCTTTTTACGTTTGTTGATGACACTTATTTTGAAGTGAGGAAAATGTTTCTTTGAGTCATTATGTTATCTAAATATTTGGCATTGCTCTAAAGCATTTTGTCATATAGTTTTTGTGCTTTGTCTATTGAAAATTCTAGAAAATGTTGTGGAATTGGCTTAATATGTGCTAAATGCATTTGTTTGAAAGTTTGTAAGCATTTTTAGACAAATCTATCTCAGTATTTTAATCTATAATGGGTTGTAAATAACAAGTTTTTGTCAGCATATGTTGCAGTCATTATTGGTTGTAAATAACATATTTTTATCAACATATGTTGCAGTCATTATTGGCTAGAAATAACATGTTTTTATGCATGTTATCAACATATGTTGTAGTCATTATTTGTTGTAAATAACATTTTTTTATTAGCATATGTTGCAGTCATTATTGACTGTAAATAACCTATTGTTATGAGCATACTTTCAGTCATTATTGGCAATGAAAACACATTTTCCAACTAAATTTATAGCAAGTCATTATGGGCTTTTGAACAGTTAATTTGCCTTGTTTATGTTTCCATATTTTGCATGTAGTTTCACACTTTTAAATAAACTAATGTGCCTTGCACTTTTGAGATGGTTAACAACCTTTTGTTTATGCTATCACTTCTTGGCATTCTGTCAACGGGTGCCTTGTCTATGATGCCATTAGTTTGTTTCTGGTTTGCACAGTTAGTTTGAAGGTGGTTTCATAAGTTTAAGAGTTAGTTTGAAGGTAGTTTCATAAGTTTAAGTGTTAGTATTTTATTAGTTTGTTGTTAGTAGTTTTGTTGGTTTTGTTTTGTTTTAGTGTCTTTAGTTAGTCTTTGTTAGTATTTTTGTTAGTTTGTTGTTAGATTTTAGTTGGCTTGATTTGGTTAGTGTTAGTTTATTAGTTTCTTTTAGATTTTTAGTTTCTTTATTTGTGTTTTTAGTTTGTTAGTTTAGTTAGTGGTTTGTTACTCTAATTTATTAATTTAGATTGTTTGTTTAGTTTAGTTTATTAATTTAGATTTTAGTTTTTGTTTATTTTAATTTTGTTTTTGTTAGTTTGTAGTTTAGATTGTTAGTGATGTTTGTTTTTTGTGTTTTTTTTTGTTAGTGTGAGTTTTGTTTTTTGTTACTTGTGTCCTTCTTAGTTGTCTCCTTGTTAGTTGTCTCCTTGTTAGTTGTCTCCTTGTCTTTGTAAGATTTGTTAGTGTCTTGTTAGTGCTTTGTTTATATTTGTTATTGTTAGTATTAGTTTAGTGTGATGTGTTTAATTAATTTGTAGTTAGTGAGTGTTTAGTTTGTGTGTTTGTTTTTTTGTTAGTTTTGTTTGTGTTTTTTTAGTTTATTAGTGTTCTTAGTGTCTTTGTTCGTGTCTTGAGTCGGTCTTAGTTAGATTTTTTGTGTTAGTTTGTGTTAGTGTTTTGTGTGTTTTTGGTTTCGTTAGTTAGTGTCTTTGTTTTTGTTCTATTAGTTAGTGTTTGTGTGTTTTTGGTTTCGTTAGTTAGTGTCTTTGTTTTTGGTGTTATTAGTTAGTGTTTTGGGTGTTTTTGGTTCCGTTAGTTAGTGTCTTTGTTTTTGGTGTTATTAGTTAGTGTTTTGTGTGTTTTTGGCTTTATTAGTTAGTGTTTTGTGTGTTTTGGTTTTGTTAGTTAGTCTCTTTGTTACAGTTAAAGTGTCTTAGTGACTTGGTTAGTTTGTGTTAGTGTCTTGGTTTGTGAGTGTGTATTTTTTTTAGTGTGTTTTGGTTGGTTTTTTTTATTTTGGGACTAATCCGGACTAATGGTTTGTGCATATTGTTTCTCGTATGTCGAAGACTTGAAAAAAAAAAAAATACTAACAAGTTGTGATGCAGATTTGGCCTTGTTTTTTATTAAAAGAATGAATTACCATTTATCTTTATTAATGGTTAATGAACCTAGCCCATTTTAGATTAGACCACATTTTGTTTGGTGCATAAAAAGAACAAGTGTTTGATGTGTCTAATGCATTTGTACACATTTTTGTTTTAGTAGATCCCATCAAGATAATAACAAAAATATCATCTCCCCTTGCCTTCGAGATCCTGGGGGGTAAAAGCACAAAATCGTGTCACGTTTCAAGTCAACTTATTAGCACAAGTGAATTTAAGTAATTCTAAATTAAAAATTAGTTTTAGTCAAACATATGGTCTATAGAGATTCATTATAGCTATCTTTTATACAGGCCACAACTTTTCCAATTGGAATTGTCTACTAAATGTATATTTTATACCACTTCAAGGGTCTAATTACCAAAAAAAAAAAATTAAAAAAAACTTGATGTTTCAACAACTCCTACTCTTATAGATAATTTATTTCTTAAATGTAAAAATACCCTTTTATAGATCTATAAGTGAATTTTCTAAAATATATATCTTTTAATATTTTAATTAGTTTTTTTTATTTTTTTATTGAAAGTAGGTCATCAGCACTAAAATATAAGGTTGATTATTTTTTAAAGGAAAAATACTAAAATTTATTTTAAAAATTTGAAAAAAATAAGTGCGTAGAGAAAAGAGTCTATGTCAAGATGATATGATTAATTTTTAATTTGGATAAATAATTAAGAAAAAAGGTGACACCAAATGGAAAGAGTTATATTTCAATACACGCAACTTTTAAAATTTATTGAAAAATATATACATAAAAAATAGTTAAAAATACATTTTTGCACTAAAGTTTCAAGTTATCAATATACACCAAAAAAATTGAAGAAAAAAAGGTAAAATTTACTATATAAAGTGTGACACCTCATGTAAATTCAATTTCAGCATTTTATCAACAACTAAATTATGGTGTTTACTTTATAAGAAAGTATATTCAAATAAATTTTTAATTTATTTTAAAAATTACAAACATAAAACACACAAAAAATATACATTTTATTAGTTGACATCATTTAAAAATTCAAAACATATATTTCACTGTTTATTGACTCAATTTAAAAAGTTGAATCAACATTGGCCATTTCCTTTATAAAAGTGTGACGCGGCTTTGTGCTTTTACCCTGGGTGTATAATAAATTGAAATTATCCTTAGCGGGGCCCCACCTCCAGATTTGTGAGAGGGAATGACCCAAGCGGTGTTTTCAATTTGACCCGCTATTATATAAATTGACCAGAGGGCGAAAGCCTTCCACTTCTTGGTGTTTAGCCATTTTGTCAACTCCTTACGTATCCACACTTATGTGAGATATATTAGACCTTACGACAATGGGGGGATCCCTATCCAAGGGTGGGGAGACCTGATGCTCAAATGGACATCAATTCCTTGAATTATTACTAGACATCTAAGTTAGAAGCCTACTCTTATTTGCCTTGGTGTGGTGACTTTAGAGAAAGGGGATGATAACCATATGTATTTCCTTGAGATGAGATAAGTTTCCATCTTTGTATAGGCTATTTATAGCTTTTCGAAAAAAAGGTGATTGGGTTATGCCTCTAGGCTTGGGGCCCCCTACCTATCCTCTATCACAAAGCCAAGATTGTTAAACACTCCTTAAGGTGTTGAGCATTCAAGATGAATAAATACCAAGTTGTGGGTCTAATTGTTCACATTGTAATCCAATTGAACTTAGGTAGATAGGCTTTGTCTCCAAGTATTTTTTTTTATGTTGAGACCAATGAAAATTTGGCCTTGAGAGGCTAATGAACATACACATTTCATTTACACTATCTTCCTAAAACATTCAAACATTATGTTCTTGTGCTTGAGTGTCTTCTTGTTACAATTATTCAAATAAAACAAACATTTCTGAATCAAAATCAAAACCAAAAAAGCAAGAAGAGAAATGGAACCAAAAATAATTTTAGAGTGACACCTCCAAGAAATGACAGACAATGCACAAATTCAAAGAATAGAAAAATAAATAGAGGAAGAAGAATAAAAAATAATAATTAAAAAATAAAAGAAGAATAAAAAGAAAGATCTCAAGAAAAATCACGTCTCCTTAACCATGATCTGGACTTGCAAGGGGTTAAATACACTTGGACCAATAGAAGGAGTGGTGAAGACTTAATTCAAGTCAGGCTTGATAGAGCTTTAATCTCTCATGACTGGTTTAATTCCTACTTTTGTTCTTTATCTGCTCATATCAGGGCCAGGTCGAATCATTATCCCATATCTTTTAATGCTGATCCCAAGCACGGAAGAAGGCATTTCCCTTATAGATTTGAAAGAATGTGGACAAAACACCCGGACCTTGAAAGCAAAATCAAGGATTGGTAGCAGGTTAGAGTTGAAAGAAATTCTATGTATAAGGTGGTCAAAAAGTTGAAGTTTGTGAAAGACAATGTTAAAAGATGGTGTGTCGACTTGAATTTCATCCTCAGAATGTTACCTGCAATAAGTTAGTTTCACAAAATACAAATGGAAATACTACAGGAAATCCAAATTCAAGCAATGAAACTACATGAAGTACATATGAAATAAAATACTAATATTACCTTCATGGCTTATGTCCCATTATGTCCTAACTCCACTATTCTTGGTTGCAGATGGTGTGCTCTCAGACAATGCACTGATGGCTTCCAAGATGGCATATGAAGAATGGACTAATAACGTGTAGTTAACTGATACTATGATATGCAATACTACATGATTTTGCTAAAATGATTATGCTAAATGCTATTTTCTATTTGCTTCAAAACTAAAACTCATGGATGCATATGATTAACTTGCAAAATGCACTAGAAGTATCTTGAAGTCTAACTCTCTCTCAACTGAAGCTCTTGATTTTATAGACTTTGAGAGGATGAGATGATGTGGCTTAGATAAATGATCATGATTAGATTTGCAGATTTGAATGGCTATGAGCAAAGGTGAAGGTTGAGAGAAAGGGGGAAGGAGAAGACAAGTGTCACTCATCTCACCTTGACTGGGTTCCTGGCTGAGGAAATCTAGGGATGGTTGGAGGAAATTTAGGCATGAGAGGACAAATGGACTCAAGTCCTTCCTAAGATGTAGGGGGTGTTGGAGAGAATATAGGAAATGGTTATGAAATATGTGTACGTACACAATTTTCATTAAGTTTGGAGGTTGAAGATAAATGATGAATTAATATTTAAGAAATATTAATTTCCTTAGCCACATGTTTGATGAGTTGGCAAAGGGAAGATGAAGTGGAGATGGAGGGTGAGTTGGAAAAGGGATTAAATAATTTTGAGAATTACTTAATATTTGAGACTATAGGATAGGAGAATAACCATTAAATATTAGATATTTAATTGTTTGGAGGAGATAATTAAATATTAGATATTTAATTAACTTGATTAAAAGGATAATTAAATATTAGATATTTAATTAATTAGAAGAATAGGATAGATGAATTAATTAATAAAATATTAATTAATAGAAAGACACGAAAATGAATTAAATAAATTAATCTTTTCAAATTAACTATTTAATAGAAGAATAATTATTAAATAAATATTAAATATTTATTTAATTGCTCATAGCCAATTTTTATGTGTATAAATTTTGCCCCTCTTTGAAATGATGTGAAGACAACATTGTTTCAAAGATTAAATCAAGTCTTGATAATACGCCTGATAGAGATTGAAAATCTTGACTGTGTGCCCCCTTAGGAGATTGATCGTGAAATTGTCAAAAAAAATTGGTTTGAATGATTAATCTCATGATAATTTGATAAACTTATGGTCAATTAAATTTATTTGTACAACAAAAAAAATTAAATTGCCCCATTGAAATTAATTACTCTTCAAATAGTAAATATAAAATTAACCAAGGCTAATTTTAATTTCATTGTTATCCTTATCAGCTTGTGGAGAAAATATTCTTGTTGAGGTGGCGAAATGGTGATTCCCGTGGAGAACCATCGTTTTGAGCATGTTCGGCGTTATCAGCGACCTGTTGAGTATGGATATCCGATAGGTATCTTATCCCAAGCTTTATTGTCAAATTTTTGTGCAAATTTTCATGTTTTAGGGTAGCGCTTTTGCATGGGTTTTCACATATGCTTGTAGATTTAGCACATTTGTTCAAAATAATAGTGCATTTGTTTAAAACAATAGCGCATATGCTCTAGTTTAACGCAAATGCTCAATAGGATAGTGCTTTTGCTCAAATTTGATGTTTTTGATAAGTGCAAAGGCTAAAAATCACTTTCATGATTAGATTTAACGTGTTTAATACACATTGATGATGAAATAGGGACTTGATTGAGTGATTTGTTGGATAGATAGATAGATAGATTGATGTGATAGATTGATTGCGTGATTGGCTTGATTGCTTGATAGATTGATTGATTGATTGGCTTGATTGCTCGATAGATTGATTGATTGATTTGATAGATTGCTTGATTGATTTGATTGATTGCTTGATTGATTGCTTGATTGATTGCTTAATTGTGTGAGTATCTTGATTGTTTGATAGATTGCTTGATTAGCTTGATAGATAGATACATAGCATAGATTGCTTCAGTTTGATTCGATAGATAGATAACATAGATTGCTTTAGTTTGATTTGATAGATAGATAGCGATTTGATTCAGTTTGATTTGATAGATAGATGATGATTTGATGATTGATTGATTTATTTTGATAAATAGGAGAAACTTTATGTTCTCCAGTGTTAGGAGAAATTACTGGCAGTGTGTCATTTAGTGCCAAAGTTGACACAGGCTGAGATTAGACATATAGATGCCTGTGGTTTATGCCATCTTTTGTATATGCCTGAGATTACACATAATAGAGGATTGTTGATGGTATTAGTTGAGAGATGGCACAACGAGCATAACACTTTCCACCTGCGTACGGGTGAGATTAGTGTGACTCTTGAGGATGTCTATAGGATTCTACACATCCCAGTGACTGGCGAGCTAGTGCAGTATGATTTTCAAGATCATGTTGGTAGAGAGGCTTGCAAAGTCATGTTTGCTGATGATAGCATTGGTAGAGGAGAGATCCGATGGGTTGATATGGTGATGTATTACGAGGCTCTTCCCGTTATTCTTGCTAGTCTGATTGGAGGATTTATATGTCCTGATAGGTGATCGCAAGGTTTTTTGGTTGGATGGGGTAAGATTCTCCTGAGTATGATGCAGCATCATACTCGATATGCATGGGGTGTTTGTATGTTGGCACATTTATGTCATGATCTTCATCAAGTGGTGTATGATGAGAGTGTGAGTTTGTCTACAGGATGCACTGTATTGTAGATCTGGTGCTGGGAGCACATTTCTATTACTCGACCTATCGATCACAGAGTTCATAGAGAGAGGCAACCATATGTGTATTTCTATGTAGGTATCCTTACTTAGCATACGTTGGGTAAGATGGAGTATTGGCGTTGGGTGCTTGATTCATTGGATAGCATTACTTCGAGACCATATGTTTATTGTGAGCCATGGATGGATGATGCATAGACATTACCATTTATTATGTAGAGTAGATATCTCATTGGTTGAATACCTTAAATTGTTGAGTGACAGTTGATTAGTCGCATTCTGAGACAGTTTGGGATGATTCAGCCTATGCCTACTGGTGTGATGATATATGCTCAGCGGTACAGAGATAGACGAGATTAAGGACCTTCGTTATCATTTGAGATTTCTCGTGCAGAGTTTGTTGCTACTCCAAGAGTGGCTTATGATATGAGGTTGCACATTCTTGATCCTGGGGTTACTACAGAGTATGCTCAATACATATTAGCTCATTCATTTCATCATATTACTAATCCATCAGATCCTCCTCCCAGCTCAGGAGATGATGATGATGATTCAAATGATCCAGTTTTTAGGAGATGGAGACGGAGATGAGAGCTCAGAGCTACTCAAGAGGCCAGGGGAGGTGGAGATGAGGGTGGTGATGGTGGTGATGGTGGTGGTGGTGGTGGTAGGAGACCTGGACGGAGTGGAGGACTGTTTGGACCGGTTGGCAAGATTGGGAGACCACGTCTTATGGGTGGGAGGGATGTTGGACAGATTGGGAGGGATCATGGCAGGGTAGGTATGAGATTACCAAGAGGGTTGCCATTGACAGGAGGAGGCAGGGTGACTGTCATGGATGGGGGTTGCAGGAGAGGCATTGATTTTGGACAGATTCAGCCAGATCCTAGGGTTATTGCAGCGCATGGTGGAGATGATGAGGATCCTGAGGATCATGTTCCCCTGATTAGATGACGGGTTCGGAGAGTTACTCGGATCAAGATTCTAGTGGTTGGATAGGCTGGTGGTGAGGAGGGGATTGGGGTTCATGCACCATAGCAGGATGCACCAGAGCATGATATGCTAGAGAATGATATGCCAGAGCAGGAGACCATTGATAGTCTTAGAGCACAGATTGATCAGCTTCGAGCACAGGTGCAGACTCTTATGTCTGAGAGGGATAGAGCTATTAGGAGACAGCAGGATACTCAGGGCCTTCTTGATCACATTCAGCAGGTTGGATAAGGTACTCTCTCGGCTGACACTGTTAGAGCATTAGTTCAGACTGGGAAGGAGACTTCCCATTGGCGATGATGATATGAGGAGGTAGTTGCAGAGAGCCAGAGAGAAGGTAGTTATCATACCACCGTGTTGATGGACACTAGCAGTGGTGGGGTCATGGGACCTCCTCAGAGGAGTGATGAGCATGGGAGACAAACATTTGGAGGATCTTCTTGCCCACAGCCATAGAGACGGATAGAGTTTGGTGGTAGCGGTACAGGACAATCATGACTTGATTTGGAGGCACTTTTATTGTTTATCTTATATCATTGTATACTTGGACTTTAATTGTTTTTATGTGCAGACATGGACTCTATATGATGATGATCTTTATTATGCATGTTATTCTATTTGATGATCTATATGCTTTGATTATATGGATGCAGTGATTATATGGATGATGTTTCTTTATGCATGTTATTCTATGTGATAATGATATGGATGCAATGATTATATGTTTTTGTTTTTTTAATTTTTGATTTCGATGATCTTGGATGCAAATGAAAATGAATTCTATCTTAAATGATGCAAATGTAATGATCTATATGGAATGCAAATGAATGATTGATTTGATTTTGATGATGATGCAAATGATCTATATGAAATGTTTTTGTATTTTTATATGTAATGTTTATAATGAATATGAATCTAAGTGCAGAGATGCAACTAGATGATCATTAATGGAATGATAATGCAAACTATAATGATGATACACTGAAATACACTTAATTAAATTCAAACTAATGCAATGATAAATGCAACTAAATGAAATGGATGATGATTCTAAAAAATGAATGCACCTATAATGATTTAAATGCAAATTGTTTTTGTTTGTCCAAGTATACTCAATCTTTATTTATGACCTTTGATCTATTAATGAAATGATATGCTTATAATGCAACTGACAATGAATGCTTATAATGCATACGAATAATGAGCTAATGAAATGATCTAACTAAAAATTGTACTGCCATTCTTTATATGCTATCTTGTACTAGTGCTTTGATTTCATCATTGAGCTTTAAAATGTTGTAAGAAAATACAAGCAACTTGACATAATGATTCAAGATGACCTGAGTATTCCTTACATGGATTTTGATATAGCAAGTTAATACAAGAAACTTGATATAATGGATCAAGTTGACTTGAGTATTGCTTGTAGAACAGACAAGGATTATCCCCTTTCATGCATGACTTGGAACGTCCTCCTTGATCTTTTGTCGATCATATCCTAAGACAAGTACATACCGTAGTAAGAGATAAACCACAAACAACAATCAAAGAAAATAATCATGCCCCATCATAGCTACTCTAGTCATGGACATCCTTGAGTTGCATAGAGTACATGATTAACAATAAAATCAAGATATAAACATTGAATCTTGCATGTCATTCACATGTTCGTATGGTCATTAAATGATATAATCATCTTTGATGAATGATCTTTAATAATCCTTTATTACTTGTTGATTAATTCTTCGGTTTCTAAGTTTCATGATTCAGTTGTTGATGAAATACCTTGATTTTTGTTACTTTGTTTGCTCGTTATCAGTTTCAAAATCCTAGGTGTTTTTGGTTTTTCTAGGTTTTTCGAATGTTTTGGATTTTTCAAAGATTCAAAAGATCACCTTAGCAAAAGGAATTAGGATTTTTCCCCCAGTGGAAACAAAAATTTATTATGGATGTATGAATTGATCAAGATCCAAACCATGGCGGGATAAAAATGCAGATATGATTGATTTTGATAAAATCTAAGACAGTGACTATGACAAGTATGTCAAAGATTGATAACTGTTGGTAAGCTGCATATTTCTTGCTAAATGGTTCAAAGCAAATGGATGCAAAAAATGGAAGGCATAAGCTAAGATATATGGAAGTGATAGATGTGATAGGATGGAGTGGATAGGTGCACAAAGCGATCTCATAGATGGAGGATTTTATACGCTTTTTATTGATTTTTTTAGGACTTTATATGCTTTTTGTTGATTTTTTCAGGACTTTATATCTCAAGCATAGAAATTCTTGAGATGGATAGAATTGATAGGTTCATCAAACCAATCACCTTCAGGGGTAGATAAATTGTATGCTCTTGATCCATATGTTGCTACTATGACAAAATGTCCTAGCCAACTCGGTTCAAATTTTCCCTTCTTTTCCCGATCTTGCTGATTTCTTGGATTTTCTCTTAGAACTATATCTCCAATCTAAAAAAATATGTGGCTTGACTCTGTGGTTATAGCTTCTTGCCATTCTTTGTTGGTATACTTTCAAATGTTCTATTGCATTTTGGCGACGTTCCTGAATCAGTTCTAGTTCTTGGAGTCGAGAGACTCATTGTTCTTCTTCTGGTATAAGATCGTGCAAGGATACTCATAGAGAAGGTATCTCTACTTCTATAGGTAATATGGCTTCTGATCCATAAACCAAACAATATGAAGTTGCCCCTGTTGGAGTGCAGACACTAGTTCGGTATGCCCAAAGAGCAGGATTTAGTTGAATGTGCCAATCTTTTCCAGCTTCATTGACTGTTTTCTTTGAGATTTTCAAGATAGTTTTGTTTGATGCCTCAGCTTGCCTGTTAACTTGTGGATAATATGGAGTAGAGAACCTATGTTGGATATGAAACTGTTCACATAGCTCTTTCACATCTTGATTTTTGAATGGTCTTCCATTATCAGTGATAATGGTCATAGGAACTCCATAGCGACAGATTATATAATTCAAGATGAATGATGATATTTGTTTTCCTATCACTGTTGTTAAAGGCACTTCTTCAATCCACTTAGTAAAATATTCAGTAGCAATCAGGATAAACTTATGTCCACTAGAAGATTAGGGATTGATCTTTCCTACCAAATTAAGGCCCCATTGTGAAAATGGTCATGATCCTGTCATATGATATAACTCTTGTGGTGACGCATGAATGAGATTTCCATGAATCTAACATTGTTTGCATTTTCTAGCATATGTGAATGAATCTCTTTCCATAGTAGGCCAAAAGTAACTCATACGAATAAGTTTCTTAGCCAATGTTAAACCACTCGAGTGTGTACCACAAATACCCGCATGAATGTCATTAAGAACTCTCTCAGATTCATCCTTTTCAAGACATCTCAACAACTTACCATCTAGACCATGCCTATATAGGATATCAGCAATAATAGTATAGCGAGAGGACTGATGGATAACGTTTCTTCTCTAATTATGAGATAATTCAAGAGGAAGGATATGATCTTTTAAATATTGATAAATTTGACTGTATAAGGATTGACTGGTTTCTGATATATGGAAAATTTGATAGGTATGTTGGGATTGGATGGTAGGGGTTAAGATATATTCCATGAGAAATTCATAACGTTGTTGATTCTCCTTATTTTGCAAGAGAGATGCTATTGTAGCCATTGCATCTGCTGCTTTATTTTCATTTCTTGGAATCTGGGTGAATGATATTTCTTTAAAGTGTTCTTTAAATTCCTCCACCAGCTGTTTGTATGGCATAAGCTTATCATCCTTTGTTTGATATTCATCATTTATTTGGTTTATGATAAGTTGTGAATCACCATAGACATGTAGTTCTTTGACGTTCCACTCAATGGCCATTTTAAGCCCTATAGCTAATGCTTCATACTCTGTAGTACTATTGGTGCATGGAAATCGCAGCCTATACGATTTCGGAATTGTGTGTCCTTGAGGTGTGATGAAAAAGATTCATGGGCCTAATCCATATTGGGTATAAGAACCATGAAAGTACAATTCCCAAAAGTTTGTATTTACTGTTAAGATATCTGCATCAGGAAATTCGATGTGCAAAGGCATGTCATTTTGTAAAGGTGCATCAGCCAATTGATCAGCGATGACTTGTCCCTTGATAGCTTTCCGGTCAACATATTCTATGTCAAATCCACTCAATATCATAACCCATTTGGATAGTCTCCTTGTAAATGTTGACTTTCTCAACAGATATTTGAGAGGATCTATCTTTGCTATTAGTTTCACAAAATGAATTAACATATAATGTCGCAGCTTCTGAGTTGCAAATACAACTGCTAGACATATCTTTTCAATTGAGAAATAATTTAATTCGTAGCCAACAAGTGTTCTACTAATATAATAAACTTCTCTTTCTTTTCCTTCATCATCATGTTGAGCTAGGAGAGCGCCTAATGATACACTTGTTGTGGAGACATAGAGTAACAATGGTTTCCCTTTGGTTGGTGATATCAGTACTGGAGGACTCATAAGATATTCTTTTATTTGCAAAAAAGCTTCTTCACATTTTAGATCTCATTTGAATGGAACATTTTTATGTAGAAGATGGGTGAATGGAAGACATCTATCCACTAACTGAGAAACAAATCTCTTGATTGATTGCAATCTTCCTTATAAAGATCGCAATTGACTTATGTTCTTAGGTGACTCCATCTCCATGATAGCTTTGACTTTTTCAGGATCTAGTTCAATGCCATGAGCTGATATAATGTACCCAAGGAGCTTTCCAGAGGTTACCCCAAATGCACATTTCTTTGGATTTAATCTCAATTGATATTTTTCTAGCTTGTCAAAAATCTTGCTTAAAATGTTCAAATGTTCTCGTCTTATATTATATTTTGCAAGTATGTCATCGACATAATCTTCCATAAATGTGTGCATCATATCATGGAAAATTGTCATCATAACCCTTTGATAAGTCGCTCTTGCATTCTTAAGCCCAAATGGCATAACATTCTAGCAATATATTCCCCATACACAGGTGAAAGTTGTCTTCTCTTGATCTTCAAGTGCGATTCTTATTTGACTATATCCTGAGAAGCCATCCATTAAAGAAAACATATCATGTCCTGTTGATAAGTCCACTATGATATCAATGTTTGGTAGCGAGAAATCATCTTTTGGACATGCTTTATTCAGATCTCTGAAATCTGTACAAACCCTTATGCTCTTATCTGGCTTTGATACTGGTACAATACTTGAAACCCATTCTGGATAAGCAACTGGTCTTATGAAACCTACTTCTAATAGTTTCTTCAGCTCAATTTTTACAAGAAGAGCAATGTGTGGATGCATCTTTCTTAGCTTCTGCTTAACGGGTTTTGCTATTAAATCCACATTAAGATGATGCATGATAAGATCGGGATTAAGTCCTAGCATATCTGCATAAGACCAAGCAAAATATATTTGTCATCGCGTAAAGAACTCAATGTATTCTTTCCTCTCTTTTTCTGACAATGAGGCAGCAAAATGAAGTATTTTAGGATCCTTTGATGTACCAATGTTTACTACTTCTATTGGTTCTATCAGGATAGCAGATCTCTCTTGAAAATATGCAGGAAGAATGTCAAACTTTCCATCTTCTGGCACCTCAAGGAGGTTTTCACCATCAGATACGTCATTTGTTTTCTCTTTTGATTGATCTAATGTTGCCATGAAATGGTTTTCAACAATAGGTCTCTTTCCTTGTTTTATTTCATTTTTGCGACTAGAAAGTTTGGCATTTTCCTGACTACGAGAAATATTACTTGATTCTGCAATGGAAGATATCTTAGGTGGGATAGGTTCAACAATATTAAGGTACACGACTAAGTCATGATCATTGGAAAAGACATTCAGGGGTTATCTAAATTATCCCAATCAATTAATTCACGATGAAGAAGGGGTAAATCATAATCACTGTCATCATTAGGTGTTTCAACATTCATGACATAATGATCATAGCTTGGTGTATAATAGGTACTTTCATAGATTAAATGTTCTTGAGAATTGTCTTTCTCAAGTGTTTTCAAAGTAGTCTTAACAAAATTAATATTAGCATTGTGTAGTTCACACTCAAGTGGTTCTTCAACTGACGTTTGTCCCTTAAATGAATGGATTATATCCACACGCACATCTTTAATACTGCAAATTCCTTCTTGATTGACCTCATTTGCATTTAGAAGTTGACATATTTGTGCACATGATAAAGAGGATTCTTTTAATAGATTTTGTCTCCTTTCAAACTCAGCTTCTTCTGGACTAATAGTCAATCCAACTTGACTATCTCTTAGTTCTTCTAGGGTTCTGCCACATCTGGATACATCTTGTTCCTCTTTTGATGAAAATATTGTATTTTCAGATGCTTGATCTATCCTTGTTTGTACTTCTTGTGGCATTACTTCTTTGTCTTTGTCATTTCCTTTCCTTTTTTCATACGCCTCTTTTCTCTGAATTCTGAGTTTTTCTTGCCTTCTTTCTAACTTCGTCTTTTGTTCTGCAATAGACAAGTCTTCTTTCTTGATAGCTACTTGATATTCATTGTGTTCCTTACTTGATGTAGTAGATAAGACATCTAGACCCCATTCATACTCATTCGAATCAGTTTCTGAATCTTGATCTAAGATTACTCCACTATACCATACTGGAATGTCGTATGGTGCAAAAAGTTCTCTGATTTCTGTCATCTCTATTTTTATTGCTTCTGGAATATCTTGTTCAGATTTTGCATTTGTTTGACAAGATTTTTCTTCACCTTTGATGGTAATCTCCTCTTCTTTCTTTTTATGTTCTTCTTGCTTCTTTTGTTTATTGGTTACTGTTTCGATCGCTTGATGTAGCTTTTCTTGCCAATTTTCTTCTTTAGAAACTAATTTCTTTCTCCACTTTTGTTGTTGATGATTATGTTGCTTTTGATTTAATTTTAGATATCCCAACTCGGATTTATCTTCTGTGGATTGTGAGTGCGGACAAATAGGTTCTGAAATACCTTGATGTTGCTTACCAATTGGTCCTTTTCCTTCATATCCCATCTTTTGCATGATTTCATATCCTTTGCAATATTGTTTTATGGGAATATTGACTTCTGCTGCTATTGCTATAGTTTTATCTTCATCCTTGTACAACCAACCAAGAATGTCTTTGTCTTCATTTTCCTCTTCAAGAGTTCCAACACTAACAAAAGTTCCTTTAAACATATGTTTTGAGTTTTCTGATGTCTTTGATTGAATATCTACAGGCTTTCCATATGACTTAGGGGAAAGTGGAAAATTTTGCAAAGAATACTTTCCCATTCCTTCATCATTTAATTTAAGCTTTTCTTCAAAATTTTCCCATAACTTTTCTTGAATTTATTTGGTAGGATATACTGATTCTCTGTTATGTGGAACTCTTGTATCTTGTGTTGGCTTCAAATTATTGCAATATTGACTGGAATCTACAATTATAGTGATTTCTTTTCCTTCATGAGGAAATTTCACACATTGATGATATGTAGAAGGAACTGCTTGCATCTTGTGAATCCACGGTCTCCCTAGAAGAATGTTGTAAGAGAGGTTCAAATCTAAAACTTGACACATTGTATCCCTTTCCACAGGTCCTATCCTTATTGGTAGCACAACAGTTCCTTTAGAAGAACGTTCTACTTCATCATAAGCCTTGATGGTTATTTTCTTTTTCGGGTCTACTACATTTTCTAAATATCTCAAAGCTTTTATCAAACTTAATGCACAAATATTTAAGCCAACTCCTCCATCTATGAGTACATGTTTAGCACAAGTTTTATTAATGGAGACTTCAACATGTAAGGGAGCATTGTGAGGATGTTGTAAGGATGCATCATCATTTTCAAAAAATGATAAGCAATGAGGAGCTACAAGGTGTCCTGCCATGTTATGGAACTGATTTACATCCAAGTCTTTTGAAACTGTTGTTTCCACTAAAGCTTTCTCCAAAATTTCCTTATGCATAGGTGAAACCTTAAGAAGTTCCAAAATTGATATTTGAGCGGGTATTCTTTGTAATTTCTCTACTAAATTGTATTGTTGTGATGTGGATGTTGAATCTTTTGTTATACCTGAAAGGTAACCTTTTCTTTTCTTCTCGTGATAACATTGATTGGTTCTGAAGATGGATTTTCATTAACAATGATTACATTTACTACATCATCATATGTATAAGTGTAATTCACTTTGGCTTTTCCTTTGTCATCTTTTAATTTGAGACGATTCACCTTTGTCATAATTCGGAAGTGGAGTTTTGAAAGCCAAGTGTGATTCATTTGTCTTATGGCTATCCACTGTGATGGCTCCATTATCGATTAGATCTTGGATAAGGTGTTTCAATCTCTGACAATAATTTGTTAGGTGTCCTTTATTCCGATGATAATTGCAAAAATGATTGTCATTCCACCAATTGGGCTTGACTGGTGGTTCATAACTTCTTGCTTCTGGTAAAACAATCAATTTGTTGGCAAGCAGAGTTTTTAGAGCTGATTCCAAAGATTCTCCAATGTTTGTGAATTTCCTCCGAGGATTGGAGAAAAAGGATTTGGCTTTATGGTTTTTTGGATTGTTATTGCTTGGGTTTTGACTTGATAGATTAAAAATTGGTTGTTGTTGTTTTGTAGTACTATTATCGTCATTCCCTTCATTGCTAACATTCCTATTCTTTGACCAGAACTTGGGTTTGTCATTGTTGTTGTTGTTGTATGAATTATTGTAAAATTTTAGCTCTCCTTTCTTTACCATTGCGTTCTCTATTTCAAACCATTCTCGATCATTTTGGCAAAAGATTGAGGACATTGCATCCTTAGTTGATAACTCATTTCACTGATAAGATTATCAATGAATATGTCCATTTTTTCTTGATCGAGTACATCTCGAGGATACCTATTAAACATGTGTTTCCATCATTGTAAGAAAATCATAAAGGATTCACCATTCTTTTGTTTAACATTGCAAAGATCCAACATTGTTATTTCATTCCTTATATTGTAGGAGTATTGTGAAATAAACCTATTCACAAGTTCTTCAAAGGATTTGATTCCGGATGGTAATCTTGAAAACCACTCCATTGATTGTCCATTTAAACTCCTAGGAAAAAGATGCATAAGGTAAGTTTCATCATGAGAAAATTCCATGCTCATAGTACAAAACTCCCTAATGTGATCTTGAGGATCAAATTTTCCACCGTATTTGTCATATATAGGAATCTCGCAATGTTGCAGAAATGGTATCATATTCAAATTTTTATCGAACAGATATGAGCATATATCTTCTAATGAATACTTCTTGGAGCTTGTCCCATTTTGCATGTCTTGTATCTGTTGTTGTAGAGTTTGTATTTGTTGAGTAAGGTTTGACAATGGATTATCCACATAGTTTCTCCTTGTTTCTTCATGAGTTCTCTTATCACTACGCTCTTTTCTTCTGTCATCCCTTTCTTTCCTTGTTTCTTCATTGGCTTTCTTTGTTCACATCTTTGTTATTTGGCTCATCTATGTTTTGGGTGTTACTTTCCTCTGCATCTTGTTTCAAGCTTTCTATGTTAAAGTCTTGTGGTAGTTTAGCTCCATATTTTGCCAACATCAAGAGATATTTTTCTTTTTGTTTTGCCAACAATTTTTCTATTAGCCTATCAAATTTGAAATCTTGCTCAAGGTCTCTAATGGTGCTATTGACTACTTCTTCATCAACAGTGGTAAATCCAAAAGTGTGGAATATAGGATTATCTTCTTCCTCCATTTGTTGTTGTTTTCTAAGTTGTTTGTGTTGGGCTCTAGTCCAAACTGGCATGTGATTATTTCAAAGTTGTTGAAAGTTCCAAAGGATAAAGTCAATAGGTGATTATTGGTTTAGGAAGATATGCCTTGTTGATTTTACCGCTATTGTTTGTTCATTGGGATAAAACATCTCTTTGTTGAAAAGCATGTCTTTGCAAAATTTCACCATCAAATTATGTACCGCAACCATGTAAGTAGTGACAAAAATGGTGTAGGAATGTCCTATGTTTCAATAAGATCTTGCGATTGATATACAAGAATCTTATCCTTTTCTGAGTAGCTTTATAACTGGGTTTTCTTTTCTTAAGGTGATACTTAAAAGTCATATAAGCATTTGGTAATTCACAAGTTTGTTTGATTCCAATGTTGGTGCGATTCTGGTTTTGATATAACCCAAGTTCAAAATAGGAAAGATGTATCCAAGATTAAGAACCTAGTATAGATTGATCAAACTTCGTGATAGAGGATTTGATTATCCTGATGAGAAACTTGACAAGGATGTCAATTTTTTTTTGCACTTAAGATGGTTGAATCAATATCTTGTTGAATGTTGATGTTTATAGAACTTCGAATAGCATGTGGGATTAGTGACCTAGTTGTTTGAGCTAGCTTGACAATACGTGATGGTTTAGAGACCTAGTTGTTTGAGCTAGTTTGAGCTAGTTTGAAAATACGTGATGGTTTAGAGACAAATCTACTTCAAGAATTATTTTGATATTGATGTTTTGACACTTTGATTTTGATCTAGTGTTTCAAGTGTTGGAAAGCTTTTTGTATTACCCTTTTGAGCACACTTTTTCAGTAATTTGTTGGATTTTTGCTCTCTTGTAGATGATAATTTTCTTCAATTTTTTACTATTTGGAACATGTTACAAACATAGAAGACACAATGTTTAATAAACAAAATGCATAAGCAAGTACAATCCCTATGGTAGGCTGAGACAATAGTTGTTGAATCTCACATGGGGTTTCCCCCGAGGCTACGCTATTCAAAGCGAATATTTAGATGCTTGACCCCACTGGCTCCACCCTCAGCACTCACTTCTTCAGGGCAGCCAAGCACTAGTTTCCATGAAAAACTCCCCATGGAAAACTTTATATCTCTACTAGGAACCGTATGTATGTAAGCCACTTCAGAGGTCCGACCTCCTTTATATCTCTAGAAGGATTTTGGCAACTAGTACAAGTGGTTTTTAGTAAAGGCTTCCGATCATGTGGCCATACATGCGGCACTTTCAGCTCTGTAAATATAGAAGGTTCCAGCCTATAGAGGTTATGCTCCATAGGGTTTATGGGGAAACATAGTGTCGATATGAACTTATCAGCACATGTTGTTTGGGAATTTTGTCACAAACATGATTTATTTATAGTGGATTGGAAGGACTCGGTATTAGCCCGTTTCCACTTTAGGTCATTCCCCTCTCACTGCCCCCCTCAAGGCAGGCCCTCTAAAGGATTTAATTGCTTGAAAGTAAAGAAAGCTTAAAAGAGTGGGTTTGGATTTTTGGTCACCTAATTAAAGGGAGAGCATATACCTACCACTTTCGAGACACGGAATATAAGTGTTCTTTTTAACCTTTTCAAAGCAACTGTTGGCTAAGTCCTATTTGGAGATGTTGCTCCAACAAGCATGGTGTTCATTTTAGCCCTTTTAAAAGTCTATGTGCAACTATTTTAGAGAAAATACTAAAAATGCAAGTTGCATGTTGTCCATTCATCCTCTTAGTTAAACTAGATGAACAAGATATGATATGTTACTTCTCAAAACAAGGCTTTTAATTAACTAGATGATGAAGTGCATAAAATTTGCCTTAAATACCATCCTACACATGTATGTTAGTAATCTGAAAAATCTGATTTCTTGGACATTTCAGACCTGCAAGAAATTTTTGTCAGTTTGTAAACAGAAGCACTAATCTAACACATGCACTACCTTTTTGCTCAAAAGCGCTAACCTAGACTACAAAAGCACTGCTCTGTGGATACAAAAACATGATTTCTTTGACAAATGCGCTAACCTAGGACACAAATGTGCGAACCTAGGACACAAATGCGTGAACCTGTAATGCAAATGCGCAGACTTTAAGACAAAAGCGCTAACCGAAAATGCTCATGCACTAACCTATGGTGTAAATGCGCTAACCTAGAAGGTAAATGCACCAACCTAGGATGCAAATGCGCTAACCTGTGGAACAAAAGCGCTATCAGAATTCACACATGCATGAATCTGCATTACAAATGCATTAATTTTATTATTTGCAAGATTTTTAAAGGTATATGCGAAGTCTATGAGCCCCACGGTGGGCGCCAAAATGTGTCGACTTGAATTTCATCCTCAGAATGTTACCTGCAATAAGTTAGTTTCACAAAATTTAAATGGAAATCCAAATTCAACCAATGAAACTACATGAAGTACATATGAAATAAAATACTAATATTACCTTCATGGATTATGTCTCATTGTGTCCTAACTCCACTGTTCTTGGTTGCAGATGGTGTGCTCTTAGACAATGCACTGATGGCTTCCAAGATGGCATATGAAGAATGGACTAATAACTTGTAGTTAACTAATACTATGATATGCAATACTACATGATTTTGCTAAAATGATTGTGCTAAATGATATTTTATATTTGCTTCAAAACTAAAACTCACAGATGCATATGATTAGCTTGGAAAATGCACTTGAAGTCTCTTGAAGTCTAACTCTCTCTCAACTGAAGCTCTTGATTTTATAGACTTTGAGAGGATGAGATGATGTGGCTTAGATCAATGGTCATGATCAGATCTACAGATTTGAATGGCTGTGAGCAAAGGTGAAGGTTGAGAGAAAGGGGGAAGGAGAAGACAAGTGTCACTCATCTCACCTTGACTGGGTTGTTGGCTGAGGAAATCTAGGGATGGTTGGAGGAAATTTAGGCATGAGAGGACAAGTGGACTCAAGTCCTTCCTAAGATGTAGGGGGTGTTGGAGAGAATATAGGAAATGGTTATGAAATATGTGTACGTACACAATTTTCATTAAGTTTGGAGGTTGAAGATAATTGATGAATTAATATTTAATAAATATTAATTTCCTTAGCCACATGTTTGATGAGTTGGCAAAGGAAAGATGAAGTGGAGATGGAGGGTGAGTTGGAAAAGGGATTAAATAATTTTGAGAATTACTTAATATTTGAGACTATAGGATAGGAGAATAACCATTAAATATTAGATATTTAATTAACTTGATTAAAAGGATAATTAAATATTAGATATTTAATTAATTAGAAGAATAGGATAGATGAATTAATTAATAAAATATTAATTAATAGAAAGACACGAAAATGAATTAAATAAATTAATCTTTTCAAATTAACTATTTAATAGAAGAATAATTATTAAATAAATATAATATATTTATTTAATTGTTCATAGCCAATTTTTATATGTATACAAATGGAATAAGGACTCCTTTGGGAACATTTTTGTCTCCAAAGCTGCCATTCTCTTAAATCTGAAAGATATCCAAGATGAGATTCAAAATAATGGCTACAACAATGTCTCTAGAGAGGCTAAAGACGAGATTCTTATGAAATGTCATGACATCATAGCCAAAGAAGAAACTTTCTGGAGACAGAGGTTGAGAAATATGTGGCTGAAGGAGGGGATAGAAACACCAAATACTTTCACATGTCCACTTTGAAACATGAGGCTATCAACAGGATTTCTCAGCTTAAAGTCAATGGCAGATCTATTGATGATGAAGATTCTATGAGGAAGACTTCCCTGGAGTTCTTCTCCAATCTTTTCACTAAGGATCAAAACCTGTACCTTCAAGCTCAAAGGGACCTTTTGGACTGCATCCCTTCTATCTTGGATGTTGACCAGAAATCCTATCTTACTGCTATCCCAACTAATGATGAGATTTTGAAAGTTGTCAACTCTTTTGAAGGTAATAAGGCCCCAGGCCCAAATAGTTTCCCTATGTTCTTTTTTCAAATGTATTGGCATATTGTTGGAAGGGATGTTTCCAGTGTTGTGAAAGAATTCTTTGGTGCTAGGAGAATTTTGAAAGAATTGAATGGTACTTTCATTTCTCTTATTCCCAAGAAGATGGGAGCTAACTCCATGAATCATTTTAGACCTATCATCCTCTACAATTCTTTGTACAATATTATCTCTAAAGTCTTGACCTCTAGAGTTCTGACTTTGCTCCCCTCTATCATATCTCCTTAGCAAAGTGGTTTTGTCCCTGGGAGGCAAATTTTGGACTCAATAATCACAGTCCATGAGAACATTCATTCTCTTTCTAGGGCTAAAAAAGAAGGTTTCTTTCTAAAGCTTGACTTATCTAAAGCCTATGATAGAGTTGACTGGGGCTTTATGCAAACTATTCTTTCTATCTTTGGATTTTGTTCTAGAAGCATTAGTCTAATTATGCAACTGGTTTCCTCTGCTTCTTTTTCTGTGTTGGTCAATGGGTCCCCTTCTCCCTTTTTCAAGTCCTCCAGGGGTCTCAGATAGGGGGACCCTCTCTCCCTTGTTCTTTTCATAATCATGGCAGAATACTTGGGCAGATTTGTTGGAAAACTAGTTGAGAAGGGAGATTTTAGAGGGCTTAAACCTTCATCAGTTGACCAAGTTTGTTCTCATCAACAATTTGTGGATGACTCAATTATTATGGGGAATTCTTCTGTGAAAGATTCTAGAAGCTTAAAGAAAGCTTTGGATAGATGTGGGATTGCTACTGGTCAACTGATTAACTGGTCTAAAAGTTTTGTTTATTTCATAAACACTCCGGAGAGAAGACAGACAAAGATTAGTAACATTTTGGGTAGCCAAATTGGGAATCTCCCTACTTCCTATCTTGGGCTCCCTTTATGTTAGGTGCCTCCTGATACCTTATGGGGCACTCTAGTGGATAAATTTCATAAGAAGTTAGCTGGATGGAAAGGCTCTTTGCTCAGCCAAGCGGAAAGGTCCAGCTTCTGAAATCTACTCTTCAAAGTATCCCTCTATATGCCATTAGTCTTTTTAGAATCCTTGTGAAGTTTGTGGAGGCTATTGAAAAAATTCATAGAACCTTTCTTTGGATAGGGGTTGAGTAAAAGAAGATAATGAATTTGATTGCATGGGATAAGGTGTGCAAACCTATAAGAAAAGGAGGATTTGGTCTTAGAAGAATCAGAGATATGAATGAGTTTCTCATGGCTAAGAAGATATGGAGAGGTTATAATACTGAGGGAGAATGAAAATTGATATGGGACAATAAGTATAAAAGACAGCTCCCTACCCTTCATAGTTTCTTCAAGGCTGAAGATATTTCGATTAATGGTTCCAACATCTGGAAAAATGTCACTAGAACTAGAGATATAATAGTCAAAGGAGTGAAATGCAAGGTGGAGAAGGGTAGTTTCATTAAAATTTAGGAAGACACTTGGTTGTTAGACTCTCCCATTAGTGACAATCCTGATTGGGGCAAGTTTCAAGATCATTGTAAGGAAAAATTTGGTACTACTGTGGCCGACTAGTGGAATTTAGGCTAGTGGAAGGACTTATCCTCTGTTGATCCTTCCCTTGAGCATCTGAATAAAATTATGAATTCTATGGTGGTGGTTAATGACGAGGACCAACTTATCTGGAAACTTACTGCTGATGGTAAATTTTATGTCTCCTCTCTTTATATTCAGCAATATTCTAGTCATGAGAGTCCTTGTTGGGATAAGGCTTGGGTGAAAGGACTTATTCCCAAAATTAATATTTTTTTCTGGACTGTCCTTCAAAATAAGATCCTGACGACTAACAATCTCAAAACTAGAGGTTTTTGTTTGCCTAGTTTTTGTCATCTTTGTATGCAGAATGAGGAAACTATTAATCACATGTTTACCCATTGTCCCTTCTCTGCTGATATTTGGGCTAGATGTCTGGACAACTTCAATGTCAGATGGGTCTTCCCTGAAGCTGTCCAAGATGTTTTTAATTCCTGGTTACAATTTAGTTACTTTGTTATGGAGATTTGATTTACCTCATATTTGTTGGGGAATCTGGAA
This sequence comes from Cryptomeria japonica, assembly GCF_030272615.1. Classification (NCBI taxonomy): domain Eukaryota; kingdom Viridiplantae; phylum Streptophyta; class Pinopsida; order Cupressales; family Cupressaceae; genus Cryptomeria; species Cryptomeria japonica. The sequence goes on along the minus strand of NC_081411.1, from coordinate 398,634,576 downwards.
AGAAAGAAATGATAGAGTGTTCAGAGATAAGGCTTCAAAAGCTCAAATTATTTTTGAGAAAATCAAAAGACATATGGCAGAGAACCTCTACATCACTGGTGGAATAACGAACCCCAAAGATCAAGGTGATAACATCATTTTCAAGAATTGGAGATTAAAGGGGAGTGACATCATACATGCTAATCCTAGAGAAGAGGCGAGATGGGAATGCCCCCCTCATAGATGGATTAAAATTAACTTTGATGGTGCTTCTAAGGGTAACCCTAGCAATGCAGGGTGCGGTGTGGTTTTAAGGGATGAAGGGGGAATATGAAAAGATATCAAATGTATTCCTATAGGTAATCAAACCAACCATGTTGTTGAGGCCATTGCTGCTTATCATGGGTTGGTTCTTGCTAAGGATTCCAATTGCACTAAAGTTTGGGTTGAAGGTGATTCTTTGAACATTATTAATTGCTTGAGTAATGTTTTCCCTCCCTCTTGGTCTATACACAATGCCATCAAAACTACAAAGGAAATTAGTGAAACTTTTGAAATGTGTATTTTCACACATGTATATAGAGAAGCCAACAAGTGTGATGATTGGGCTGCCAACCTGGCTTGCCATTTTGACAAAATCATTGCCCTTTATGGTGAGAGTAATATCAAGTGTGAGGTGAATTTTTTGATTGAACTGGACCGTATCCAGATGAAGCAACGTGTCTTTGCTAATCATAATTTCTAATGCCTTTACCTCATTTTTCTATGATTGTTCACTATGACGGTGAGACTTGTTTTATTATTAGTCATATCATATTTACTTTGCACGGATTCTGGGTGGTTCTTCATAACAACAACAAAATTGTTAGGTTTCTTCACAAAGATCACAGAGAAAATAATAGAGCTGAGATAAGGAAGAATTGTGAAATTAAGGGTAATATGGGAGGTAATAAAAAGAGGTTTGAACCGACTTCTTGCTCGGACTGGAAGAAAAACAATGAAGTCTGGGAGATTCTTCAAGAGGGAGGCTTGAGTGTTTTTATGGAAAGGTTCTGCGGCAAACACCCTACTATCACTAAGCATTTCATAAAAAACTGGAAGAATGGTAAGGTTCTTGTTGGTACCTAGATGAAGAAGGTGGATGAAGATGTCATTGCTGAAGATACGAGTATGGTTAAAGAAGGTATTAAATTTTACAGAGATCGAAGTGTGTTTGACAAGGCTATGGATAGGTTTCCTGTCACTGATGGAGAAAAAAGGAAATTGGTGAAGGTGGATAATCCCTACCATTCCCCTAAGAATATTTGTAGGTCATGGAGGTTTGTGTTGTTTTCCACCATCAACTACATTACTCTGGACAGGAGATTCACAAGGGCTTATCGACATCATTTTGTGTTGCTTAATCACTTTCATCATGGTGACAAGGTCAGTCTACCTTACTATCTTGCTTGCTCTATGGAACATACTATTAGAGAAGTGCAGAAAGACTCTCAAAGAGACCATGGCCTCCACCAGGGTTTAATGGTTTTAGTTTATAAGCTATTGAAGGGGAAAACTATTGAGAAACCCATTAGAAAAGGAAAAAAAATTAGGGATGATGATACTGAAAGTGAGAATAGTGGGTTCAATCTCTACTCTAAAACTGAAGGTGAGTCTGAGGATTTCAACAACAATGGGAAGACCAAGGGAAAGAGCAAGGGGACTGTTGTGGATTCTGACCTTTCAGACTCTGAGGATGAGTCTTTTGATGATAAATTCATAAAAAGAAAGAAGAGAAAGGGTATGGGTAAGCAAACTTGAAGGACCAAGAAGATCAGTAAAGGGATAAACAAGGTGAAAAGGAAGATTATTATTTCTTCTGATGATGATACTGAGGTTGAAAAAACCGATAATAAGAAGGGTAAGGAGGAAGATGAAATGTTGGATGGTGATCACGGGGAGAATATGAGAACACAGAGAATGCAGAATGAGGGTCAGGAGAACAACAGGGGAAATCAAAATGACTGTCATGGTGACATTGGTAATGACAACATCAAGGGTTTTTGTGAGGTCATTAGAAAAATGGAGAAAGAGATTAGTGACTTGAAGACTGACCTCAATGTGATAAAAAAGGCAACTATGGGCAAGAAGCCTCTCTCTGAAAATGTTAAAGAATTAATGGTTGCTATTAACAAGGCTGAAGCAATTGAGGCTATGATTAGTAAAATTCTGGAAATGGAAAAGAAGGTGAAGGAGCTAGAAGGGAACAAAGATGCTAAGGGTCTGGATACTAACCTGAACAATCTGGTCAACAAAGAGGATAGGACGGAGCTTACTGTGAAGAGGATTGCCGAGCAAAACTTCCAGATCCTTAAGGCCACTGTTGACCATGTTAACATCTTGATTAACAAATTTGAACAGATTAAAGGCAAGGAGGATGATAAGGATCATATGGAGAAGAAGGGCCACAAAAAAAGAAAAAGGGCCAACACTCGGAAACAGGTTGATATCAAGGAAAAAGAGCTAGAAGAAAAGAAAAATTTTGCGATCAATATGAAGCAGATGGTGGTTCATGCTGAAGAACTTATGAGAAACATTTAGTTGTCTGTGTGTTGTCTTTGTGTTTTCCTTTGGTTGTCTAGTGTTCCTTTTTTGTTTTGACTGGGATATATTCTATGTGTGGGGGATATATTCTATGTGTGGGTGATTAGGCACTGTTGTTTTATGCCTCTTTTATGCTTTATCTTTCTCTTGCCATGTAACAAGGTTCCGGGTTCCTTTCAAAAACCTATTTTTAATTAATCAAAACAAAGCACTTCCTCCAAAAACATATGCATACCCAAATATCCCTTGGATAAAAAATTCACACCTTTGGGGCAATCTATCGAGTCGGCTTTAAAAGAGTTTCTTGAGAATAATCTTATCACATTACCTAAAAAGACTACAAGGAGATGCCAATTTTTGAGTTACAACTATTGTGAGTGTCATAGACACATTAAACATAAACCTTCAGATTGCATGGAGTTGAAATATAGAATCCAAAATCACCTTGACAATGGTGACATTGAAATTGCAGAAGATCCTATTGACTGACCCAAAGAAAAACTAAACATCATTACCAAGCATGATCAAAATTATACACCTATTTCTAGCAAGGCTCCACATGTAGCCTCCATTTCTTCCACAATTTTGTCATCTCCTAAAGCTTATCAACAACAATTCATATTGTTTCCCTCAAACAATGAACCTAATGATGACACTTTTCATGTTGACCCTCAAGGGCTATCTCCTATGGAAATCTAAGATAATCTTAATCTTGATACAAGTTCCTCTAATGATTTAAAAATCCTAGATCTTATGCCGTCATGCACTCCAATTCCAATGATACCCACTCTAGAGAGTCCCATCCAAAATTCTTCCCCATCATGCCAAAACATGAACACCTATCAATAATCCCCCACGCATATCCAAAATCTTACCCCTTCCTTAGAAGTGGCTCTATGCCAAGAGAATAATCCAAAGAATAAAGAAACAATTCCTATCATAAATCAAGATCAAGACAAAAAAACTCTCCAATCCCATCCAATGGTTGACCAAGACCATATCTTCCTAGAATCCCATGATGATCCTCTTATACCTTTCCATTTCTTTCAAGATGATCCCCTTCCATCTTAAGAAGTAAGCATCCTTCCAACTATAATTCCTAATCTACTTTTTCAACAAGATCATGATGCCTCAAGTCCAACTTTTCAATTGATCCGATTCAAAATGAAGAGCCAAACACCCTTTTCACTTTGTCTAATGGTCCTATTCCATGTCAATATCAAAGTATCTCTTCATTTCATTGACCTGATCCTCCATGTCCTCCACAATATTCTCTCTTCTGAGATGAACCTATCATTCCTCCTATTTCACCTAAAGATCATATCATGCCTCCATATCCACATAGGTGGTCTCACCATTTCTCTCAGTCCCCCTCATGACCCTAACATCTTTTCCCAAGTTGTTAATGAACCTCTTATAGGTCAAATGGGTGCCACCACCTCCATTGGGTCCAATCTACTTTGTAACCCTCTCATTTCTTCCATTCCATATCCATCTCAAAATGTACTCACATATAAATAAATGGATTGCTTACCTTGATCAATCTTTTGATTAATGCATTCTAAATAATCACAAAGAAATGAATAATCAGGGATCATGTGGATTCCCAAGTCGCTCGTATAGGACTTGCACACTGATGAAAAATCAAAATTAGCATTGAGGTTTTCTATTCCAAGAGCTTTTCTCAAATCCACTACCTTAAACACTTCATCACCTCCTTCATTCATTTGTATCTCAAACTCCACATCTTTTTCCTCATCAAAATCATGAACTCCAAAATCCACTTTTCCTCCATCATTCCACCACCCTTCAAGGTGTGTGTCAATGTTGATCTTGCTAGCATTTCCATTGAATCATGCACAAGTATTCCAACATCCCATCCATTAGCCAATGCATATTTTCCATCCTTCTTTCCCTCCTATCCAATCCCTTGGATAAAGACTTATGCTAGTTTCATCCAATCATCCATCTCATTCATTACACTACCAATGTATCTGAGCATACTTCCAATGGCCATGGTGTATTATAGCATATTTTTCAAGGGTATCATCCAATAAATAAGATGCTTGATTCCTTCCTTCATCTCATATCTTCCAAAAGAGTCAAAAGCAAATAAATAAAAATAAATAAATAAAAAAGAGAAAAAAAATTGAAAAAAAATTATCGCCTTGATGAAAACCTAACAAACAGGTGTCTTGTACAAAAAAAAAAGAAAGAAATAAAATATAAAGATAAATTATTCATCCACTGGTCAAAACCCCAGTAAACAAGCTCCTTGGGAAAGTACCATAAAAAAAACCTAGCAAATAGACATTATGCATAATCCACGATCTTCTTGCATTCCATACTTGGGGGCAGGTTTCATCCACGTTATCTTATCATACCCAGGCTAGCATATCCTATAGTATCCTTCACCCTTCATATCCATTAGATTATCTACATCCATATCCCCTTTGTTATCTTTGATACTGACAATGGTAAGGATCTTTGTAGGCCTCGTGTGTCATATCTATTGCACCTAATCCACACCCTTTAGCTCCTATCCATCATTTATCCATTTCTTGCTTCCATCATTCATTACCACCTTTGATCTTGATAAAAAATAAGGACATAAAATGCAAAACATGTTTTCTTGACATGGTCATTTCTTTGGATCACATGAAATTCATTACACTATATCATTGCCTTACATTTCTATACAGTGTCTCTTTGCTTGAATCAACATGTTATCCTAATGTGAGATAGTCCTTTAACATCACATAAGCCTTTGCCATCATTCACTTATCCATTTATATGCCATTAGTTCATTCATCTGCTCAAAATCCCTTTTGCCTTGCTAGACATTGGGGGCAAACATCAAACATTTAAAAAATGTTAAAAAACACAAAAAATCTTTAAAAAATCTTTAAAATACTGAAATATCAAAAAAAAATTAAAACATTTTCAAAAATCCTAAAAAAAATAAAAAACAAAAATCCTAAAAATCTAAAAACGTTTTGTAACATTGCGAAGACACAAACACTTTGCACAAACACAATCAAAACATTGAGTAGACATAACAACACCCTATCAACATATCGAATCAAATATATCACTTGTGACAAGTGATGAGCCTTAGTTTTATGCTATTATTTGCAGACATTTTGCTATGCTTAGGACTTTTTGATGGGCTTTATATCATGCTTTAACCAACTTTATGGACATGTTTGATGATTATGTTACTTATAGTTTGAGACCTTAATTTTGATAAAACCATGAAATTTATGAATGCAAGTATAAAGTATTTACTGTCTTTGTGTGATTAATGAATGTGTTGCAATGGATGATAATGAAATGTGGATGGGAATGTTGTTACAGGCTAGGGTTGTCATTGCACCAAAAGATCGACTTGTTAATTCCCGATACAACCAATAAACTTATAGAATCCACAGGAGGTTGTTAAACCATGTTGTGAATCCCTGCAAGGGATGCTGGCCCACTACCAATAATCCCCCTCCTAGCATCACTCATCACGTCATGCGTTATTCAAACCTGTGACCAAGCTCTGATACCATATGTTACAGGATAGGGTTGTCGTTGCACCAAAAGATCGACCTACCAATGCCCGATACAACCACTGGACTTATAGAATCCATAGGAGGTTGTTAAACCATGTTGTGAATCCCCGCGAGGGATGCTAGCCCACTCCCAAAAAATGCTTTCTTTAATCTCGGTATTGCAGTTGCGTGGAAAAATCATTTGTGATGAAACAGGGCTTCATTTATAGCAGCATGGCAATGTGGATAGGATTGGACAACAAGGCATGAAGAGAGGTCAAGGTTTGTTGCAACTCAAGCACTAGTTGTCCAAAATCATTGAGGAATCTTTAGAACAATCATGATTCATTAATAGTTCTATTAATAGTCATGATGGATGTTAGGGCATGTTTAGGGAAGATTTGAATATGTTCAAGGACGAGACAAAACCCTAATTTTCTTAGTTTTCCTAGATTTCATAGCTTAAATAAAAGCCTCCACCTAGATATTAGGAAGTGGAGTGACTTTTATGGGAACTCTTGTAAGAATGGATGTTATAAATCCTTCTCATGTTCCTTAGATAGTTAGTTACTATTTTTGTATAAAGCAATGTTATGTTGTTCAACTGATTTCTGAATAAAGAGCATATCTATTTTCTGAATAAGCTTATGGTATTTTAATATGGTTGTGCAAGATCAATAAGTTAGTTTTTGTTGTAACTTTTATTATAGAAGACCCACCCAAGGGGGCCCACTTGGTGAGGATTCTATCTGGTTATCTTTTATGCACTTTCTCTTTCAAGTGATCAAATTTTGTTCTATTAAATTGCTCATTGTCTGGTCCTGCAGCTAGGGATTGTTACTCTGTGTCTATTCCTACAGCCAAGCCAAAGCAAAATAGTTATTCTTGTATAAGCTAGAAGAATTTACATTTTGATAGTAGAAGTTAGTATAATCTTTTTAAGTTATGATTTTAAAGAAAGTTCCTTTCCTATGAAGATTTGTTTAGTATTTCCTTTTGCTTAAAGTAGGATAGATTTGTTCCTAGACAATCTTGGTGCATATATTTTGTTGTCCCATTTCAAGTTGTATGTCCTCGGATTGATAAGATAAATGAGTCAAGGTAGTGGAGTTTGGATAGTTTCTCAATAGGAACTTGTGTCTCTAAGTTGAGTACAAAGTTGTGTGTAACATCCATTGTTTTGAACCAACATTTTAACACCATTGTCGAGGATGGTGACAAGCTAAGAGTTTATGGGAACATAGGATTTCATTTGTTAAGTTATTATTATAGAAGTACTTTACTTCCTATATTATAATAAGTTATTCATGTCATTCATGCAGGTCTAATGTTAGCTTTTCAATATTTATATGCATAGAAGAAGATATCCCCTTGGGAGATTCCTTCCTCACTAGGATCACTCTGAAGAATATCTACCTGAAAATATAAATGTTGAGCCTGAGATTGATCATTTTGCACCTCTCTTTACAGACCTAGATAATAACGACCTAGATAATGTCATTCCTCCACCTAATATACCAAGGCAATATGGAAAGCTTGGGATGTTGTAACAATCCACCCCCACCTCCTGACTTGAGCTTTAAGTTTCCTATTCCACAACAAGGAGCCAATGCCAATCTAAAGAACATTCCTCCTACTGCTCTCCCTCACTTTTATGGCCTTATTACATAAGACCTAGATACCTTCCTTTTTGAATTTGATGTCCTATGCAGAAGTTATGAATATAGCATAGATGGACACATACTTAAGTTAATACCATCCACCTTGAAGGATTATGCTCTCCATTGGTTCATGTCCTTAGGAGAAGACTCTATAACTGATTGGGATACCACAAAGAAAAAATTCCTGAACAAATACAAGGACTATTGTAGAGGAAGTGATATGAGGGGAGATGATATATTCAGGATGCAACAAAAAGATGAGAAATATCTAGAAGACTATGTAGGAAGGTTTCTCTTTAGTTTGAAGAAGTCCAAACATAAGCAATTGAGTGAGGATTCCCAAAAAATGGTCTTCTTAAGGGGGAATCAATGAGGAATGTATTGATGCTCTGAACTCTTATGCCTTGCATAGTCACCCCATCATTTTCTTTGACATGAAAATGTCGGTCCCCTTTTTTTTTTTTTTCTTTTTGCTTTGCCTTTGTATTTTTGTTTTGAACACCCTGGAACACTAGAACCCCAGAGTTTCGAGGTGCTATTTTGTTTTGTTTTTGGTTTGTTTTGAAACTCCATAACCCTGGAGTTCCGAAATTGTCTCTTTGTCATTTGTGTTTTGTTCTGCCACTTCGGAACCCCAGAATGCTGAAATTTTGAAGTCCCCCTTTTGTTGTTTTCAGAACCCCCCGGAACTTCGTAGTTCTGAAGTGCTCTTTATCCCTTTTCTCTTTTTTTCTTTATATCAAGACCCTGGAACTTCAGAACCCCTAAGTACAAAAGTCTTCTTTTGTCATTTGGTTCAAGATCTCGGAACCTCGAACTTTCGAAGTCTTGTTGCTTTTGTTTTATTGAATCCTCGGAATCCTGTAACTCTAGAATCCCAAGTTCTTCATGTTTTGTTGTGTTTAGTTTCAGATTTTTGGAATCCCAAAATCCTGAGCTTTTTTTGTGTTCCACCCTGAAACCTAGGAACCCTAGAGTCTCGAGGTGTGTTTTTTGATGTTTTGTTCAGAGCCTCAGAACCCTGGAGTTCCGGGCTTCTCTTTATTTGTCTCAAGACCCCAGAACCCTGGAATCCTGAGGTCGTGTTTAGTGAAGTTGTAAATTCGCTGAGGGGGGGTTATAAATAGGGCATGGTGACTGATTTTCATTCATTTGTGTATTCCTTCGTTGCAAAATTGGAACTCTCACTTTGTGCATTCTATCTCTTCACCTATTCACATTTTCTGCCCCTTTGCTCTTTCTAGGTTGGTTTCTAATGTTTTCTTTCTTGTTTCCTTCTCATTTTTGTGCTTTCTTAGCTAGGGTTAGATTAGATTTCTTTCATGCTTTCAATAAATTTGGTCATTTCATTTATCCACCTCATGGAACCCTAGTTTCCGCATTTCAATATTTCGAAACCCCAAAATCCCAAAGCGCCCAGTTTTGCCCGACCTACCTTCCCCAGAATTTCAAAACTCCAAAGTTTTGACATGACTGTTCGAAGAGATTTTTACCCACCTCGGGATTCTGAAACTCCAGAATCCTGAATCCTTGAGCATAATTTGCAGTTTGGTCTTTTCCACCCAGGAACTCCAGAACCTCAGAGTTTCAAAGTTGATCTTTATAATGTTTTATGCCTCGGAGTTCCGGAGTATGTAATAATTTTGTAATATGACATGATAGCTAATTATGGATCTTTTCTTGTAGGATAAAGTAGATTGATGGACCCATCCCCAAGAAAGAGGAGTACTAAAGAAGAAGCAAAGCTTGATAAGAAGCCAATAATAATGAAATATCAATACCAAGGCCAGACTTTGGCTTTTAAGCTGGAGGTTGAAGTTCAGTGGGTGATCAATACTGAGATCGGGAACATAGAACTTGAAGATATTAAGACTTAACTGCAACATGAACCTCAAGCCCTAGAAGCCCCATACAAGAGAATCAAAAGATCAAGCTTGTTAGAGGGAATTGTTTTCCCTCAGTAAATGTAATCACCTACGCTTATCATGACCATTGCAAAATATTATCAGCGTGAAACAAGGCAATGTGTAGATGCCGATGGAAACGCAATTGTGGACCCTTCCTCGGATATGATAGGTATGACTTTTGGGATATGAGTAAGGGAGAAGGTATTATTGACAACAGAAGAATAGGTTGCTTCCCTATTTATAAAGAATACTTCTAATTATAAAAGGCACATTAATGAGGCATGGCTAGCAGAGCCAAGAAAAATAGGTCTCAAAGCTACAAAAATTTTAAGGGTAGATTTTCAAGAACCCCAAAGAGATCTTATTATTATGTTGAGCTGAGCCTTTAGAAAGACAGATTGTAAACATTTTCACACATGGATGTTCCACTATATGTCTACAATTTTGATTGGAAAATATTATTTTGACTGGCCACAGATAATTTTTGACAATATTTATAATCAAATAATTACAGTTCAGCAAACAAAGAATTTTTTTATGACTTCTTATGTAGTATGGGTGGTCGCTCGAGCTAGTAAATTCCTAGGATTGAAGAGTGAGGGAAGGTTAGGAGAAGGACCTAGACAAAAAAGGGTATGGGAGTATTACACTCAACTACCTATCTCTCAAGCCAAGCTACATTTCAAAAGAATAAATGATGCATTTATTTTTTTGTAATAATAAAACTAACAGGAGATGTAGGATATAGCCTAACCGATGAAGCTATGCAAATTATTAATAAATGGGGATGTTGGTTCCTGCAAAACCAACAATCTACTTACCTTCGAGTTAGCGGGCTCATAGGCAACCCATTCCTCCTACCAAGATATTGCAATAATGGAATAATTATTTTGGAGTATGCTAGACAATTGGTAGGTTTGCAAGCATTATTGACACTTAAGCACAAGGCTGGAATCACTTTGACTATTTCTCTTGAGCACTATACATGTCCTAACATACAAGCAGCTAAGGTGGCTGAGCAAGAACTACAATATTTGAGTTTAATAGAGTTTGATTATGTTCGCAAGTTTTATGATCCCAATGGTTTCTTGAAGCAAATAATGCCAAAATCATATGAGGGACATAATCCCGCCTTGGCAGATTTTTGGGCCAACCTCCAAGATAATTTTGAAGTAAGAGAGAAAATTTATTATAGGTTGACAGTGTCTCAAATAGGAGATTTTGAAATTGAAACTAATATTCCCAATGAATTAAGGGATGATGTTGAATTACTAGACCCGGTGTTCAATGAGACTAAAATCAATAAGAAACCCCTCTCTCCCATTAGATGGTCAGGACAAGAAGAGTTGGATGTAAATATTGTCTCTACCAAAGTCATTGAAAGGACAAAACAATGGCTTGGTCAAAGGATCAAACTAAGTAAAACTAGATAGAAGAAGAAGGGTGAGGCCGCTGATAACCCTCAAACCAAAATACACAAGGAATGTGTAGGGAGAACCAGGTCTGAGTCCAAGAAGAATACCTCTACCGATCATGAGGAGGCTACAGCACCAATCACTGAACAGGGATTTGAAGAGGTAGCTGGACAAAAAGATGAGGGAGTTTGAAATATTAAAGAAGGCTGCAGAGTGTGGAATTACTACTGGGCTACAAGCTATCGTGTAGGCTTCTATCACTCCTATCATTCCTACTATTGGTCTTGTTCCAAGTGAGGGTGTCTCTCAAGCCAAGACAACTAAAACACAATCGCCTCCTACCTCTCAAACAAAGGAAGTTGAAGTACAACCTCCTCCCACTTCTTCTACACAACAGGATACACCTACTCAAGTACCAACACAAGAGATGGTCATCATCCATAATATTAAAACAGATTCAGATAAATATGATGAGCCTATTGCAGTTGTAGAAAAGAGGAGAAAAATTGAAAAGAAATCAAGAAAACCACAAGACCCTATTGTAACTCAGCAAGATAAGAAATTGGAGGGTGCGGAAGGACCAACTGTACAAGTAAAACTTATGGAAATTCATGTACAGGTTATCGGAGAAGGAGAAGATGAGAGGATGGTCCTTACTCCTCAGGACCAAGAAATTTTGCTTCAAAAATTAGTAGGAGGTGAGAAAAGGCATGAAGATGAAATAGAAAGACCATTTGAAGAAGAAGTTTCTGATAAGTTAGAAGAAATATCAAAATACCAACAACTCGATCAATCCCTTCAAACTAATCTTGCCCAACAAGTTGCTCAATTTCAGCAAAGACCACCAACTCCTCAAGATCAGCAAGAGGATCAACAGGACGAGCAACAAGGTGAAGATCAACAACAAAAAGAGGAAGAACAAAATTTGGATGGTCACTAAATCACTTCGGAAGTAATAGTGCAAGGGGAGGAGCAAGATGACTCTATGCCTCAATGGTTAAACTTTATTTTTAAGAAGAAGTTGAAAGTCACTCTCCCTAATATATCTTCACAGGAGGCAATTACTGAATCTCCAAAGAGATTGAAGAGACCAAGAACAATCCATCATCTCTCAAGGAAGGATTTAGGAGATGTCATTGTTGATAGAGCAGCACCAGTGCAAGATGCCGAAGGATCCTCTCAATCTACCCCCAGATATCAAGTGTCTATGGTAAATTTAGGTAAACAAACCAATTGAGGAGAGACGGCTACCTTAGTTTATGCAATGTCTACTATCCAATCAATGATGGAGAAGGAATACAAGACCAAGGCAGAGGTTAAGGCACAATTGAGGCAGTACAAATAGTTAATCAAAGAAATAGCCAAGCCTCTTGATTCCAGAATCGATGATGCTTTACCATCTACTTCATCACTTCCATAGGATGACTTAAAAGCATTATGTGAGATGAGAAAGGTAGCCACAACAGTTAGGAATTGGGCAATCAATCAAATGGATAAAGTTGGAATGTTCTTATAGGGCACATTGCAAGTGATCATAGAAGCTTGTGATAATGAAAATTCTCTTGTTTCATGTTCTAGGTAGTGGGAACAACAAATCTCTCATCTCTCCCACTTACAAAATATGCTCAAGAAAATTCAAAGAGTGGGAGAAGAAATCATCACAAAGGAAGATTGTTAGGAGGGGAAAGTTTTGATAACTTACAGTCTTATATAGATATTAAAAATTTAAAAATAGATATTGTAGGGCAGTGTCATGATAAGGTGCTTAAAGAGAATCCTCCACTTTTTAAGACACTTGATGAATATGAGCAACTCGTAGTTAAGTTGTTGGGAAAGTATGGTTATAGTCTTAAGCAGGAAGGAGTACTACATCAAGAGACCATACTCAGCAGATGTGATTCATACATTGCTGACCATTTTGTGGGCACTGTGGAATTTATTGTGAAAACCATGGATAGGTACATGCATGTGGTGTTTCAATGTCAGTGCGCAGAGCCAATAATGGATGATATAGTCAGTAGGTTGGAAAATGCAAAAGAGATACTTAGAGTGTCCAAGTTTCGAATTCATTATATTCCTGACCCACTGACTGATTTCATGGAATGTCTCCTCACCAGCTACTAAAACTACAAGAAGAATAAAAAGCAAAACAATTAGTTGTAAAAAAGAAAGTGCATCCTGGAGCACCATCACCATCACCACAACTGAGCTATCAACTAAATTTGCCTCTCATACTTTCTTTTTTGGGCATTATTTTTGTATGGTTCGAAATACTGGCTATTGGAGCACCATTATTAAAGTAGACATGGAGTCTCAGTTTAGTAACAGTTAACTAGAGTTCACAGGTAGCAACTTGCATGTCGACTTCGACTCCCCCCTTTTTGTAACCCTAGTCTGTAGGCATGATTGTTTCCTAGGATGTAGAGAAAAACTCTATAAATTGTGGAATTTGGGCCATTTTGAGGGTCCGCAAATTGATGATTCAATGCCATTTAGCTAGATAATTTAATTTTATGTAATTTCTTTCCTTGAACTTGAAGATTTGTTACTCATTTTTCAAAGATTAATACAAAAGCAGCTTGTGGATTGTCTGATCTACAATACGTGTTCTCTTCGTTACTGTTCTTCGTAGTCTAGTATCTTCTTTCATTTGAATCAGCAACTTGTTCTTTCAAGTTTTACTATTTTATGAATCATATTGCGCATGTTAATGGTGTATGAGGATAAGATAGTAGAGCGATTATATGGTCTTGTGATATTCATTTCCGTTTATGTGTGGGATGTATGACTTCGCATATCTTCTGGAACATTCCTCTTGAATGCTGATTAGACTTTTATTGATAATACTTTGTTGTGATCCATTGACTTTGTAGCTCATTAAGCTATTTAGTATTGATTTAGTTCTTATCTCTTGTTACTCTAATCGGTCTTTTGAATTTTCTTTACCAAATGAAAATCAAAAAATACAAAAAAAAAGGAATTTGGTTTATTTTGTTTCAACCAGCAGGCCCCTTGACAAGTACAATCACAACAGCCACTAAGTGACCCAACACCGTCGAGACCCGACTATAGAGACCTTAGATTTTTCAATCTTCCAAGATTGATTACTTTTCAAGAGAGGTGGTATACATTTCATATTCTATCTGACTATTGGTGAGTGTGGCAAAACACCCATCAACATGAACCTCATGGGCGATGGTGATATTACTCAAGCTACTTGGAGTGACATACAACAACTCTTCCAAAATTACTCAAGAGTTGTAATGAGAAATCCCAGAGGATACAAGTATAAATAATCAGGAAATAAAGATAACTTTGGGGTCTCAAGAATGGATTTGACTAATCTACTCAAAGATTTTCAGCAATATATTATCAATAATATGGCCACACAATTCAACACTCTTCACGCAAAATAGAAGCAAGATGTTGTAAAGACAATATTGTCTAAATTTTGTTCTCATTGTAGACAGAGGAAAAAGAAGTGTAGATGCAAAAGGATGGTAAGCATCGACAACACAATTCATCAACCAAACTTTCATCTAGTAGAGGATGATGATGGCCAAATTTTCTTTGTAGCTCAAAGGAAATAATTGGTTCCAAGAAAAGGTATGCCACCTGATCCCTTATCTTTTAATTACCCATATTCCTATGCACCCAATAATCAATGGAAAAATCAATATCCTCCTAATTTTGGCAATTATGGGAACCCACAATGGAATTATCAATCAAATTCTTGGTCTGGACCTCAAGATCAATAGTAACCACCTCAAGGAAATTGGCAACCACAACAAACCAATTGGCCTCAATCACAGCCTTGGAGGGGACAATAATGGCCTAATCAACCTACTAACCAACTAGCCATTATGCCACCTGCACCTACCAATGTTCCACCAAGACATACTCAATTACCAACCCAATCTACTCCTAATCCCAATAATAAAACACAGCAACAACAACATCCAACATATTTCGTAGAATTCAATCAATACCCTGCATATTCAGTTAGCATTAGTGATGTACATCTTCAGTCAGGAAAAACTTTGCCATCACCTATTACTCCTATTATCATAGAGTTAACTAGTGAAGAGGAGAAACCAGTAGAACCTACTCTTGTTTTACCAACTGAATAACCCAACAACCCAAATCCTCCATTCCTTCAAAGATTAGCTCAATCAAAGTCTATCTCTGAGCCAACCTTTGATTTCCTAGATCAGCTAAGCATGTTTCCATTAAGATACCTCTCTTTCAATAAATTAAGGATGTTCCTATATATAGTAATTCTATTAGAGAGGCATGCTCAAAAAAACCTGCAAGAAAGGAGAAGGATCTTGAAACAGTTCATGTAATGGGTAAGTTAGTTGATATCATGCTAGGGAAAGTAATTATGCCTAAGTACTCAAACCATGGTAGCTCGGTAGTTTCAATAATGATAAATGGAGTTATGGTTCAAAATGCTCTCATAGATTTAGGATTTTTTATTAGTGTCATGACCAAAGAAATCATGCAGAGTCTGAATTTGGTAAATATAAGACCTACTCATATATTTCTCCAACTAGCTGACAGCTCCACTATCAAGCCAGATGGTATGATAGAAGAAATTGTGGTAACTCTTGACTCTTGGGACTATCCAACTAATTTTATGATTTTATCTCCCAAAGCTACCTTGAGAGGATATCTAGTAATTATGGGAAGACCTCGGTTGGCTACCAGAAATGCTTATATTGGATGCAGGTCAGGAGATATGACTATTTCCAATGGAGTCGGTACAAAGAAATTGACACTTTATCCACCTGCTAAACCACATGAAGAATCAGAACAATTCATCTGGCCTGACTTAGGTGATGAGCCTAAGGAAGATACAAATTTGTGGTAAAGTTTATGATGCTTGATAGAAGTCCTCTCCTCCAACTTTATGATGAAGATCGAGTCTTGACATAGGTGTTAAATAATACATGTTCAAAACATGCTACAAGAGAAGGTACTTTGAACAATTCTAGATGTCCATCATAAATAATATTACCTAGTTCAAATTTGATTACTCCAGTATTACTTCATACTCTGCTCCCTCATGAAATAAATCTACCAAGTGTGAATTAAAGCTTCCATGAAAAACATGACTAACCAAATTGAAGTAGCTCCTAGAAAGAAACTCATTATAAACTGTAATCTCTCTATACAACAAGAGCAATCATTGAAACAATTGTTACAAGAGAAGATGTTTGCATTTGCTTGGGATTAAATTAATATGGTAGGATTAGATCCTAAACTATGTGCTCATAGAATCTATATCCAAGAGCACACTAAACCAATCAGAGAGCCACAAAGAAGAGTTAATCTAGCTCTTAGGGAGATTTTCAAGACTGAATTAAAAAAACTATTGGATGCAGGTTTCATTTACCCTATCTCAAATAGTGAATGGGTATCACCTTTTGTGAACATTCCAAACAAGAATGGAAAATGGAGGGTATGTGTAGATTATAGAGAATTAAGCAAATCTGCAAAAAAAGACTATTTTCCACTCCCATTCATTGCTCAAGTTTTGGATTCCTTAGCAAGGAATAAATACCTTTCATTCCTTGATGGGTTTAGTGGCTATAATCAGATTTAGATAACACCAGGGGATCGGGACAAGACCACCTTCACTTTTCCCCATGGAACCTATGCCTACTCTATTCTTCCATTTGGGTTGTGTAATTCTCCAACAACCTTTTAGAGGGAAGTCTTAAACATCTTTGTTGATATCTCCCAAAATTGCATGGATATCTACATGGAGATGAATTTCAGGATGCACTTGATAACTTATCTAAAGTGCTACAAAGATGTCAAGATCATAATCTTTCACTCAACAGTGAGAAATGATTTCTCATGATGAAAGAATGAGTGGTCTTAGGTCACTACATCTCAGCTAAGGGAATTCAAGTAGATCCTCCCAAAATAGAGGTAATTCAAATTCTTCCAATTCACATCAAGCAAAAAGATGTGCGTAGTTTTTTGGGGCATGCTGGCTACTATAGGAGATTTGTCAAAAATTTCAGCACCATTGCAGGTCCCTTGTATGGTCTATTGTTGAAAGATGTAGATTTTCAGTGGACACCAGCATGTGATAAATCCTTCCAAGATCTCAAGGTCGTACTTACTCAAGCTCTAGTCCTTCAAGGACCTAAATAGAATCTGCCCTTCTATATCTACACCGATGCCTCTGATCATGCAGTTGGAGCAGTACTGGCCTAGAAAGAAGGAGCCATTGAAAATGCAATCTACTACATAAGAAAAAATCTGCAAGAAGTTGAATTGAGCTATACTATAACAAAAAAATAGATTTTAGTAGTAATATATTCCCTCAAAAAATTCAGACATTATATAATAGGATACCAAGTATATGTTTACATTGATAATACAACAATAAGATACCTTATGAATAAGCCAGTTGTTTCTGGCAGACTTGCGAGATGGTTACTTTTAATGCAGTTGTAGGCACTCAAAATTGGTCCTCACTCCTGCGTCGCTAACCTAATTTCTAACATGTCTTCCATGTCGCATTTGATTTTCATAATATGTTGACATTGTGTCATTCTTCTAATTTGAATTTTGTATTTTCCTAATCATTTAAATCATTTCATCATTAATCATTCATTTCCTAACTTTAATTAAATTAATCTTTATTATTTAATTAAATTCAATTTCATTTTTCTCATAATTGAATAATTTCTTTAAATTATTTAATTAGCTAATTGTTTCATCATAATTAAATAATTTTCTATTTATTTAATAAAAAATCTTATTTATCTTCTTCCAAAAATCAAGAATGGAAACAAATCTTTATTTGTTTTTAATTTACTTTCTAATAATCATCATCCAAATTCAAAAATGGCAATAAATCGAGAAAATGATTTAAAAATTAAAATAAATCATTATCCAACTTAAGTAATTTATTTTCTCATATTCTCCCAATTTTTGAAAACGGAAAGTATGTTGTCGTTTGATTTACATGATTTTCAAAAATCATTATCATATCTTCCTAAAATTTGAAAATAGAAGTAACCAGTCAACTTCTGATTTTCTTTATTTATCTTCTTGGAAAATATCGCTTTAATTTCAATTTAAAATTCAAAAAATAAGATATGCCCAGTCAAAAGTTGCTTTATGCCATCTTTTTGAATCCATCTTGATTCTCCAATCTTGTCTTCAATCTTCTATAAATTTATCAATCTTTTCTCATCAAATTAAAACCACATTTTCTAGTATCCTTGCGCTGTCAAAATCATCTTACAATCTTGCTTTCTTGCTTATTCATTGCACTCATAGGTGAGATCCACAAAACGAGCTATTTGGAGGAGAAAGAAAGACAATGGAAGTCAATGAAGGAAACACCTTGTGATGGTTTGCGTATTTATTTTAGTGTTTTTCTTTCATTCTTTCATTGAATGTATTAGGATAAATTTCCATTGCATTTTAGCTTTTGTGGTTAGCTAATTTATGTGCTTTGATGCTTATTTCCATTTTCCTAATTACATTTTTTGGTGAACCCGACGTGAACTAACAATCGTGCTAACATTTATGATGTTTTTTTTTATGAGTTCTTGTTTGCACATAGGAACTAGGAGGCAGATTTTAAAAGTGTTTTGTGCAAGTTTTGAAATGTTTTGCATCTACGATCATAGTTTTGAGCCCAAATCTGCATCTCAAATTTAGTCTAATTAGGAGGTTTAAATCACTAGTTTGAACTAATTCTTTTCATTTGGGATTAAAACTAACATAAATTTGATTTTCATTTTGGTTAAAATTAACAACAAATTGCATCTACTTTCATTGCATGGGTTAAAATTGAACACAGTCTGCATTTTCACTCATCTGGTTTAAAAGGAACCCACAATCTGCATTTCAATTTTAGTTGTTTAGTTTAAATTTCAATCAATATTAGATTAAATAAGGGATCAAATTAACACCATTCTTCATTTTTATTTTACAAATTGGTTAAAATGAACCCTATAGCTTTTTTTAGTTGCATGCTAGGTTTTTAGCTGCATATTAGCTATTTTTTAAAATTGCACGTCATTTTTTTTTTTAAATTGCATGCTAGCTTTTTTTAGCTTTTTTGCATGTTATCTTCCTTAACCTTTTTGCATGTTAGCTTTTTTTAGCCTTTTTTATTGCATGTTATCTTTTTGAGTTGCATGTCATTTTGAGTTGCATGTCATTTTTTTTAAAATTGCATGTCAGCTTTTTAAGTTGCATGCCATTTATTTTAAGTTGTATGTTAGTTTTTTTTAGCTTTTTTGTTGCACGTTAGCCTTTTTAGTCCCGTGTCATCTTTTTTAGATTGCATGTCATTTTTTTAATCTTTTTTATTGCATGTCAACATTTTAGCTTGATTGCATATCTGCTTTTTTATTTGCATGTAGCTTTTCTCCACTTGCATGTTGTTGTTTTTTATTTGCATGTAGCTTATTTTTTCATTGCATTTTAGCTTTTGTGGTTAGCTAATTTATGTGCTTTGATGCTTATTTCCATTTTCCTAATTACAGTTTCCTACCTCCATCCCTTAGTTTGCTGGGGCATAACTTTATTTTTCAATTTTCTTTGAAACAACGCTCATAATCACATTGTCCCAAAGAGGGGCAAAATGTAGGCACTCAAAATTGATCATCACTCCTACATCGCTAACTTAATTTTTAACATGTCTTTCATGTCGCATTTGATTTTCATAATATGTTGACATTGTGTCATTCTTCTAATTTAAATTTTCTATTTTCCTAATCATTTAAATCATTTCATCATTAATCATTCATTTCCTCTTTAATTAATTTATCTTTATTATTTAATTAAATTCAATTTCATTTTTCTTTCTTTAAATTATTTAATTAGCTAATTGTTTCATCATAATTAAATAAATTTTTATTTATTTAATTAAAAAATCTTAATTATCTTCTTCCAAAAATCAAGAATGGAAACAAATATTTATTTGTTTTTAATTTAATTTATAATTATCATCATCCAAATTCAAAAATGGCAATAAATCGAGAAAATGGTTTAAAAATTAAAATAAATCATTATCCAATTTAAATAAATTATTTTCTCATATTCTCCCAATTTTCAAAAATGGAAAGTATGTCATCATTTGATTTATATGATTTTCAAAAATCATTATCATATCTTCCTAAAAATTGAAAATAGAAGTAACCAGTCAACTTCTGATTTTTCTTGATTTATCTTCCTAGAAAATATCTCTTTAATCTCAATTTAAAATTCAAAAAATGAGATATGCCCAGTCAAAAGTTGCTTTATGCCATCTTTTTGAATCCATCTTGATTCTCCAATCTTGTCTTCAATCTTCTATAAATTTATCAATCTTTTCTCATCAGATTAAAGCCACATTTTCTAGTATCCTCGCACTGTCAAAATCATCTTACAATCTTCCTTTCTTGCTTATTTATTGATCTCATAGGTGAGATCCACAAAACAAGCTATTTGGAGGAAAAAGAAAGCCAATGGAAGTCAATGAAGGAAACACCTTGCAATGGTTTGCGTATTTATTTTAGTGTTTTGCTTTCATTCTTTCATTGAATGTATTAGGATAAATTTTCATTGCATTTTAGCTTTTGTGGTTAGCTAATTTATGTGCTTTGATGCTTATTTCCATTTTCCTAATCATAGTGGTAATTTCATATAACTATCATAGATAAGCCAAGTAAAGCAAATGTAGTGGTTGACTTCTTGTCTAGGCTTACACATCAGCCTCAAGAACCTATAATTGATGATTCTTTTCCGGATGAACATCTATTTGCTATCGTTGTCCATGTACCTTGATATGCTGATATAGAAAATTATTTGGTTATTGGTAAAGTACCCTCATATTTTTTCCCAAAGGATAGAAGAATCCTTATTGAGAAAAGTTTTCCTTATACCTAGGTCAATGGATGTTTATTTTACATAGGACCAAATAATGTCATGAGGGGGTGCACTAGGGAAGATGAAACATATGACATTTTGCATGCTTGTCATGATGAACCTTGTGGGGGTCATTCTGTAGCCAAAAGAACAACAATGAAGATACTCAATACAGGTTATTACTGGCCTACTCTCCATAAGGATGTAGAAAACTATACAAAGAAATGTGATAGATGTCAGAGGATGGGTCATCCAACTAGGTCAAATGAGATGCCCTTGCATTCATAGATTGTTGTCACACCTTACTAAGTGGGTAGAGGCCAAGGCAATGAAACATGCAAGAGACAACAAGACTGTAGATTTTCTATATGAAGAGATATTTACAAGGTATGGAGTTCCTAGAGAACTTGTTACAGATGAGGGCACTCAATTCACATCTAATCCGATTACTGCTATGATAGAAGAATATAACATCAGGTATAAAAATTCTACACCTTATCACCCAAAAGGCCAATGGCCAAGATGAGGTGACCAACGGGGAAATTGAAGCAATATTAACAAAAATTGTTGCCATACATAAGAAGGATTGGGCAAATCGCCTTCCAGAGATAGTATGGGCATATAAAACATCCCACAAAACCACTACAGGGTTTACACCATTTGAATTGGTGTATGGAAAAAATGCAGTAATGCCCATAGAATTTGAACACAAAACTCTATGAATAGAAATGGAACTAGGAATGGACCTATCAAATGTACAAAAGGAAAGAATTCTACAACTTAATCAACTGGATGAATTGAGACAATCTGTTCTGCAAAATATAATTTTAGTTCAACAACACCATATTAAATGGCATGATAAATATATTAAAACAAAAGCCTTTCATATAGGTGACTGGGCTTTGTTATATGATTCCAGATACAAAGACAACATTGGCAAATTATAAACACGGTGGCTTGGTCCATATGAAATTGAGCAGGTGTTTTCTAATGGCGCAGTCCAATTGGAAACTATTGATAATGCAAAATTCAAATTGTTAGTCAATGGCCAACGTCTTCGTCTTTATCACAAGCCTAGTAGTAAGGAGGAATTTCTACAACAATTTGAAGAACTTCACAATCCTCCTGCAGCCACTGCTAGTGATCCTCTGGATTCACTATCAGATTGATCACAGTTCACAATAATCATAATAAATAACTCCATGTCTACGTGGAGTTCTCTTCTTCGTTCCATTCCACGTCACCTTCATTTCACTCATATTTATTTTCTTCCATTTTTAGTTCTATCACCACACTCATTATTTGGACATTTTAAAATACAATCCTTTCACTTCGCACGTGCCAACAGTCTTATGAGCGCGTCGACATAATATCTTCAAATCACGTAAGTACTTTTCACTTTCTTTCATGATTCATTCCTTTTGTTCTGAATTTCCTATCATATCATTGATTGTAAATATTTATGATTTCACTCCACTCTCCTACCTATATGCATGTGTGGATACATGCATCTAACTTCAGTGGGGGGGGGGGGATAAATTATGTTAAAAAGATATTTTCATTATTAGGTTTTGTAAAAATCTGAGTAGACATGTTAACTCAGGTTGGTTTTCAAGTCAATTTTTACTTCACCCTAATGTTTAAAGTCCAGTCTATTGAATTTTTAGCAAAATTTAAATTTTCTTTTAGTTAAGACTCCCGTTTATTCCTCTTTTTCTTCCTAAGACTTGGAAACAAAGAAATTCATATTTTGAATTTCACTATAGCATAAGGGTTTTCCTTAAGGTATAGATATTTGTTTCAGAAAATGGGGGGTCCTCCAATAAAATGAGAACCTACATATCACCGTTTGATATTAAATGATCAAGATTATGAACCTCTGTTCAAAGGTTATGAATGGCTAGACTATTTTGTAAAGTTGAATGCCTATAATGGAGATGTTGGTCTAGAATTTGCACAATTGTTAAAGGATGATATGGCAATAGTAAAGGGATTAAGGGTTCCTATCATAGAGGAACACATTGCACAAGTTTCAATCATACCTATGGATGGAGAACCTTTCTCTGAAACTGAAGATGCGAGGTCAGCTCGAGCTCAATTCACAGAACATGGTGACCCTCCATTGCATGTCACTAAGCAAGGAATGAACAGGTTGAAAAATAAATTCAAGAGAAAAATAGCCGAAGGAGAGAAGATTAATATCCCAAGCTCAAATTCTGAAAAGGAAGAGGCTCCTCAAAAGGATTCTCTTAAAATTCCATCTCCACCTTCCTCTGCTAATGAGGAAGAAAACCAAGAGAAAGAAATTTCCCTCTCAAGAATTATCTTAAGGGGAAGGAGAATCATGAGATGTGGAATTGTATGAAGTAGGGAATGTATCTCATGATATCACTTAGTTCATGACAAAAAAAGAGACATGGGATGATGCAGCAGAAGACGAAGAAGATGCAAAATAGGAGGTGTTGGTTCATTATGGAGAAATTCAAATTAACCTAAAAATTTGAGACACTCCTAACCATCAGTAGACCTACCGTGAGGAACCTACTATTGAGAAAGGGACTACTGAATCTGGGTTAGTGAATTTGGTTGAAGCTGCTGAAAAAGTGAATCTAGAGGAGCAAAGGAAGAAGATTATGGTAGGAAAACACAATCCTCCCTCATTTCCTTGGGATTCAATTGCTATTGAATCTTGGAAGTTATTAGAAAAGAGGGAGGAATAATGGAAAAGGAGAAGGAAATGTCAAAAGAAAAACTGAGAAAGAAAGGTGTACAAATAAATAAGTTCAAGGATAGAATAGACAATATTGCTACTCTATTGTCTCATGCAATTGAGTGTAGGCCACCTCCTAGGGTATACTCACTTTATTTGAAGGAATTACATCTTTCTTACAAGATAAGAAGGGATTTTTTTGGATTAAGTTCATCCTTAATGACCCCTGAAGAATTTATCAATTCTTATAACATCTCCTCTATCCAGTAGAAGAATCCTCTATGTGAATTTCATCTTCATAATTATGTCATACCATATACTCCACAATGGAATACACTACTATCAATCGGAGACATTCACCTTATGGAATTTATGTCCTACATTCAAAATGAGATTAACATATGTGAGCAAGCTACGGAATACCTAGACATGGAGCAAATTGTTCCTTTGCCATTGAGAGCTGAAATAGGGGATCCTAATGAAATATATTATAGATGGAATCAACTTACTATTGAACCATATGTTAAGAAGAGGATCCTATCATTAAGGGAAGAAGTTTATAGTGAATATGAACAGATGACAGAAAGAGTAGCCAAAACAGTATATGGACACCTAGCTCGTAGATGGAATTGGTTGCCTGAATATTTGAAATGAGTAGAGCCTCATTCTCTCAGGAATTATCATGCAGCACTCAGAAGGGAAGCCACTTACATTCACCTGGGGTGAGCTCAACAAGAAAAGTGGATACCCCTGATCTTCCAACCACCTATGCTAACAAAAGCTTGAGCAGACATAACAACACCCTATCAACATATCAAATCAAATATATCACTTGTGACAAGTGATGAGCCTTACTTTTATGCTTTTATTTGCAAAAAATATTCTATGCTTAGGATTTTTTGATGTTCTTTATATCATTATTTAACCGACTTTATGGACTTGTTTGATAATTATGTTACTTATAGTTTGAGACCATTATTTTGACAAAACCATGAACTTTATGAATGCAAGTATAAAGTATTTACTGTCTTTGTATGATTAATGAATGTGTTCCAATGGATGAGCATGAAATGTGTATGGGAAGGCTTTCTCTAATCTTGGTGTTGCAGCTTCATGAAAAAATTCTTTGTGATGAAACATGGCTTCATTTATAGTAGCATGGCAACATGGACATGACTAGACAATAAGGCGTGAAGAGGTCAAGAATTGTTTCAACTCGGGCACTAACTATCCAAACTAATTAAGGAATCTTCAGAAAAGTCATGATTCATTAATAGTCCTCTTAATATTCATTATGGATGTTAAGGCATATTTAGGGAAGGGTAAAAGCACAAACCTGTTTCACACTTTTATAAAGGAACCATCCAACACAACTAAAACTGCTTAACTTCAATCGAATAAAAAAGACATTTCTAAATTGAATTTTGAAATGATGTAAACTAATCAAATTTCTAGAAATATTAATAAAATTTAGGTCTATTAATTTTTTTTAAAATTGATTTTTTTTATAAATTCAAAGACAGATTTTTCATTGCTGAAAAATGCTAAAAATCAGGGATTCTAGTCGGCGTCACCAAAAAAAATGGAAATGGTCTCTATTTTTTCTGGTTTTTTTTCCAAATAGAGAACATATATATGTAGTGTTAAAAAATTAATAATAATTTTGATGTATATTTTTCTTGTTATAATATTTTTAAGTCCAACATAGCTAAATTTGATAGTTTTCATTCGGCGTCACCTTTTAACTACTAAATTTATCATTAACCAAAAAACAAAAATGCCCTTTTCGAGAATATTCTCTCATCTAGTGAAAAATATTTTTTTAATTTTTTTCTAATATCATTTAATATTTTTTTTATTTCTAATCAGCCTTTTTTTTAACTTTAAAAAATCTACTCACAATGTTTAATTAATAAAAAATGTTAAAATTAATCAAAATACTAAAAAAAATATGTCTAGACTCTTGACTTCCAGCTCTACAAAAGGGTATTTTTTTAATTTTTGTAAAAAAATATTCTGCTTGAAGAAAAATTGAGCAGAAGTGAAAAGTTTCTGAAATACAAGGTTTTTCACCTTTTTGGTGCCACGTCACATAACACATAGGCTAGTTTGGCCGGACTAACCTTAGTTTTAACAATTAAAAAATTGATTTTTTTTTAATGGAAGCATTTCAACTAAGGGAGTCCGATTGAACTGAGTCCGACCAAACTTAGTCCGATCTGACTTTAGGCGCCATTTTGGCGCCACACAGGTGCCATGTGACACCATGCGGCCTGGGGGTAGTCCGACTGGATTGAGTCCGATCGGACAGTTCGGTCGAATTGAGTCCGATCGGATAGTTCGGTCGAATTGAGTCCGACTGGATTGAGTCTGGTTGGACTTAGTTCGGTCGGATTGAGTCCGGCTAGACAACCCTCAATTGGCCCAAAGTGTGACACAACTCCATGCTTTTTCCTAGAAGATATGCAGATGTTCAAGGATGGGACAAATTCCTATTTGTCTTAGTTTTCCTAGATTTCATAATCTAAATAAAAGCCTCCACCTATATATTAGGAAGTGGAGTGACTCTTATGGAAACTATTGCAAGAATGGATGTTATAAATCCTTCTCATGTTCCTTATATAGTTAGTTACCATTTTTGTATCAAACAATGTTACGTTGTTCAACTGATTTCTAAATAAGCTTATGGTGTTTCAATATGGTTGTGCAAGCTCAATAAGTTAGTTTTTGTTGTAAATTTTATTCCAAAAGACTCACCCAAGGGGACCCACTTGGTGAGGATTCTATCTGGTTATCTTTTATGCACTTTATCTTTCAAGTTATCTAATTTTGTTATGTTATATTGCTCGATGTCTAGTCCTGTAGCCAGGGACTGTTACTCTATGTTTGTTCCTGCAGCCAAGATAGAGCAGAATAGTTATTTTTGTATAAGTTGGAAGAATTTACATTTTGATAGTAGAAGTTACTATAATCTTTCCAAGTTATGATTTTAAAGCAAGTTCCTTTCCTATGAAGACGTGTTTAGTATTTCCATTTGCTTAAAGTAGGATAGATTTGTTCCTAGACACTCTTGGTGCATATATTTTGTTGTCCCATTTCAAGTTGTATGTCCTCGGATTGATAAGATAAATGAGTCAAGGTAGTGGGGTTTGGATAGCTGCTCAGTTAGGAACTTGTGTCTCTAAGTTGAGTACTAATTTGCATGTAGCATCCATTGTTTTGAACCAACAACAAGAAACATTTTGGCATGCAACATAATGTCTACTTGTTTGGTAGGTTTTTTATTGTTTCTGATTTTATCATTGTTGACATGTCTTTTAGCTTTTTCGAGATGTCTTTGACTAGAGATTTTATCTCCAAGATGTCTTTCACTAGAATGGCGAGGATAGGGCACGTTCACTTGTTTGATGTCTGCAAATTGTTTCTTAGTGATATGATGACTCGTCTTAGGACATTATTGTCTAAGATCATCGAGGACGTATGGGTCTCATCTAAACTAAGGCATTCCTTAACAGTCTAATGTATTTTCCTACATGGAATTGGTATGCTAATTCATTTGGATCTAATCCATATATAGATGAATTTATCCTTTTTCCATAATAAGCTCAATGATGATATAAGCACTTAAAAATTACAAGACTTTTCATCATATCTTTCTCACCATCTATTTCTTCCATCATTTTCATCATCTCTTTCTCATCATCCATTTCTTCCATCATTTTCATCATCTCTTTCATCACCTTCATTTATTCCATCTCTTTCTACTCCTTTTCATTACTTTGAAATCCTTCATTTTCCCATCACCATCATCCATCATCCTCCTTATCTCAAAGCTTAATCAATCACTTTATCCAACCGATACATGTCTATTAATTTCAATATCAAATCAATCAACTTGCTTCTTAGCATGGGATCTTATTACTCCTTGGTCAATCAATCAATCAATCATTGCACCAACTTATCTTGGGCTAACATCAATCTCAATCATCTTAATCATCTTATCAATCTAGGTATATTGAAAATTTCCATCTCAGTTCACCAAATGTTCATCTTGGCTTAATCACTTGTGCAATATCAATCATCAAAACTATTTTCCTTGTGATCTATCAGGAGATCAATCTTATCACAATCTGTTTGATCAATCTATTGAGGGGGAATTTCATATCTATCATCATTCTTACCAGGATATCCCTATAGCATATATCAATTGATCATTTTTTCTTTGAAACAACATGACAGGCTACATTGCCTCAAAGAGGGGCAAAATGTAGACACATAAAAAATTCAATCAAAATGTCCTCATGCTTATCATAATTTCTCTATTAATTAAATGGATTTTATTGGTCTATTTGATTAATTCATTAATGTTTTCCTTATTTAAATCATTTCATTTACCTAGTGTTGGTTAACAGATTTGTCCCTTTCTTCAAATTGTAATGTTTACTTTCTTTGAACAATAATATGACTCTTGTATACCCCTTTATGAAAGAAGCAAATAAACCAACAGTTGGATGAATCAATTAAAAATCCATCCTCTACATTAGAGGGCAGCTCCTCATATGATTTGCAATGAATTTTATGCAGAAAACTTCGAAATGAATATGCTTTTAACCAGATTGCATGAAAAGGCTTTAGCATTCATCCATCAACACAAAGGAATGCTTTACACATAAAACATAAAGAATATTTTGAAGGTCAAATAAGAACCCACATATTCCGATTTTAACACATGTTTTCATCACATAAATTTGGAACAAAAGTAAATGCATAGCAGTATGAAGTCTAATCGATTCTCTCTCATGCCTCACAGGACAATGGGGATCAACACAATTCAATCCACAATAAATTTACTTGTAAATAATGGTAACGATGATTTTAGAGAACATAGGAATAACTGATAACCAAAATGATATCATACGCATTAGCTGATTTCTTAAGAAAAATGGCCAATCCTTAAACACAAAGATTCAAAGACTGCACACCATAACATTTCATTACTAAACCAATCATTCCAGGCTTTAGAAAATTCACAGAAAAATAGATATTGCTTGTTTCTGAAAAATCATAGTTTTTCAGGCCTTTCTAAAGTATCAAAAACATAGTTATATAGCCACAACTTGGCCAATGATTATAACAAGAAACACGGAAAGCCAACAATTTCTGCCTCGCAAAGTCAGTGGAACCAACATTTAAACAAAAATAAAACTGTCTTGCAACTAATCAAGTGAACAGGACCTATCATCTACGAAAAACATTACTAAGCAGTTCTGGTAACTGCTTCTTTCTTCCAATCCACATGAGCAGCGACAAAGTGTTGAATGGTTGTGTTATGAGGCAATCCCACATGTGCCATTCATTGCTTCCAGACTTTTTTTCCTTGTGAACCTGTGCAACTTTGTCAGAATGACTATCCAGGTGTCCAATGCATAAAACAGGAGTGATTCAATTTTAGCAATGACACTTAAGTCATCTGAAACTAAACCCTTAGCTTCTTTTACATAATTTATTTTTCCTTTCAATGATTTAGTTATAACCTCAATCATCTCAAGGGTTCTTCCATCATCTTTCAGATATTTTATCCCAATGCACACGAGTTCATTTCTCATGGAGGTAACTAATTCCGCAAGTTGATTTACCAACTTCACGAATTCCTCATAAGCTTGTTTTATCAAGGAATTTCTCCATTCAATGTTCCTTTGACAAACATATAAAATGCTATCATCTAAGCCTGCCATAGGTTTTTAAGCAAGAAACTTCATTACCTCATAACTCTGCACTTCTCGCATCTATGCAGCTTTTGATGCCCATTTAGCTTCCTCACTCTTCCAATTGATGATTTCAACCTCCAACTCCTTCATCACTTGTATTGCCCCATCATATACTCTGCTTAAATTAACAATGTATTCGACACCAGACTTCAGAATTCTTTCTAACCACTCCATCACAGTTTCTATGATCAACCTGCATTTTTGTATTTGTTCCAGAGTCTTCTGATTTGAAGGGAACTTAGGATCAAAAGACATTGGAATCTATGACAAAGGTTGAGGGTTTGGATCATTAATTGCCTCAATTTACTCTGCCATCCTTCGTAACATTTCTTTCATCTGATGCTTATCTTTCTCATCTTTCCAAGTCCTGGTTATGATCTTCTTTGTTGAAGCCTCAAGATGAAGAACATTTGTAGCTCGAGAAGAAGTTCCAATATTTACCTTTTCAACAACAAAGTCTTGAGTTGTAGGGTTTTCTGTCTTTTCATCTGTCAACGGATGTGCTATCTCTGCGATCTAGTTCCCACTATCTACATCAAAATCAATTTTTGACATAGTTTTTGACTTCTTTGCTTTAGGAGTTTTTCCCAGGCATTTACTCACCATGTCCTCTACTGGAATTGAGGCTGGAACAATGTTTCTCTTCTTTCTGCTTAACATGTTTTCTAACCAAACTAGTCTTGAAGGAACTTGAGACTTATCTAGATCAATTCCAGTTTCTTTTCCATCCCTTACTATCAGCGTAGTAACTGCATTTAAGGCTTCTTGCTCTTGCTGATTACTACCCTCATCAGCCAGGCCTTGTTGTTCTTTATTCGGATCAATTGAGGTGGTATCCATCTCAAGATCAACTATCATAGTATCGACAAGCGAGGATCATCTTTTGCCCCTTGCTTTGGAGCGAGTGATTCTAACAAAAGTTGACTCCTCTTTGATTTGCACTGTCTTTTCTCTCTATCCTCCTTTTCCCTATTTCTATGGATAACCTATAGCACAAGATGGAACGAGTGAATTAAATACCAGGACCTTAGTGAGTGAGTTTGAATCTTTCCTTGAGCTTCTGCTCAGTCTTCGCTCTTTAAGCCACTTTTTTGTTCTTTGAATGACCAAGAATGTCTTGGTTTGAATTTGTTCTTCCTCATCTTTTTTCCAATCAATCTCTGGTATTACTCCTTGTTGCCTATCATCAACAAATTGGGAATCAAGAAAATCATTTTCATCATCAACAATATTTGTAGTGTTTATCTTCATACCATAATCCCTAATTTGTTGCATTGTGTCTTAAGTGAGCTCTTCTTCGGACTTCATACTCATCCACACAATCTGCCCAAAAATATTCTAGACTGGGTACATGTTGAAAATTCTCCTTGAATGTAAAGTGAGTCATTGCAAATCCTTTAATATCAAACTCAATGTGAGGAAAATACAACTGAAAATTGAACCTTTTGAACTCTAATTCTAAATTCAAAGCATCTGAAACATTGTTACAAGTGTAATATATCATTTCAATGGGAAAAGAAACCCCTGTTTGGTGTTCTTCCCCATATTTCTTATCTATATGAGCAAGTTTCCTACACACTTCAATTAACACTTGCCTGTCAAAGACATGTCTCAGCAATTTGTAGGGTTCACCTTCAAAACCACCAACCCTCAAATAAGTGAACCCAGAGAACTGAATATAGAAGCTTCCATATATGTTTATAAACTGCATGGCTTCCTTAGTTAATCTCCTATGAATATATCCTTTTAACTCAAACACTAACCTACTAAGAAAAATATTATGAACCTTGTAATAATTTTCAGTGACCCTGTGTTGTTACAAATGCGGGTAATATTCATATATCCTCATGTCATTCTACCAAGTTTCATGATACAAACCTACCCATTGATGGGTGCAGGTTAAATAGTATATGAGGTAAGAGGACATATGGAAATTTTTGTTACCAAAACATCTTAAACCCTCATGCATTATTTCCACAATTAACTCTGCCCAATCTATGTGTCTCTTTTCGCCAAAAATGACCTAAATAAAGAAATACATCCAATCCTCCCAATAAAAGGCTATTTGATTTCCCCGCATTCTATGTAGTAAAATAACTATATCCCTTACTTCTTGAATTAGATGCTCTTGGGTTAATGGGCTTGGTAGACTAGAACCCCCCTTTTGAAATTTTCGTAACCAATTTTTAGCAATGACACTCCTATAACATGACTTCTTCTCAGAGAAAAGTCCTTGTGACTTACATACCGTCCAATCCTCCTATTGCTCCTTCTCTGGTATTTTCATTATGACAGTAATAACCTCCCGACTAATTGTAAGAAAAAACTTACCCTCTGTGTCCCTTATACACCTCTCAGCAGGATCATATATGCTCATACATTCCAAAACTACTTCTAGACATGACACAGCTGGAGGAAATGTTGCAGCTTCTACCAACCCACTATCTAAAATTTTCTGCATTAAAGGGGAACTAGCAGAATTCTGCGCTCTTTCATGGAATTCCTCTAAGTCTACTGATGGAAGAAAAGTATCCCCTATGTCAGGAAAGGAGCAAACTAACCAAGACTTTTGGTCTATTTGAGGTACTTTCGATCTCATTTTAGCCTTACAACCAGAAAATGCACAACAGGAAGAATTGACTGAACCGACTGAAGTATCAAATAACACTTTCAATTTATGAAAACCAACAGGAAAAGAGTAAGAACTTGAGCTCACCTTTCATGCAAAACTAAGAATTCACAGAGTCGAGAGCAAGAAATACCATCTGTGCTAATCTTCTGCTTGCCAAATTGGGCAAATGATAAAGGCAAGTAACTTGTTTTAAATAAAACAGATCTTAGGGACTGGCCTAAAATATTGGTCGCACGATTCGTCATGATTTGAAACTGCATACTCATCCATGCCAAATCCTGCTGAAAAGATTAAATTCTGACAATTTATCAATAACAAGTCTTTTCCCCTCCATATCCTTACTTGGAATGATTATTCGCTAGTACGGACTTTCATCACAATTAATTTTCTCGAGGTTCATCTTTTAAATCCAGAATATTCCCTACATGCTGACACTTTTTCACTTTATCTCCAAAGTCATTGATCCTCGAACCTTGAACTTTGAACCCTTCGAAAAGTAGTTCAAAGGTTCAAGTTCAAAACAACATTAAAGAAAAATATATGAATATGCCTAAGATTACCCATTATAAAACATGACTTACACAAGACTTGCTTTAACATGTTGAACCGTGAACCTTGAACCACTAGAAAGGTTCAAGATTCAAGTTCAATGAACTATTACCACCAAGACCTTTAGCACCTTATTAAAAAAAAAAATCCATTATACCACATACCGCACTTGAACTTGAACCTTGAACTGTTAGAAAGGTTCAAGCGACAGGTTCAGTTCAAGAAAAAATGCAAAGAGAAAAATTTGAAGAACGCAAAAAGACATAATACAAGTGCAGACTAACATTGGCTCTAACTGGGGACTGAGACTGTCAAGGACCAAGAAATGAACTTAGAATCTTCGGTTCTGCAAACAAGACTATGAAAAGAAAGGACCGAAACACAACAAAACAAAACCAGCGACTAACTACACACAACAAAATTTTATATACAAGACCTACAGGGGACTCCTGTTTACAACTGATATAATTTCGAATCCTGTCCATTATAAGACAAGGGAAGAACAGTACCATCCTGATATGCAAGTTTGAATTAATTTGGCCCTTTTACCTCATGAATCAAGAATGGTCCTTTCTAGAGTGATTTGAACTTTGTATGTGCTCCTTTTGGTTCCCTTCTTCTATCCCAGAGCAATACCTGATCACCTAGCATGAATTTTCGTGGCCTGGATCGCTTGTCAAATATCTTCTTCACCCTCATCTAATGCTCTTTTATCCGGTCTACTAACTTGTCTCTTTCCTCATCAACCCTCATCAAATGCAAAATCCATTTTTCCAAAGAATCTTGAAAATAAGTATCCTCAATGACAATCTATAACTTAGTAGCTACAAGTTCCAGAGGAAGTGCTACCTGAGCTCCTACACCATAGATAAATTCAAATGGTGGCATCCCAATAGCTCTTTTTGGTGATGTACGATCAGCCCAAAGAGCTTCATACAATTTTTTATGCCAATCTTTGAAATTTTCGCTCACTAATTTCTTCATAATATTTATAAGATTTTTATTGTTGGATTCCACCTAACCGTTTCCCTGAGGATAATAATCAAAGGAATGAGCAAGGGATATCCCATGATCATAGCATAATAATGAAATCTCATCAGAAGAGAAATTAGTGGCATTTTCAGCCACATTTTTTAGTGGAACTCCAAATCAAACCAATATATTTTCTTTGAGAAAGTTACAAACAACCTCCGAAGACGTTTTCTGTCTCAGGACTGCATTCTATGACAGAATGAAGAGAAATCCAGAATCCCTGGGAAATTCCAGTGCCTTAGCCATTTAGATCAGAGTCTTTAATTTTTCACAATCCTGCTAAGTGAATGTATCAATAAAGTAACTTTCACGACTCACTTCAAATAAATTCTCCCATATTGATTGAGTCACACCTTGCAGATTTGGAGTTTGGATCAAAATATATTTTTACAGGCTTGAACTTTTAAGGATCGTCAACAGATTCCTAATTTTCATTTTTTTACACATGCCACAATGTCAACAAGTTTAAATGTTTTATCACAAACAATAGTTATTCATATCACACCTTTGTCTTCTCATATAGGATACATCTTCCTTCATCTGCATCTATATTGCATGCGAGGTTAAACATATCACCAATTATATGCTGACAATCACGAATTCATTGTGGTAGGACGTAAGAAGAACAATATTTCTTCTCATTTTTTGATTCGATCTATAGAAGTACTCCTCATAGAAATATGAATTCTATTTCTCTGTCAACGCATCTCCATGTGCTTGGACTCGGTTTCTTTGGGTAATTCACAGGTGGAACAATACGATGACAACTCCTCCAAACTCAGCTTCTCATTTATTATCAGTTATCATGGTACATTCTGTCAAATGATTTTGGTGTTTTAACTTTTATTTATTGTTCCACATTTGCATGGGTGTCAACCAGTGGTTTACAACAATAACCTCTCTATGCTTTGATGAACATCCATACTCTTTTCAAAAACATCTCCATATTGACATGAGAAGGAGGAATTTATTTTTAAACTAACCGATAATATTTGACTGAATGTTAAGCAGTTCACATTCTTCCTTTGAACTTCCATCCTTGAACGTGGTGCAACCATTAATGGTTTATTTAAATTTTGAAAGCCTCATCAGCATATCTTTTTGTGCATATCATGCAATAGAAAACTATTGCCAAGATTTTCCTTCAGCACGAGTATGAGAATACCAGTGAACATTGCAGAGAACTCTAGTCTCCCAATCTCTTGAAGGCTCTTCAAAAATGGGAAATTTTTAGATTGTAGGTTGATTCATGATAAAGGGAAAATAGAAAAACCATTGTAACCTTATTGAAGACAAAAAAAAGGCCACCCAACAAAAAGGAAACAAGCTAAAATTGGAAAGCAAAATAGGTTATTTACAATGGAAGGAGAGAAGAGAAAAGGCTAAATATGACCATTACAGGCTGAACAAAGTATGAGCCTCTTCTAGTCAATTTTTTGTAAGATGGAGAAAGAAAATAAATGAGTAGCAACATCAGTATAATATTTATCCCATATATGGGAGAGGTACAAGGCATCTGTGGGAAAATAAATATGGATTCAAGATATTCCTCATTGTTTACATCCATATCATCTTTCACAAAGAGAGTCCCAATGTCAATGATTTTTTTCATACCTTGAATATCTTGATCTTGTAACTGCTTATATGAACATTGTTGTATTGATTCCCCCAAAGGTGCATTTGAGATGAGAACTTCAGAAGTCTGGAATTTTTTTCTTCTTCTTGTTGCCTATGACTTGTTTTTGTTTCAACATCATTGCCTTGTTCATGCCTGATGTCACCAACTTCTTCTTCTTTTCTCAAGTCTTGAGGTGGAGATTTATTTCTTTTCTGGATTGGCACAGCACCATAAAAATCTTTCAAGAACTTTGCTTCTTTTATTAAATCTCCTACAACTTCAATGATTGGATTCTCTTTAAATGATGGTATAAAGAGTGAGATATTTGTTTCATTATCCTTTCTTGTTGGAATTCAATCTTTTATTACATTTGTATATCTCACAAAGGTCTTCTGGTATTTATCTTCAACAGAGCTGCCAACCTCCATCCTATTGGAGGTACCTTAAAAAAATTGAAAATTGAATGCACAAGGCACTTCGATCCCCAGTAGAGTCGCCAAAAACTATTAGCAAATGAATTTGTCATTTTGTTTTCTTTACCAACTTTCCCAATGGACAACAACAAAACCTTGCAACATTGGATAAACCATCATGGAAAGGATGATTTTCCTTTGCTTTCAAAGAGGAGCAGCTCCCTCAAATGTTAATTTTTATATTTCAAAACAATCCCTCCTCTACAAGAAATAAACAATTGCAACCAGAAAAAATGAATATTTATCAACAACACAAATTCTATTAAGAATTTTGGTACAAATAGTGAATAAAATGAGATAAATACTTGCCAATAGAAAATATATGCAAATATTGACAGCACACGGTCTCTTAATAATTTTATAAATCTTCTTATGAATAATTGTCAATACTGATAAAACACAGTTTATCAATAGCTCTCCATATTGGTGATACAAAGCCCACTCTTTTTGTGAACAACACAAAGTCTATCTGAGAATAAAATTCATGGAGAAAGAAAATATTTTGACAAAGTAAAAAAATCTCAACTATTAATATGGCATAAAATTGGTTACAAAATTCTTTCCGTAGAGAAGAGCCCCTTTACCATAAAAATTTTTCCAATATAAAGAACTTACCCACATATGAAGTAGTTGGGTAACTACCCATAACTTCCCTTTACCCAACTTTCTTTTCTACTTATACTCCTTTTTACTCTTACTTGCATTTCCAATATGGTGGAGTGCAATAATTTTTACCCACAACAATAAAAATTAATTCTTGAAAGAATTAATTTTGTATGACCCAATTTCACCCCACTTTGCCCAATATGATAATATTTAATTCTTAAAGAATTAAATATTAATTTTAACGCAAAATAATTTAAAAAACCTCCTGTATACATCTCGTTATCAAATGGAAGATCATGTGTGTCATATTTCTCAATCTCTCCAATTTATCAACTAAGAGAGTTACCTAAGATTCTCTCAAAACTGTAAGGTAACATTTAGCACATTAAACTCTCTACACAAATCCACTTCTAAATAAATCCCCAATCTCCACTATATCCTACTCATTATATGTATCCCCTTCTTTCCTCTCTGATCACACCCAGTTAGAGAATCTGGGACAAATGCTTACCTATCTAACTAACTCTTTTATCCCACATTCTCCCCACAACTTGGTTTCTCACATGAGGATGACCATAAAATCTATCTTCTTCTCACATTTGTCTCTCCCCCTTCTTGAAATCTTAATGTCATAATTTCTGTTTGATATCTTTTGCATACATTTAGCAATTTTCACATTCTCAACTATTATTCTTTGCATCAAACAACCAATTTCGTTCTATCATAGCCTCTTTTACATTGTGTTAAAAATCTAAGAGAAAAATCATTATTGTGCAAGATCTTGGTAGGTAGGAAGGCAAGAGAATCAAGCATCTCTTGAATGCATAGTTATTTGTTTATGTTTTGATCTATGTTTGTGCATTTATTAAGTGTTCTCTTGATATGGTGTTGAATTGAACACTTGAATTCATGGCTTATGGTTGGGCTTTAGGGTTTAAGACGTGTTTTTCATATCCCTCATCATAAAAAATAATTAATCAATCGGCCACATAACCACTTCCAATGCAAAATATTTCCTGTGGATCTCCACATGCCATGGTGAGACTCAAAATAACATCTCAACACATCTTCCAACACATATCTAGACCAAAAGAATATGACCCACTAAACCACAATACAATTAGCAACATATCTTAAAGGCACCAAAATCATTCCGGACCACCTTGAATATAGGATGACACAACCAACACCAAAATCATATCTAGACCAACATATATTCGGATAACTAGGTTTGACATCAATGACAACCATACAAGATCATTCTACCAACAAACTCCAACAATCTCCAATAATAACATGAGTAAAAAAGAAGAGCCCAATCTCCCTCGATAAATTTCTTTGTTTTGATGAATTGGTCATGCCATTTGACCCTTTGAACCTACACCAATTCCATTCTTAGCAA
Organism: Cryptomeria japonica; assembly: GCF_030272615.1. Classification (NCBI taxonomy): domain Eukaryota; kingdom Viridiplantae; phylum Streptophyta; class Pinopsida; order Cupressales; family Cupressaceae; genus Cryptomeria; species Cryptomeria japonica. The sequence continues at coordinate 398,596,817 of NC_081411.1, read as the reverse complement.
TGCTTCCTATCGAAATTCATTGAGAGCATTTAGATGGCCATTTTTTTCTTATTGGGCTCGTGTCAGATCAATGCCAAGTTGTATGGTTGTTCTCAGTGTCTTATGTTCAAATTCAATAAGCATATCAAATTTAACTCCATACACCAACTCAAAGGATGTAAATCCTATAGAAGTCTTCCATGTGGTCCTATAAGCCCATATTGCTTCTTGTAACCTAGAGGCCCAGTCCTTTTAATGAATTTCCATTGTTTTGGTAAGGATTGCTTCTAGTTCCCTAATAGTGACCTTGACTTGGCCATTGGTTTGAGGGTGATATGGATCATCTTTTTTGTGTGTAAGTTTATATTCATCTATAAATTATACTATCAATGTGGATGTAAACTAAAGACCTTGGTATGTGACAATTTCTCTAGGAACTCCATACCATGTGAGGATCTCTTCATAAATGAATTATGCCACTTTGTTATCCTTTGCATGCTTGATTTCTCGAATCTCCACCCATTTGGTTAAGTATTATGTACAAACCAAAATATACTTTATTGTTAGAGAGGAGTGATTAGCCCTATAACGTCCAAATCCCATTTATCAAAAGGTGCCAAGACCATCTATGGGTGCAAAGGCATTCCATCTAACTTAGTTAGCCTACCCATTTGCTAGCGCCTATAACACTCTCATATATATTTGACTAAATATTTATTAACATAAACAATATTGAGTATCTTGAGGGCTGTTCTTTGATGCAAGAGCATCTAGAGTGTAGGAGCAATCTTGCATCACCCAAAAAGAAATATTGTATTTTCCTTTTGTTTGTGGTTTTTCTTTAGTTTTCTTGGAGCCCATTATGATGGTTGCACTATATCATAGGGGCTTAACTGGCTATGCAATATTATATCATGTGCATTCATATTGGGGGTTTAATATCCCAAAAATGAGGGTGCAATATATTGCCTATCAGTGAAAATAGGGGGGTTTTTTATTTCGGCTATGAAAAAATACAATATTTGGTGAAAATAAGGGGGATTTTAATTCGGGTTGTGTATTGGGAGGGGGTGACAAAAAAGGAGTTTAGGGAAATATTTTTTGAAAATAGGGGGATTATTTAGTATGCCATGAATGCATGTGCTATAACCTAGGTTCACTAAGTGAAGCCCCTGTGCACTATATAAGATGTATAGAAGCTAAAAATAGCCAAAAATAGTCACTATTTTTGGGGGTTTTGCTCATTTTTTGTTATATGGACATGAAAACTAGTCCCAAGGAGTGAAATTGAAAAATAAGATGATTGGTGAAAGAATAATCTCAATATCCTAAACAATTTGAAAGATATCAAAGTTTTTCATCCCGAGCAATTTCTCCAATGAAGCTTAAAACTCAAAATGAAAACCTTAGAGGATCCAAAAAGGTTTTAAACCCACACAAACAGATATTTGATTTTTTTTGTTGTAGATCTCTTTGTGAGCTTTCCAACAACATGTTATAATAGAGAATCATATGCCCGAGTCAAAAGTTATGGCTCCTAGAAGTTGTGCCACCACAACTCAAGTTTCAATGAAATTTGAACAAGGTGGGATGGACCATTGGGTGCCAAAAGAGGAAAAATTACAGTTTATAGAACATTCTAAGGTGGTTATTGTATGCAGGAAAAGCGAGTCGATAGAACTTGAAACGTGAAAATTGGAGTTCTAGGGAGCCTTGCTCACACACCAACAGGACTTCTTGGTGCAAGCTATGGAGTCATGAAGTATGGCTCAGCTTCCCAAGGTTGGTTCCATGGTTCTCTATCTTACACGGTCCCTCAAACCAATGTTTTTGCTCTCAGATCACTGAGCAAAATGGTTTAGGGATGACAAATGTAAGAACGAGGGATGCTTTTGTTGATTTTAAGATGAAATGCATCCTAAGCTATGCATGATCCTATAAATGTAATAAACTAGTTATAAGATGACAAGATTAGTAACAAGACTATCTTAGCATGCTATATTAGTCTATGATTAAGCTAAATGATAAGGAAAATACTCTAAACATGCATATTTAGATTAATTCCTATTGAAAAGAGAGACTAAATGATGAGCATAAAATGATATATTAAAGCTTGGATGGATTTTAGTATAATTGTGATGCTAAAGACTTGGATGATGAAAAGGGAGGAATGAGAGCTCTATTTATAGCAAAAATAGGGCAATGGATGGCCAGGATTGAAAGGTTTAATCAAGGGTTGAGTTTGAAAGTTGGGAATCCATGTTTGCAATTGGCACCAATGAAATGGTGACAATTGTCAACATAAGACTGGGTTGAGAGGAGATGTAAGAAGCATTAAATGCTTGAGAAGACCTCATGGTTACCCTAGGGGTTAAGGGTTAAGGTTAAGTTAGGGTTATCCATTGGATAAAGCTTTTACCCAAAGGATAAACTCTTGTGCAAAGGATTAAGGATAACCATGGTCAAAGCAATAAATGCTTGATAAGACCCTTGGGTTACATGGAGGTTGAGTTTATGGAAATTCTTTAACCATGCTAAAGGGTTGAGTTAACCATTAATGGTTATGAAGACTTTTGGGACAAATTTGTAAGAGTCCTTCCAAATTTGGGGGTATTCAACAAGTTAGCTTGTTGAATGGATAAAGGCTTTAATGCTTTTAGAAGACTTCACTCCAAATTTGAGAAGTGACCTCCTCAAATTTAGGGAAAAGGGATAATGGATGGGTTTGGGTTAATTAATTAGGATTAGATGGATTCTAGAAGAAATTAGGAAGAGGGTTAGGATGCAAGTGGGTGAGGGAAAATAGAATTAATTAAAATAAATTGCTTTATTTTAATTTGGTTGCAATTAAATAAATTAGATTTATTTAATTTAGGATAAATATTTTAATTAAATTTGAATTCAAATAAAAAGTGGACAGAGGCTTTAATTGAATAAAATGAATTTATCCTATTAAATGGTATAGTGAATTTAATTGAGTAATTTACTTAATTAAATAGAGGAATGCGGGTAATTTAATTAAATTGGATTTAATTAAATAGAGAAATGAACATAAAATATTCATTTAGGAATATGGTCATTTTTATACATCTACAGTTATAGGTGCTATAATAAAGGGCAAACGATGGCTACAAAAGATAATTATAGTAGTGCAAATTGTGGCTCTTGCTTTCAGATTTTTGTAATGAGAATGCCCATGTGGCTATAGAATGTTATTTTCTAAATGTTGTAATTTCATTTCATTGAGATAATAGAATGCATGTGTTTCTTTCCTATATTTTATGGTTATTTCTCTATTGTTTTTGTGTGTTTGGATTTATAAGGTAAGTACCCTTCATTAAGCGGTATCAAAGCAAAATTTCTTGAGTGTGTAAATAGATCGTTGAATGTGAGTTAGTTTACACCAAGGTTGTGGTTGTGGGTTTGTGAGGAAAGTGGAAAAAATGCCTCCACGAAGGAACTGTTGTGGAAGAAATGTTGGTGTGACAAAAGAGGGTTTTAGAGCCCTTCATAGACAAGTTTAGACACTGCAAGAGGAGCTACACAGAGGAGCTACTATTAGGGCAAGAGATGAAAGTTAGGATAAATAGGAAGGAGAAGACCAGTTTGAAAGAGAACAAGAAGTAGCCAAAGATCCTTATGAGGCTAGGTTTTTAAGGCCCATGTCTAAGATTGGAAAAAGGCCAAAGATTTAAGTTTCCACATATTCTGGAAACCTTAATCTAGAAGATTTGATCAAATGGATCAATGATATGGAGGAATATTTTGAGTATGAGGAAGTGGGTGATCTTGAAAGGGTCATGCGAGTATTTGGTGGAAAAAAGTTTAGTTAGAGAGAAATAGAAGAGGAAAAGAAAAAATAACAAGATGGCATTGGATGGTGGGAAAATTGAAGAGAAAATTCATTCCTATTGACTGTGAGCTTAATATATTGAAAAGGATTCAAGGGTTGAAGCAAGTCAGAAGATCTATCAAGGAGTATATAGAAGAGTTCTATCAAGTCCTGATTAGAAGAGGCCATTATGAGGCCAACAAGGAGAAAGTTGTTTGTTACATAAATGGGTTGAAGCTGAGTATTCAAAAAGAGTTGAGTTTGGTAAGAATGTCTACCATTGAAGATGCATATCAATTTTCTTTGAAGGTAGAAGAGAAGATAAATAGGATATTTGAGAGAAAGAAAAACATAAGAGGTTGTGGTGGAAAGACTTGTGGACAATCTTATGGAGGCCAAAATGAAGAGTAGAAGAAGAATGATGACTCTAGTAGTAGTCAAAATCGGAGGGAAAATAATTACTACCATCCTTGCAATCAAAATAATGGAGATGAAATATGAAGAGGAAGAGGACAAGGACTGGGAAGAGGAGGCTTTCGTGGAACATGTTTCCAGTGTGGGGACGAAGGAAATAGAGCCTGAGCATCCCCAAAATCAAGGACGGATGAATAGAAGACCTAAGGGTAATACATGAATTGTACATGTATATAAAGATGTTGAGTGTTCGCATTCTAAAGATGCAGAGAGATGAGAGGTTCTTGTTACTAGAAGATCCATAGTCAATGATGAGATGGAGCCAACCTAAAGAAATAATTTGTTTCACACAAGATGTAAGTGTAATGGTAAAGTTTGCAATGTCATTATAGATAGTGGTAGTACCAGTAACCTTATTTATGAGGAAATGGTTAGTAAATTAAAGTTACAAATAAGAAGGTACCCAAATCATTGTTGGATTGCTTGGTTGCAAAAGGACCATAAGGCTTTGGTCAATGAACAATGTCTGGTAAAGTTCAAGATTGGAAACTATCATGATGAGTTATTATGTTATATTATGTCTATGGATGTTTGTCATATGTTGTTGAGAATACCATGGCAATTTGATCGGCATGCAGTACATGATGGGTACACAAATATCTATTCTTTGACAAAGGATGGAGTTCAACACAAGTTGAAGACATTGAAGGAAAAAGAGGAAAAGGTATGCAGTAATGCTAGAATATGTTTAGTTGATGGAAGAAAATTTATAGATGGAATGAAGCGTGAGCATCTATGTTTTTCTTTCATTCCTAAAATTAACAAAGTAGAAGTAGAAGATATACCTCTAGAAGTTGCAGATTTGTTTGACGAGTTCCAGGATATTGTATTTGATAATTTGCCTAATGTCTTACCATCAATGAGAAACATTATTCATCAAATGGATCTAAATACTGGAACCAGTTTGTTGAATAAGGAAACCCATAGAGTGACTCCAACAAAGAGTGAAAAGTTGAACATACAAGTGCAAGAGTTGCTATAGAAATAGTTGATTCGAGAAAGTTTGAGTCCACATGTGGTACCAATAGTACTAGCATCGAAGAAAAATAGAGAATGGAAGTTGTGTACAGAATCCTAAGACATCAATAAGATTACTATCAAGTATAGATTTCCCTTACCAAGGATGGATGACATTATGAATTGTTTTAGTGGAGTTGAGTACTTCACGAAGATAGATCTGAAGAGTGGATATCACCAAATTTGGTTAGAGAAGGAGATGAATGGAAGACAGCCTTCAAAACAACTTAGGAGGCTTGTATGAGTGGTTAGTAATTCCTTTTGGTCTAGCCAATACACTAAGCACATTCATGTGGCTCATGAATGAGGTATTAGAATAATTTTTGGGTAAGTTTGTTATTGTTTACTTAGATGATATTATGATTTTCAGTAAAACATTGGAGGAGCATATAATGCATATTCGTAGGGTCTTTGAGAAATTAAGAGAAGAAAGGTTATTGATTAATTTGAAGAAGTAAAATTTTGTGAAGGAATTAGTGTACTTGGGATTTGTTGTTACGATAAATAGTCTTAAAATGAACCCCCAAAAAGTAAAGGCTATCCTTGAATGGGCTACCCTAAGGAGTGCTATTGAGGTGATATTTTTTCATGGTTTGGCTAGTTTTTATAGAAAGATTATCAATAATTTTAGTAGTATTTGTGGACCCCTAACTGAAACAATGAGAGGGGATTAAAAAGAGTTTAAGTGGACTACATGAGAAACAAAGAGTTTTGATTTGTTAAAAAGAAACGTTACATAGAAACCTAATTTTAGCACTTCTAGATTTTAACGGGGTATTTCAAGTAGATTATGATGTTAGTGGGAATGTCATTGGATTTTTTATGGGTCAGGAAGGTAAACCCATTTCTTATTTCATTGAAAATTTGAATGATGCCAAGAGAAAATATTTTGTTTATGCTCAAGAGTTTTATGCTATAGTTCAAGCATTGAAAAAGTGGCCGTTATGTTTTTCCATAAGAGTTTGTTTAATTTACTAAACATCAATCTTTACAATATTTGAATAGCCAAGGAAAGTTGAATCAAAGGCATTTAAATTGGGTTAAGTTTTTGCAAAGTTACACCTTCATTTTGAAGCACAAGAGTGGAAAGTCTAATAGACTTGCAATTGCCTTGAGTAGAAGGCAAAATTTATTGATAGAGATGCATATTGAAGTTGTTGGGTTCCATGAACTCAAGAGTTTGTATCTAGAAGATCCTAATTTTTGAGAGCCTTGGAGAGCTTGCATGGAGCCTGTTACTTAAGACAATACCAAGTGGTTGGATTTTATAATCCAAGATGGGATGTTATTTGGAGGAAGCTAGTTATGCATTCCAAAAAGTTCCATAAGAGAGAACCTAATTAAGGAGAACTAGCATAGTGGAGAGTTGGTTGGACACTTTGGTTGAGATAAGACCATTGCTCTCATTAGTGAGCATTATTATTGGCCACAATTGCAGAAATAATTTAAGAAGTTTGTGCAAATATGTAGAGTATGTTAGATGGCAAAATGCACTAGCCAGAATACAAAGCTATATCAACCATTACATGTACCAGAGAGGCCATGGGAGGATATTAGTATAGATTTTGTTCTTGGTTTACCAAGGACTTTGAGAGGACATGATTCCATTTTCGTGGTCATGGATAGATTCTTGAAGATGGTACATTTTATTCCTTGTAAAAAGACTAATGATGTTGTTCATGTGGCAAAGTTATTTTTCAGATAGGTGGTTAGACTACATGGTCTACCAAAGAGTATAGTTTCAGATCAAGACACCAAGTTTGTTGGGTACTTTTGGAGGACATTGTGGAAAAAGTTGAAGACAAATTTCAATTTTAAATCAACACACCATCCATAGATTCTGGGTAACCTGCTAAGATTCTTAGTAGGAGATAAACCCAAGGGATGGCATTTGATTTTACCATAGGAAGAGTTTGCATACAATAATTATATCAATAGGAGTACTATTAAATCACTATTCTAGATTGTACATTGAAGTAGTCCTAGAAATACTTCAGAATTAAGGAAGATGGACAAAGGAGAAAAGATTAGTGTTGAAGTTAAAGACCTTACAGAGCACCTAAACATTTTACATGAAGAAGTGAGAAAGCCTATTAATAAGATGAATGTTTAGTACAAGGCTAAGGTAGATTAGAAAAGGAGATATAAGGAATTTTAAATTGGAGAAGTCATGGTTCATTTAAGGAAAGAGAAGTTTCCAATGGGAACATATAATAAGTTGAAGATGAACAAATTTGGGCCATGCATAATCCTAACAAAGCATGATTCAAGAAATGCTTATGAGGTAAAGTTACCCAAGTGGACTTAAAATTTCACATATCTTTAATATTTCAGATTTGACAGAGTATCATGAAGGAAATATTGAAGATCAAATAGTATAAGCATAGTGGAATGTTCCAACAATTACTTTAGGGAAGGAGGAGATAGAAAACATTTTGGATAGCTGTGTGGATAGAAGCACGAGAAATAAGTAGTATGAGGAGTATTTGGTCAAGTGGAAAGTAAGGCCTACTGAATATTTATCATGGTTGTCTAAAGAAAAGGTTGGTTGCCTTGGTTTTCCTCTAAACACCCAAGATATGACAAGGCCACTTCTCAAATTACCTTGAGTGTTTGATGCAGGAGCATCCAGCGTGTACTAGCAATCTTATATCACCCAAAAAGAAATATTTTATTTTCCTTTTGTTTTATGGTTTTTCTTTAGTTTTCTTTGATCTCGTTATGATGGTTGCACTATATAAGACTTATAGAAGCTAAAAATAGCCAAAAACATTCATATACTATTTTTTAGGACTTTTGCTCATTTTTTGTTATAAGGACATTGGTCCCATGGAGGGAAATTGAAAAATAAGAAGATTGGTGAAAGAATCATCTTAATATCCTGAATGGTTTGAAATATATCAAAGTTTTCATCCCAAGAAATTTCTCCCATGAACCTTAAAACTCAAAATTGAAAACCTTCGAGGCCCTAAAAAGGTTTGAAACCTAGAAAAAAATATCTTCGATGTATTTTTTGGTTGTAGAACTCTTTGTGTTCATTCCAACAATATGTTATAATAGTGAATCAGATGCCTGAGTCAAAACTTATGGCTCTAAGAAGTTGTGCCACCAAAACTCAAGTTTCAATGAAATTACACTTGGGTGGGAAAAATGAACCGATGGACCGCTAGGTGCCAAAGAGGAAAAGTTACACTTTATAGAACATTCTAAGGTGATTATAGGTGCTATATTAAGGGTTGAACAAGGGCTACAGAAGACAATTCTATTAGTGTAGATTGTGGCTCTAGTTTGTAGATAATTGTAATGAGAATGCCCATGTGGCTACGACAAGTTATTTTAGGAATGTTGTAATTTTATTTCATTGAGATAATAGAAGGCATGTGTTTCTTTCTTGGATTTTTTGGTTATTTCTCTATTGTTGTTGTGTGTTTGGGTTTATAAGGGGAGCACCCTTCATCTTAGTTGTTATCAAATCAATGATATTCAAAAGCAAATCAGGGGTTTCCTTTGGTTAAATGATGGAGAAGATAAGAAAACTCACTCAGTAAGATGGAAATTGTGTTGCATAGATAAGAAGAGAGGTGGTCTTGGTTTGAAAGATCTTAAACTTCAAGTGGTTGTCTATGCAGCTAAGTGGATTTTTAAAGTAATGGATGGAGATGAGCAATGGAAAGTATTGGTCAAAATTTCCATTAAATTATCTATTTCCAAATGAGCCAATGAATGTAAGCTTCTTCCCCTTAATTACTTTTTAGTTGGTAGTTTCCCAGTTGTCCTTGTAGGATCCAATATATTCAAGCCTATTTGGAAAGCTTCGAAAAGGGTGAGGTGCCTCATCACACATAATGGGGTCATTGTCGAAGATGGTATGCATGTGGTGAGAGATCTATATGGTGGAATTGGTTTCATAAAGATAGAGACCCTAACCTTTTGCAAGGGTGTTTTAATAGAAAATGGTTTCTTAAAGGCATAAGATGTTTTAATGACAGCCTTCTTGATGGGTAACCAAAATCTTGGGCCTCGTTATGTCTAGAATTTGACCTCCCTAGTTATAACTACAGGACATACTCTATCCTTAGGGTCATGCACTAAGTTTTGCCATCCAAGGATATGTTTTGTAAGGTGCTACCCCTATTTTGACTTTGATTTTTCTTTTCTTTTTTCAATTTCAATCAATACTTAGCATTAAGACATTATGTCAAATAGTTTGCTAGCAAGTGTATTTAGTTATTATTTTCAATTGCAAGAGGACAATGTTTGTTTGTTTAAGGTTTATTGTAGGATTTCACATGAACAATGTCAAACATTACATAGCAGAAATAAATACTATGTTGTCCACAACAAACTTTCAAATTGCATGTGAACATTGAGACCCTCACAAAGTATAAAGGAAGAACATTTATATTGAAAGATATGGGACTGAACTCTTATTACTTGCAAACTACAAATCGTAAATGAGAATTTTTTTACATCTTAAGGCAGCCAAAACATAGGCAATATACTAGCATCATTACTCATATTGAACTTTCAACAATATAGAGTGCTTCTACAAGTTCCACCTTCCCTTCACGCCTTCCCAAGTTGCATTCATGGCCTGCAATTATTTTCTAAAAATTGTTGTGGCTTCTTTACACCTTTCAAGGTCATGTTTAGGGTTTGCAATTGTTTTCTAAGTACTACTATAACTTATTTGCACCCTCTAAGGTCATGTTTAGGATCTACAATTATTTTCTTAGTACTATTGTGGCTTCTTTATATCTACAACAACCTTGAAATATCTACTACAACATCCTTTGCCCCTCTAGATTGACCTAGAAAATAACCAAGACTATTGTTCTACATTTAATATGCAAGCTCACACCAAAAAATACCTTATTTGCAAATACCAGATTGCTAAAACAACAAATTAAAACCTAGTATTGTAGTAGTACAAACATTGTACTAGTGGGTACTATAGGAAGTACGAAACTATAGCAGTCGTGTCACTATAGAAAGTATTAGTACTATAGCAGTCATATCACTATAGAAAGATTCCAAAAATAACATAAAATCTTCATCCAAGTACTTGGAAACTTCACACCAAAAAAATAGGGCATTGATCAATGAAGCACAATGTGAATTCTGAAGTGAATCCGCCATTAAATGGAATTGGGTTTTCGTCCAATCCAAAGAACCCAAGGGTTTTTTGTCCTAGGGCATGAAACTGAAAGCTAGAAGCTCCCGAAATCTCTAAGAGAAAATAATAAGCTAAGCATGTTGATGTAGGAGAATCCTCGATCAATGAGCAATCTTGCATCAACCAAAAAAAAAAAATTGTTTTCAGTTTTGTTCATGTTCAGTTCTGTGTTGTGGTTTCTGTGGTTCTTTCAACATTCTATGGTATTTGTTCATTTTCCATTGCAGATTCAATTTTTGGCTTTTAGACTTTTTCTTGTTCCTTGTTCTATATTTTCAGTTCATTTGGACCTTTTTCCCGGAAAAGTTATTTCTTCTGAATTGTCTGTTTCTTGGTTCCTCAAGCAGTTTGAGATTATCGGCTAGTTGGAGATTTCTTCTGTTGCGGAACATTTTCTTGACTTATAGATCTAATTGGCACCACACATGATGTTCCTATGAGAGTTGATAAATATAACACCACAGGAGCCCAAATGATCTCTGCAAGCTGAAATAAACCTGTTACAAGGAGAAGCAAGGAAGCAACAAAGAAAAACAAATACACAGAAGAATGCTCAAAAAGATGAGAGCTCAATATTCACCAAAAATGTGTAATGTGATAATGATACAAAGAAAAGAAAATTAACCTCTAATAGGTCAAGAAACCCTAAAAGGGAAAACCTAGGATTGCACATAATAATTAATAAAAGAATTAATTATTATGCACCTAATGTTAGCTTAAGTGTAAAAGAGATAAATGGAACTTAATTAATTTAAACAAGTCTTGTTTAATTAATCAGCTAAAGACCCGATTACTCTAACACCCCCCCCCCCCTTAAGCTAGACTTAGGGAGAAGCTAAAACCTAGAACAACTACTGAAAGCAGGAAAGATGGGTCCCAGCAACAAGGCCTGATCAAGTACCCAAATATAATGAAATCTCTATGAAACGGAGAAAAAGGAGAAAACCCAATGGGAAAAAACTCCTCTCCAAAAAGAGATAAAAGAACATGCTAAAAGAAATAAGAAGGAAGGAAGGCCTCATAACGACCCCCCAAGGACAACTTCCTTCACCCCAAGAATAGAGCGCAACTGAAGATAGCGCGGTGATGCAAAAGGTTTCGTGAAGATGTCTGCAACCCGCTCAGCAATGGGAATGTACTCCAGAATGAGAGAACCATCCTGAATCAACTGGTCGATGAAATGCATGTGAAGCTCAATGTGCTTCATCCGCTGATGCTCTACTGGGTTGCGAGAAATATAAATAGCACTCTGATTGTCACACCAAAGAATAGTGGGACTATCAGGAGGAAAACCAAACTCAGTCATCAACCATCAAAGCCATAAGATCTCCTAACTGGCGAGCACAGTAGCTTAGTACTCAGCCTTTGTAGATGATAATGCATGAGTAGTCTATTAGTTGCAAGACCATGTGATAGGACCAGAGCCAAGATAGAAAACAAAGCCAAAAGTAGACTTTCGATCGGTGACATCACCAGCCCAATCTGAGTGTAGCCAACAATGTGAGGTTCCCCTAATGTTTAGTGAATGCCATGATAAATAGTGCCTCGAATATACCACAAAATACATTTGGCATCTTTCCAATGACTCTCATGAGGATCATGGGAGAATCAAGAGACAAGGCCAAGCACAAAGGAAAGATCAGGACGAGTGTGCATCAGGTACAACAAACTACCAACCAACTGTCTGTAAAGTGTAGAATCTACTGAAGGAGTGGAGCATGTAGTAATCAAAACAACCCCTGATTGAAAAGGAGTGGGAGAAGGCTTGCAATCAAGCATGCCAAAGTGTTGAAGCATGTCAAGAGCATACTTCTGCTGGTAAATGTAGATTCCATCAAAAGACTGAATCACCTGAAGACCAAGAAAATAGTGCAGAAGACCAAGATCTGTCATCTCAAACTGGTCCATCAAAGCTCATTGAACATGTTGAATCATAGATGATGAGCTACTTGTGATGAGGAGATCATCAACATATAGCACAAGAATCAGGATCTCGCCCTCAAGAAGTTGAATGTACACTGTGTGATCAGAATGACAGTGGGTGAAACTAGTGGAGAGCAAGAAAGAGTCAATCTTCTCATACCAAGCCCGAGGGGCCTATTTGAGACCATACAATGAACGTCGAAGTCTGCAAACCAAAGAACTGTCCTGCACAAATCCCTGAGGCTTCTCCATATAGATTTCCTCCTGTAGGTCCCCATGCAAGAAAGCACTCTTCACATCCATCCGAAAAATGGGCCATCCCCTAGAAGCTGCAAGGGAGAGTACAAAGTGAATACAGTTCATCTTGGCGACAAGGGAAAATGTCTCGGAGTAATCAATACCCTCAACCTGCGAGAAACCCTTCGCAACAAGACGTGCTTTGTACTTATCAATCAAACCATCAACAGCATACTTAGTGTGATACAACCAATGACACCGAACCATCTTTCTACCCTTAGGAAGAGGACAAAGATCCCAAGTATTATTCCTCAGCAAAGAAGAATACTCCTACTCCATAGCACAATCCCACTCAGGGTACCTTATAGCCTCTGAAAACTTCTAAGGATCATCTGAAATGGCATGAATCAATAGACTAGAACCCACAGTATGAGAACGGGTGTGACGAGTATCTAAAGGATCACTGGCCAAAGATCCTGCCGCCTCAACAGTAAAGCGAGCCCACTTGGGCATATGAGTTGGAGCAGGTGGAGGTGGGGATGGTGGATCATTAGCAGCATCATCAGAATCATCCTCAAAATAATCCTGAAGAGATGCAGTGGGAGGAGTAGGCAGAGGAGTAGACACTGGAGATAGGGTATCCACTGTGGGAAGGTGCTCATCAAACTGAACATCCCGTCCAAATAGGACCTCTTTGGAATCAGGATCAAACAACCTGTACGCCTTAACATCCTCACAGTAGCCAACAAAAATGAGGGGTCGGCTCTTCCGCTCCATTGCTTTCCTCTGAGCATCAGGAATAAATTCCCATGCCTCACTACCAAATACTCGGAAAAAAGAAACATCAGGCTTGTCATGAGACCAAGCCTCCTCAGGAGTCATATGTCAAATCGCCTTGTGAGGCATCTAATTTTGAATGTAGTTGGCACAATTGACTGCCTCAGCCCAAAAAGACGAATCCATGGACTTGGACCGAATCATACAATTCACCATCTCCCGTAAAGTTATGTTCTTTCACTCAGAGACACCATTCTGTTGAGGGGTGTAGGGAATAGTAAATTGACGTTGCAAACCATGCTCAGTGCAAAAATCTCTAAAAGCCTGATTCACATACTCCTCCCCATTATCTGTATGTATCCGCCAAATAGAACAACCAAACTGCTTCTCTACAAATGTCTTGAAGATTTGAAATGAATCAAAGACATAAGACTTGTACTTAAGAAAGTACACCCATGTGCATCTGGAGAAGTCATCAATAAAAGTGAGTACATACTTGTCCCAGAAAAAGAAGGAGTAGGGAATGACATGAGGTCACTGTGAATCAACTCCAAAGGTGCCAAAGCACGAGGGGCTCTTCCCTTCGGAAAGGGATCCCTGTGATGCTTTTCAAGCACACAACCATGACAAACACCACTAGTGCAGGAAATATGTGGGAGCCCAAGAACAACTGCCTGTGTACTCATCTGCTGAAGATATCTATAATTGACATGGCCCAAGCGCTCATGCCAAAGCTTACACACTGAATCTACATGTGTTATAAGAGATGAACCTGCACCCGCAGAGGGTTCAAATACATCAAATCTGTAAAGATGAGATGTTGTATCAACACTCCAAGTAGCCGCAACCAAATCAGAGTCATGGAGGTCCCGAATAACCACATCATGTGGTGAGAACTCAACTATCTTACCAGAGCCAGAATGGCAAATCTTATAAATGGATAGGAGGTTCATCGAGATGTCAAGGACAACCAGAACATCCTGTAGAGTACCCCCATCCAAAGAGATAGAACCTGAACCCAAGATTGGAAGATGAACTGAGTCACCCACTGCAATCTGTGAATTGCCATAAGAGGCAAGAGAAGTAACCAACTGTTGAGTGTGAGTCATATGGTGAGAAGCGCCAGAATCTAAATCCAAGTGGACCCATAGGTCGAAGCTCGAGAAGTGAGAGCATGACCTTTCCCTGTGGAAGGAGAAGCCGCCTGAGGTGACAAGATGTGATGCCGCTACATGGCTCCCTCTAAAGCCTCTAATTGTTTCCAACACCTAGAAACTAGATGTCCTTCCTTGCCACAAAAACTGCAATTATCTCCTGATTTCTTCTTAGTCTTGGAGGAAGACTCACCAGATTGTGAAGATTTCCCATGTTTCAGAGGAAATGATGGTTTAGAATCAGACTTAGGAGGTGGCTTGGAGGAATGCTCACTTCCTACAGAATTCTTCTTTGGCTTCACTTTTTGCTTTTGTTTCTCCTTAGAGGACTAAGCAACCAATGCTTTGTTCTTGGACCCTGAGAGCATGTCCAACTGAGAAAACTAAGACTGCTCACGAGATAAATGCTCACAAAACACATCAAAGGTAGGCATGGTGAAATGAGCACCCAAGCCATCCATGGTGGAGTAGAAAGAAAAGGCAAAAAATTGAAAAATGACCCCGAAGCTTTGAAAGGATCAAGTGAATGCACTCTGTATCTATCTTGGTCTTTCCACACCCCTGGAGAACAGATCTGGTAGTCTTGAATTTGTTCAAAAAATCCTCAATGGTGGGAAAGGAATCAGGTGATAAAGAAACCAACTCTACCTCAATGTGTAATGCTTGAATCTCATTAACCCTCCTGAAGAGAGTCTCAAACTTCAACCACATAGCGCGAGGAGTGAGCAACTCATCAAGGTGAAACAAAAGACTGTCGGAGACATGTAAAGAGAGCAAACTCATGGCCTCATCCATCTTGTTTCTATGGTGAAGAATCTCAAAAGGACGCTGCAATAGAGGTTGAACCTCATCCAAACAAGACCACAACCCTCGTGCTCATCAAAGCCTCATGATGCGAGGCTTCCAAATGTGATAGTTGTGTGATGTCAACAACTCAACTAAAGGATCTACCATGAAACTCTGCACTTGCACCTGCTTGTGGTTTTTTTTTATTATGTGATCTTTCAGAATAGACAGAAGATGCAGAAGGGTTTGTTTGTTTTGAGAGTTGTGGTGTTCTAGATTTCTGATATAAATGACAAAAAGCAAGAAAAAAACACCCCCCCACAAGAGATAAACCCAAACCCTAGTACATATTGATGAGAAGGAAGTAGTGCATAAGAAAAAAAACTTCAAACTGAAATCTCATGTACCTAATGAAAACTCTGAGCAATAAGATCACATATCTAAATAGAGCATGCTGAGAGCTTTCCAACATCTATTTGTTTTGGAAAAACGGAGTCTGTTTTCTCATTCTACGGCCCCGGAAGTGCAGAAAAGAGACCCCACTTTGACTGGAAAAAAGTGCAGTCAAATAGAAAAAATGGGAAACAAATCCAACACCCCGAGGTCCGGCTCGAAACTAGCTTTCCGATGCCTATTTCTTTTCAAAAAAATGACTTCGTATGCTCAAGATATGATGAAAAACCAACCCCCCCCCCCTCCCCCCCGAAAAAGGCAAGAGGGAGGCGATCTGGTGGCAGGTCCGGGCGGAGCTACCGGCGAGCGAGAAGGCATCGACGGGAGGGAAGGCTGCCGACAGCCAGGGAACGAGGATCGGCAGGGGCCGACGGGTGGGGCCTACACTAACAGGGTCGGCGAGGGCCAAACTATCAGTCCGTGCAAACCCCAAAAAATCCCTTTTTTTTAAAAACGTCGTTTTTTCTCAAAAAACTTTTGAATGCCTTTTGATTTTTTTGTGATTTTTGATTTGATTTTTTTTCAATTTTTGGCTTGCATGCTGTAAAATGGCCAAAAAAAAAAAATTTGAATTTTTTTTCTCGAACTGCGTGTCAGGGTCGTACGACCTGGTACTGAAGAAAAAATACCCCCAGAGGCTCAGGAGTCAAAAATGGTCAATTTTTACATGAATATAGGGGTTTTTGGACCTTCTGAGCACAATGGTGAGGTCTGTTTAGGCCCAAAGTGCTCAAAAAAAAGGCCTATCCCTAGGTGGATAAAAAAAACTTCTAAAAAACCTGAGATCTGCTTCCAATGCAAAAAACTCAAAACAAGAACAAGTAGTTGTAGATTTGAGGCTTTGATACCATGTGAGAGTTGAGAAATACAACACCATAGGAGCCCAAATGATCTCTGCAATCTGAAATAAACCTGTTACAAGGAGAAGCAAGGAAGCAACAAAGAAAAACAAATACACAAAAGAATGCTCAAAAAGATGAGAGCTCAATATTCACCAAAAATGTGTAATGTGATAATGATACAAAGAAAAGAAAATTAACCTCTAATAGGTCAAGAAACCCTAAAAGGGAAAACCTAGGCTTTCACATAATAATTAATAAAAGAATTAATTATTATGCACCTAATGTTAGCATAAGTGTAAAAGAGATAAAGGGAACTTAATTAATTTAAACAAATGTTGTTTAATTAATCAAGTAAGGATTCGATTACTCTAACAGTTCCCAGACCCTTGGCCAAATTGCCTTGGTGGTCTGCACTTCATTCTTGTCCTTGGCGGAGGAGATATTCACACTTTGGGTTCAACATATTTTACACATTTCATTCTCCTGTCTTGGAGAATGTAATCTTTTGTGGCCGACTCGGATGTGTTCGGGATGCTATATATATTTTTGTATTTGAATCTTTGGGGGATAGGGAGGAGACATGATGATATCGATTCTTTATTTATAATTAGAACACCTCTTAGAGGTCTAGATGGATTGTAATCTGGAATGTATTATGTAACTAGGCCTGTAAGCCTGCATGTTGCTAACTAATTTATGATGAATCCTTGATATTGCAGATATTCGATCTTGCATTTTCTCTATTCTGTGTTGGTGCTTTCATGGTGTTACTCTTGCTACATGATCTAGATTATTCTCCTTGAGGACACTTCAGACCATGGCTGCATCAAATGGTATTAGATTTGGTTGTAAGCCTTGAGGCATTCCTTTAGGTGAACAAATTATCAATTTGAGGCAGGTTGCAAGTGTGTTCAATAGATTGTTGAATGTGAAGCAATTGGACTTTGTAGCCAGATTGCCGAGATGAGGTAGTTGCACTAGATCAAGGGAGCAGATGTCACTGAGAAGGATGAACCATAGAAGGGTAGAGCAGATGATGGAGGATTTCAGAAATGAGATGAGGAATGAGATCAGAAATGCACTGGCTAGTTTGTGGAAGAATCTGGAATCAAAGGAAGAGTATGAAGAGGTAGGGGAAGAGATGGAGGTTGAAGAGGTTGAAGGACCGACAAATGAGGGAGAAAATAGATTTCTTAGAGTGGCGGCACATTTGAGTAAAATTCATGAAGTTGAGGTTTCTAACTTTTTAGGTACATTGAATCCGGAAGACTTGATAGATTGGATTGGAGAGTTGGAGGACTACTTTGAGTTTGAAGATATTAAAGATCCACGGAGGGTTAGGTTAGTGCAAACTTAGTTGAAAGGGAATGTTTATTTATGGTGGAGAGAGTTGTAGAGGGATAGATTGGAGAATGGTGAGATGAAAATCACCCGGTGGAGGCAAATGGTTGCAAGATTGAAGGCTAAATTCATTCCAAGAGACTATGAGTTGGAACTATTCAAGAAGTTACAGAACCTAAAGCAAAGGGACATGAGTGTGAAAGAGTATACTGAGGAATTCTACAAGATGATGATCAGGTCTGGACATCGAGAGATGGATAGGGAGAAGGTGGCTAGATACATAAATGGACTTGGTTTTAAAATTCAGGATGATATGAGTTTGTTGAAGATTTCTACAGTTGAGGAGGCTTACCAATATGCTCTGAAGGTAGAAGCTATAGTGAAAAGAAGATAGCAAAATAACCCTAGGGGAAGAGAGAGATATGCAGCGAATAGAGGGAAGATGAGTGGCAGTATGGAGAAGTAGACTACTGAAGAAGAATCAAAATCTAAATGGAGTAAAGAACTAGATCAGAAGACATTCTTGGAAGTGCACTGGCATAAAGAAAATGAAATAGGAGTAGCAGCAAGAAATTCTTGGGTAAACTGGATATAGATCTTATGAGTGTTCTCAGGGAACTAGTAAGAAAGCAATGGCAAGGAATTTCATGGCACGTGAGGACCAGGAAACTAGAGCTACAGATGAGAGTGTAGTAGAACTGGAGCAAGGAGAATCCCTTATGTTTAGAAGAGTCTTGGTGGAGAAAAGTAGAGAAAAGACTTAACCTACACAAGGAAGAATCTTTTCCAGACTGTATGCAAATCTAGAGGTAAGTTTTGTAAGCTTATTGTGGATAGTGAAATTACTAATAACCTGGTATTTAAGGAGATGGTAGAGAAGCTTGGTTTGAAGAGGCTTGAGAGTCCTTGTCCTTATAATATGAGTTGGTTGAAATATGATCATGTAGAAGAGGTGAGAGAGTAGTTCTTGGTGAATTTTAATAGTGGACCTTACAAAGATGAATTCTCGTGTGATGTCATGTCTATGAGTGCTTGTCATGTTTTGCTAGGTAGACCTTGGTAGTTTGTTAGAGAAGCTATCTATGATTGTAGAATAAACCTGATCACTGTTGAGAAGGATAGGAAGAAGTTTACTTTGGCTTCTTTGAAGGAGAAGGAGAAGGAAGTGAAGAACTTCAGTCTTGTGAAGAGTTGTTGTCCTAAGAAGCAGGATGCAGAGGATGGCTAAAATTTGAAAAAGGACCTTGTTGATGGGTCTGATAGCAAGGTGGTACTCGATCACAGTAAAGTTAGAGTTATTATGGATTTCAATGGAAGAAATAAATCAAATTTATGGAAGAAGAAGAGTGGTGGTAAGAGGCAGTGTGCAAGTATGAAGCAAGGAAAGAGAAGAGAAGAGAAGAGAAGAAGAAGTTGGTGAATCTAGCCGAGGTACAGGAAGAGGTAAGGAGAAAGAAATTTGCAAACAAAGAATACATTTGGATTAGA
This sequence comes from Cryptomeria japonica, assembly GCF_030272615.1. NCBI lineage: Eukaryota > Viridiplantae > Streptophyta > Pinopsida > Cupressales > Cupressaceae > Cryptomeria > Cryptomeria japonica. Next base: position 398,577,338 of record NC_081411.1, on the reverse strand, counting down.
AATGAGCATGGGATTTATATCCTGAATCCTTTTCAAAGTTCATGAGTTCCCTCTCATGGAACATATTTTTCTACCTGGGGTGCCTGATGCAGGAGCATCCCTGGTCGATGAGCAATCTTGCATCAACCAAAAATATATATATATTTGTTTTCAGTTTTGTTCATGTTTAGTTATGTGTTTCAGTTTCCGTGGTTCTTTCAACATTCTTCGATAGTTGTTCATTTTCTATTGTGGATTAGATTTTTGCCTTCCAGACTTGTTCTTGTTCTTTGTTCTATATTTCTAGTTCATTTAGACCCTTTTCCAGCAAGTTATCACTTCCGGATTGTCTGTTTCTTGGTTTCCATAGTAGTTTGAGCTTATCAATTGGAGATTTCTTCTCTTGTGGAGCATTTTCTTGACTTGTGGATCTAATTGGCACCACACATGATGTTCCCAGACCCTTGGCCAAATATCCTTGGTGATCCACACTTCATTCTTATCCTTGGTGAAGGAGATCTTCACACTTTGGGTATGACCTATTTTACATGTTTCATTCTCCTATCTTGGAGAATGTAATCTTTTGCGGTCGACCCGCATGTGTTTCAGATGCTATATATATTTTTGTATTTGAATCTTTGGGGGATAGGGAGGAGACATGATGATATCGATTCTTGATTTGTAATTAGAACACCTCTTGGAGGTCTGAATGGATTGTAATCTAGAATGTATTCTATAACTAGGCATGTAAGCCTGCATGTTGCCAACTAATTTATGATGAATCCTTGATATTGTGAATATCCGAGCTTGCATTTTCTCTATTCTGTGTTGGTTCTTTTGTCGTGTTACTCTTGCTGCATGTTCTGGATTGTTCTCCTTGAGGACCCTCTGGACCATGGCTGCATCACATGTCCATAATTGATCTCTTAAGAGCCTTTTATAACTTTCCTAGGAGAGCTCACACACTTTCCAGCCAATGAGGGATGAAAGATATATTTTTCCCTTTAAAATTCATGTCTTTGCATACTTTAATAAAGGGAACTTTTAATATTTAAATTACTTTCCCTATTAACTTAAGTTCCCACATCAATAAAGTTAAATATTTTAATTTAACTTTATAACTTAACTTTATTGATAAATTAATTAACAATCTCAAATGATTATTAAAATCTCAAATCAAATCATCAATAACCATTGACAGGATATTATTCATGAATCACTAATGATCTCGACCTGTCCCAACTGGCTTACTATAAAATAGTAAGTATTCTAGAAACATATCAAAACATCTCAGAAGTGCCTACAACTAAAACTACCTGGGCCAAATATCCTCAAGATCCCTTAAATGTACTACTTAGCCTATAGGACCATGGAGAAATAGGATAATGACAACATCATAAAATGCATGCTAGAAAAGGGGACATTATAGTCCGCCCTTACCAAAATTGCTTATCCTCAAGAAATTCCAATTTTGCCCCTAGATCACTATGTTGAACCAAACTGAAACTGAGTATGATCCCAAGGTCCCAAGCCAACCTAGGAGATCTATAGAACCAACTACTTAAAGCACTTCCTTGTAGGATGCCAACACAAGAGATTTGATGATAACAACTAGTAAGTAGAGCAATCAAATACTACACCATCTCTATCAAATCCTCAAGAAACTACTCTTTGAAAAAACTAAACTGGAACACCATGGGAGTAAACCACAATAAGTCGACATTGGCTTCCTCATCCAAAACTATTGAACTGCAAACCAAAGTGATCCTAGGGTTCCAAATCAATCTCAAAAAGGAACCACCATGTTGATGTTGCACCACTCTGACACTGAAACTCTTCTATCATGTGCAAGCCTATCACCAATGTGTGTACCTAAATCTCTTATATCATTAAGCATACTCAACATGAAATGAGGAATAGTTATCAGTGTATCTCCAAATGTAATCACACACATCTCTTCACAATTTTCAGCAGCAATAAGTCTAAAAAACTAATTTATACTTACTTCCCAAATGCCTTTGCTCTCATGGACTAGTAAATTATCATCATCATCCAATTCCCAAGTGTTGTAGAGATCATTATGTGCACTCAAATTTATACAACCAGTTGTTAGCATCACTACATGATCTGAAAAATTCAATGATTAGCATCATAGCAAAACTTTTATACATTGAAATGTGAGATGGAGGCCAAGGAACCAAATCTAAAAATTTATTCCCAATTGGTTGTAGGCTGCTATAATATGGCTCATGCAACATATATAATGTTTTTTTATTGGTTAGAGAGAGTGACCATTTTTGCTAACCATTTAATTGTCAACTCTTCAATGCTATGACTCCCATGTTCATTCAAACTTCTTGGTATATCCATACAAACAAGAATTTTGTATACCTCATGCTCCATCTTAATGCCAATCTTCAAATAACAAGGGAAGTTCATACCTTGTGAGAAAATTGAAATAATCAAGGCATCCTCGTGCTTAAGTTTGCAATCTTGAGTATATGCAAAGTGATTTTCCAAATCCATGTCAACCTAAAAATTCATATTTGACATCTTATGAAAAACAAGTGCATAAGGATTGTTGTTCACCATCAACAAATCAACATTTGATACAAATTATTTCATACAATCTTCATAGCATTCAATCCATTCTTCTTCAAACATTGTTTTCTCATCAATGGTGGTTGTCCCTTTTAATATGGCTACCATAAAAGACTAATTTTCTGATTGAGATTGTGCCAAACTCAGCTCCAAGTTAATCTTGTCAATCTTATTTTTTGCTCTTTGTAGATCCTCTTGAGTAGCTTCCAATGTATCCTTAGTATCCACAAGCTCATAGGTGATATTTTCAACCTAGTTTTCTTTCCTATACAATGATTCTGAATAAATTAATGTGATATTAAGGAGGTGGTCATGATCTGAAAAAAAATTGCAAATAATTTGACTTCATAGTCTCTATACCTTCTTTGATTACCTGCAAATCAGCTTGAGTAGATTGATCTTTACCCCTTTTTATCTACTGTTAAGTTGTCCCTTCCAAAGGTGACCTTCAACCAACTTGTGTATGTCATCAAAATGTGTTAATGTTGCAACTATCTTATCTCCATTCCCCTTCAATTGGTTCTCCAGTTTGTGTGACTTAACAATATTAGATTCATATGTTGAAATAGTTGATTTACCTTGAGGGACTTGGCTCTCATAGAAAACTTCTTATATGATATCTTCTTCGCACTCTTGCTGATTTAGAACCAAGGAAACATTAAAATCAAGCATAGAATCACCATCATTAACGTTTGGACCAATATTTTCATGTGGAGAAAGTGGGGCTGCAATAACATGAGTCATGGAATCACCAAAAGAAGTCATTACCATTCCAGAATTGTCAAGCATGATTTCTAAATCACCCACAAAGAGATTCATGCAACCATTGCCTAATTGACTCATCATATTGGCAAATATCCTCTTCATTGTTGGAAAAAACTTCCTCGTCTTTGGGAATATATTCAATGGTAGATGCACATGGAGAATCAACTTCATCCTTAGGATCAGCTTCCTTGTTCAAATGATCATTCAGAAGCAAACTTGTAATGGCAACCTATATTTCCTCTTCAAATGATGACAAGAGAGACTTGGAAGTAGATGGAATGTCTTCCAATACCTTTTCACCCATGCATTGGTGATTAGGCTTCCAACCTTATTGCAAGAGAAGCACATATTTTGCCTCCTCAACTCATTCTTGCTCACTTTCAAAACTTTGTCACTAAAGAAATATTTTTCAATTTCCTTTTCTTTCTCTTTATCCATGAGATGTTTAAATTTATCATATTGACTGAATACACTATTGACCAGACTGGAAGTAGTAGTAGATATAACCAATTCTTGTTTATATACAACCAATAGGAAAGTTATGAGAGGTTGGGAAATGACATCAAAAATCATCAATAATTGTCGTCATAATTATTCTCATGAAATCATGAATGGATTGGACATGATCTTCACTGATAGAAAAAAAAAATGATGAAACATCTAAAAAATAAGATCATCACTACTACAGTCAATCATGACAACACATGATCTCATATTTTCCATCAATTCTAAATTCTAACCCTTTTACTAAAATAAGGTCTACTGATTTCTCCTAATCCTCCAAAACTTTCAATGATTACTTGAAAACCCTCTTTCATTTTATCATCTTTGTAAGGAGTTTCAAGAGTTGTAATTCTTATAATTTCACTTAGGCAATTATAAACAACTAGTCTTACCTCATTATCTGTGTGTCTCATCAATCTATGTTCTCCCAAAGAGTTCATTGTTGGAGCTATTAATATTTGGGTCAACTAAGAGGGTGACTATTTCACCTGTTGTAAACACTTTGCCACTTCCTCCAATGAGCTGAGAAGATCATCTTTTGATAGAGATAAGTGTCCCAACTTTTTTCCTGCAATAGATACTTGTTTTCCTAACTCCTTATCACCTTCTAAAGTGGTTAGTACATCCATCATCATGTCTTTTCTCCTTTCTTCATTTTTGCCAAATTTCTGGATTTGGTCACTAAAGAAGTCATTTTCATTTGTTTCTGATTTTTTTTTAAAGATGGATATAAACCAACCAGGATGCTCATGCAAGTACTAAAGATCTTCTAGTAACTCTTTATAAGTCTTCATCTTTATGATTAACCCTTCAAGATGGCAGGATGCACCTACTCTAATACCACTATAAGGTGCTACCCCTATTTTGATTATTTTCTTTTTTCTTTTTTTCATTTCAATCAATACTCAGCATTAAGACATTATGTCAAACAGTTTTCTTGCAAGTGTATTTAATTATTGTTTTCAATTGCAAGATGATAATGTTTGTTTGTTTTAGGTTTATTGTAGGATTGCACATGAACAATGTCAAACATTACATAGAAGAAATAAATATTATGGTGTCCACAACAAACTTTCAAATTGCATGTGAACACTAAGACCCTCTTAAGGAAGAACAATAAAGAAAGAACATTTAATATTGAAAGATATGGGACTGAACTCTTATTACTTGCAAACTACAAACTGTAAATGAGAATTTCTTACCTCTTAAGGTGGCCAAAACATAGGCAATATACTAGCATTATTACTCATATTGATCTTTCAACAATATAGATTGCTTCCACAAATTCCACGTTCCCTTCATACCTTCCCAAGTTGCATTCATGGCCTGCAACTATTTTTTGAGTATTGTTGTGGCTTCTTTACACCCTTCAAGATCATGTTTAGGGTATGCAATTGTTTTCCGAGTATTGTTGTAACTTCTTTACACCCTCCAAGGTTATTTTAGGATGTGCAATTGTTTTCTATGTACTGTTTTGTCTTCTATATATCTACAACAACCTTGAAATGTCTGCTACAACTTCCTTTCCAACTCTAGATTGACCTAGCAAGTAACTAAGACTATAGTTATGCCCTAAATATGCAAGGTCACACCAAAAAACACCTTATTTGCAAATACCAAATTGATAAAACAACAAATTAAACCCCAGTACTATAGCAGTGCGAACACAATAGCAGCGGGTATTGTAGACAGTATGACACTAAAGTAGTCATGTCACTGTAGAAAGTACGAGTACTATAGAAGTCCTGTCACTATAGAAAGCTTCCAAAAATAACATAAAATCTTCATCCAAGTACCTGGAAACTTCATACCAAAAACCTAGGGCATTGATCAATGAAGCACAATGTGAATTTTGAAGTGAAATCCACCATTAAATGGAATTGGGTTTCCATCCAATCCAAAGAACCCAAGGGGCATGAAACTAAAAGCTAGAAGCTCCCAAATTCTCCAAGCGAATAATAAACCAAGCATGTCCATAAATGAGCTCTTAAGAGCCTTTTATAACTTTCCTGGGAGAGCTCACACACTTTCCAGCCAATGTGGAATACAAGATATTTTTTTCCCTTTAACATTCATGTCTCCACATACTTTAATAAAGGGAACTTTTAATATTTAAATTAATTTCCCTATTAACTTAATTTCCCAAATAAATAAAGTTAAATATTTTCGTTTTGTTTTATAACTTAACTTTATTGATAAATTAATTAATAATCACAAATGATTATTAAAATCTCAAATCAATATCATCAATAACCATTGACAAAATATTATTCATGAACCACTGATGATCCTGACTTGGCCCTACTGACTTACTATAAATAGTAAGTATCCTAAAAACACATCAAAACACCTCAAAATCACCTGCAACTGAAATTGCCTAGGCTAAATATCCTCAACATCCCTTAAATGTCCTAGTTATCCTACATGACCATGGAAAAATAGGCTAACGACAACATCATACAATGCATGCTAGAAAAGGGGACATTACATGTTCTTGGGATGAGATGATATTTCAGAAGTATAGATGGATTGAAGTTAGTCTATTAATGGATACCAATGCTAAATTAATTTGTAATGAACTTTGTAGCAATGTTGATCCTATTGAGAATCTTAACAGCATTTGGAAGGTTAATCTTAGCAACAAGCTATGGAGTGATGTTTTCATTAAGAATTGGAATATTTATGTGGAGCCTAACCTCCTTCTATAAGTGGTCATTCTTGTTTCAAAAATTACTTTTATGGATTGTTTGAATAATAATGATCTTTTTTTTGTGTAGGGAATTCGAAATCATTAAACATATTTTTTTGGAATTTTTTGTTGCCAAAGAAATCTAGAAACTTTTTTTTGCTAACATGAAAGGGTGGAATTAAAATAAATTGTTCAGTCTAAAAAAAAAATTGGTTGTATTAAGAATATGAAAAAGGAATTTAAGTTCTTTTGGTTTTTTCTTTCTATTGAAATATTATGGAAAATTTGGCAAGTTAGGAATGAGGATAAGTTTCAAGGGATTAGATAGGCACTTACTAACTTGTATAAGAGACTCATTACATATAATATTGCAATGCAGGTAATTGTTACTATGAATATCTTCAAATTCAAGTTCTGAAAATCTGCTTGAACATGGCACGGTAAGGGTCAACTTATCAGAGGTTTCATATGGACATACATGGGTTAATACTAATGAATATTTCAAGTCATTTTGTTAAGGGGCTTCGAGAATTTGTCAAAGAGCACAATGAGGAAATGAACAAGGAGAAGGACAAAGGGAAGGAACTAGTTAAAGCAAACAATCAAGGAAAGAAAGGAGGTTCCAAGTAATACATGAACAAAGGGGAGTGCCCAGCCATAGAAGTTGTCAACTCTAATGAAGAAAAATCAAACATTGATCCCCCAATTGGTTGGACTGATTGGGATAGCTATAGTGAGAGTAGAAATTGTTGAGTAGTTGCCAATGATATCTTTGTGTTGTCCTCCTATGTAGTAGACTATAGTTGTTAACCATATATTTCATGTGGTCCAATACTTCTACTATGTAAACAATGTAAAGCATATCTTTTTTATTACAATATTACTGGTATGTAAGTTGTACAATAGTAGTGCATAGAGGTAGTTAGAAGTATAGTAGTTAGAAATCCTTGAGAGATGTGAACTCTATATTTCTTGATTCTTTTAGGTTACAATTATCACTTGCTCAAACTCTATCAAGACTGATAAATGTAATGTTTTCTTACTATAATTAATTGAAAAAATATATCATAAATCTTAATGCTAATGATCATTATTTCAACTATAATCATATTGAATATTTGGAATATTTTATGCTCATTTAAAATGAAAAATACATATAATTCATTGGTGTCTTTGTTATTCAATGAATCTAATTTTATTGATTATGAAGTTATTGACTATTTTGGTGATTATTTTTATAAGAAATATATCATAGACCATGTCTTCAAAATAAATGGTGTAGGTGCTCTTACATGAATGGTGCAATACCTTGAAGAAAGATATCTTCTATTTTTTATTTCAATTAAAAGAGTGAATTCAATCAAAAGAGTGAAATACAAAAGTAGCTCTTGAAGAACAAATATGGCCCTAAATATTTATGCAATAGTTTTAAGAAGATTCTTGAAAAAGTACCATCTTACTATATGATAATTGAAGTTATCATACTCTTACCAAATAATCTCATTTCCAATGAGAGTAAAGAACATCAAAGATCAAGGGCAACTAACTCAGGTAAAGTATTCCATCATAAAATATCTCTCCAGTTCTATTCAAGTCAAAGTATGTTATGATGTAAAAAGATATTCAAATATTAGCCATCACGTATCAAAACCCATGTGCAATAATTGTCTTTTAGGTGATTCCATTCAAGGGAGTGTGCATGACACAATCTAATGGCTAGATCCTAGATGTAAGACCTAATATGCATAACATAAGACCTTTAGGAATTATATGCTCTAAATTCATATCAATGCTTTGCCTAAGGTGATACCATTGAGGGAGAGTGTGCATATCAAAGACACCAACTAGCAAATAAATCCTCAATGTAAGTCCTTCTAGCACAAGCAAGTCCTGGAAGGCATAATATAAGACCTCTAGGCATTAGTAAGTATTTTTGGTATTTTAAAGTCCTATGGGCATATTGTATATACTTCTCTTTGTAAATCTTCCACTTGTAAAAGCATTGTATACTATGTAATGAACCTAGACAGAGGTTAATTTGAGGAGATCGTGACTTTAATATAAATTGTTATAAGACCTCATAGCATTATTTTTAAAACACTATGATTATAAATCATGACAAGATGAATTTCATGTAGTCCAAATGCATATTCTTCATGTTGGAATATATGTGTGTCCCTATTTATCACTATCAAAGAAGACCTATGTTTCTAGGGTAATTCATTTTTTCTTTTATCAATATTGACATGTGATGCCCCCTTTTAGCATTAAGGGGGAGTGTTAGAACATAATGTTATTAGGGGTCAATACCCTTATAACATTTATATATTGTTCTAATATAAGGTTACAAAACCTTATATATTATATGCTCTATTAAGCATTTCCCATTTAAAATATCTATAATCTAATAACCATTATATTATTAATTATTTATGTATGGGGTTTATTGAAAAGGTGTGATTAATAATCCTTCAGGTATGTTTCCATCCTTCCTCCTATATTTAAGGAGGTTCCCTCTCATTAAGAGTGTGAGAATTCAGAGTATTTATAGTGAGTTATATCACTGTGCACAAAAGGTGTTAATGGCCATATGGAAGTAAGGAGAAGTATCCCCATATTTAGTATATTATGATAGACTATAATTTGCAAGTGTTTTGATAAAATGATACTTTATGGGGTTTTTTAGTCAAAAGGGTTTTCCCCATGTACGTCTTGTGTAACGTGTGAATTTATGGTTGTATTTCTCATATTATTTTATTTTATATGTTGTTTATAATAATTACTATTCAAGATCCTAATCTCTAACACTTTCTCAATTAAAAGAGTGATGTATTCACGACTTTAGGGTGTTCATGGAGGACTTTAATTCTTCTATTTAGTGGGTATGCATAGATAATGGGGAGAATATGTGAACTAACTATTTCAAGACTATCACATTGAGCATGATATTCATCATCACTATTCAATTCCTTATTCTCCTTAGCAGAATGATGTTGTTGAAGGAAAGAACATATCACTAAAGGATATCAGAAATTGTATACCTCGATATTGATCTGACTCCATCCTCTTGGGATGAAATTATCAACCGTGACAACTATATTCAAAATCACACTCCCTCCAAGGTAGTTCAAAATATTACCCAATAGGAGGCTTGGTCCAATATCAAGCTTGATGTTTCCTTCTTCAAGGTATTTGGTAGTGAGGTTTGGTATATTTATACTGGATTGTATGCATAAGAAAATGGAGAAGAAGAGTCAACTATACATTTTTCTTGAGTATTGTGAGGATGTAAAATGTTGTAGGTTGTTTTATCCATTCACTAGAGATGTATAATTTTGTAGAGGTGTCCAATTTGACGATTCTTTCACATAGATGGACCCTCCATATATACTTCTTCTTCCCCACTAGACCTACTTCACTTTAGCAATCCATAAGGATACCTTTACACTAGAGGATGATTTAGATAATGGTTCTCCACAACCTCCACCATCCACATCACAACTTCTACATCCCACCACTAGTGTTTTTACCAAGCTATAACACAATACAATTTAGGAGGTTGGATCATTAGCTAGTGATGGACTATGGCTTCTCATTACACTTGCTCATAGAATTCCGTTACTAGTATTTTAAATCATTATATATCTCTAGATTCAAAGAATTTTTACATTCTTTTGATATTATAGAGTGGGATTATGCTATAGTAGAGGATTATTCTTCATTGATGAGGAATAATACATGGGATTTGGCTCCTATTCCTAAGGGAAGAAAGATGGTTTGGTGTGAGTGATTGTATTGCACCAAATATGTAGCTAATGGTGCTATTGAGACATACAAGGAATTTCTTGTAGCTAAGGGATTTTCATAGGTTGAGGGTATTCACTACTTAGAGATCTGGCCCCTAAAGCCAAGATGGACTCAATTAACATTATTTTTTATATTGTTGTATCTCAAAGATGGCCAATTTATTAGATGGATGTAAAGAGCACTTTTTTACATGATAATCTTTATGAGAAGATCTACATGGAATACCCACTGATTCATCTTGGACTCTTCACTTGTTTGTAGGTTATGATGTTCTTTGTATGGTTTCAAACAAGCAACTTATGATTGGTAAAAGAAAATTGACGGTTTCTTGCTTGCATGTTGTTTCACTATTTATCATTTTTATCACAACATATGTATACAAATGTATGGAGATGAGATTTTGATACTAGTCTTATATGTTGATGACTTGATTCTCACTAGTAGTTTTTATCCATTCTTCAAGATATTTAACATATTTGATGGTGCACTTGACATGATCAATCATGGGCTTTTACATTTCTTTCTTGGTATTTATATAATTTAGTCTCCTAAGGGGTTCTCCATTTACCAACATAAATATTCTATTGAATTTCTTAATCAATTTTATATGGTTGATTGTAGGCTTGCACTTATACCATTCAATCTGGTGTAACTTTGACTATCACTTACACAACACCTAGTGTTGATGATACTTTGTACACACAATTTGTTGGTATTATTTTCTATTTGACAGAGCTATAATTGACACAATCTAATAATAGAAAATTACTCCTAAGTTTACCTTAAGTGTAAAAGTAATAAGGGAGCTAATTAGATAATTGTTTAGGTGATTATCATAATTACTCCAACACCATTAGCCTTCAAGAATGGAACTTTGTCACCATTTATCAAGCTTATAACTATTTTATAATCTCATTCAATGTGTAGCTTTGGAATATTTTTATACAAGACCCTCTTTATGCCCCACCAAACAACAAGGATTTTAACTTCACTACTAGTTATCATTCCTATTTGAGAAATATAGCACTCAACTAGATCTCCAAGATCATTTCTTGAAATTCCACTAATATACAAACTCAAAGTTGCTCTTAGTTTAGGCCTTCTCCAAAAAGTTGGTCGCTTTTAACTTTAGTGTTAATATTCTAGATCCTAATGATCCTTTTCTCCTGGGTGTTTTTGGAGTCTTTATTCTTACTTTTGCTCTATTTAGGTTTTCAAGGAGAATTTCTAGTCATTAAACTTAACTATTCGTGCTTCTTTTCCTTTTCTCTAAAGATTATATTGTTTCTTTCTTTTCAAAGGTTTCAAACCACATGGGGGGTTTATTTATTTCCATAACTCCACAACTAAACTGTTTTTTAAAGGGTATGTCCATCTTGTAAGAGTTAGCTATTGAAATAGCCACCCAAAATTTAGAGGCCCAATAGAAAGCACAAAGAAGTGAAAATCTCAATATGTCAAGATTAAACTATATTCCTATTAATGAATGCAAATATACAATAATGATCAATTGAAATTGTAGACACCTAAAACTGGCACAACTAATTATATGGTTTTTATTCCTTTAATCATCATTAAATTTTCCTATTAATTAAACTAAGATTTAATTAATATCCATATTCTTCTAATCGCCTATTAATTAAATTAAGATTTAATTAATATACCCTTCTTCTATCTAAACCATTTAATTAAATACCCACCCCCCCCCCACCCCCGCTAGCCATTTTAATTAAATTCACATTTAATTAAAAATATCAAATTATTCCCTTTCCTATTTTAACTAAATCTACATTTAATTAAAATCTCCTTTGCATCTAAATAAATCAAAATTTATTTATTAATCCCCCCCCCCAATTGCAAAATCCATTAAATGCAAGTTGCATCCTCTTTTGGCTAAATTAAATCTTTTTTAATTAACTAAAATTCCTATTTTCCCTCACCCACTTGCCCTCCTAATTTCTTCTAGAATCCCTCTAATACTCCATTAATTAGCCTAATTCTCCTCATCGTGTCCAATCCCTAAATTTGGGGAGTCACTTCCCCAAATTTGGAGAAAGTCTTCAAAATGTATTTAAGACGACCTCATTTCAACATCGTAACTTATTGAATACCCCCAAATTTGTAAGGCTCTTACAAAGTTGTCCCCTAGACCACTAGTGGTTTTCCTCTTAAAGCAAGTTAGCCTCCAAAGTCTTCAAAAGACATTTAATGCCTCTTACAAGCCCACACCCCTAAGTTCTAACCCATGATGGTTGTCCATCTGACCATCCTTTATCCTTGCACAAGAGTTTACCTCTTGGACAATAGCTTGCTTCCTTGGATAAAAGCATTATCCAATGATGTCTCCCCTTGAGGCCTTACCTAATGCTCAATTAGCATCTAATGCTTGCTTCGAATCTCTCAAGCCCTCTCAAGATGACATTTGTCAACTTGAGTTTGGATTGAATCCCTCACATGGATTGATAACTTTCAATCCTAGCCCTTGTTGAGATTACTCAATCTCAACCATTCATTTCTCTATTTTCTCTATAAATAGAGCCCATTTCTTCAATCTAAGGATAAAGTTTTCTATTGCATCCAATCTATAGTCTAATTGTGTTGTGCAAGTTATCAAGGAGCTCAATCCCCATCACCAAGCATTTAGGCCACTTTAATGGCATTATAGCTTAGTTTTTACATGTTTAGAATATCTTGCTAGCTTAATCCATATCATTTCCATAGCATTCTCATATCTCATCCTCATATTAGCTTAATTAGTGCACTTAATCTTTCAATTTGGAACTCATTTTGTATCTTCATCTTGCGTCTTTATCTATCATATCATCTTAGCTAGGATCTTAGTTGTAGTCAATTTGATCCTAGAATCATCATTCATAACTTGTTCTTTAGGTTGTCATCTTGAGGATCAAGTGCTCTTCTAAGTGAGGGCCACCTTGAATCTTAGATATCTTTAGAGATAGAGAAGCATGGGACGGGCTTAGCAATCTTGAGATTTCTTAGACTAGCAACTAGATTAGTTTGCATTTTTTATCTCTTGATTTCACTAACGTAATGTCTCATGTGTGTGTTTGATTTGTGTTTTTCTTGCAGGTGCAGGCATCCCCCACATTTTATCCACACATTAATTACAAAGGGATTCCCCTTGGTTATATAGGCCTAGGTAAAACATAGCATATCATAAGATTATGACAAGAGTCTTAATATTATGATATGAGACATAAATGATAAGTATCTCGCATGTATCTTAAGTAAACTTAAGTGATAAGATGTGAGAATGACCTAAGTGGAACTAGTTAAGTAATAACCCTATTCACATCAATCTTAAGTGCAGCTTAGGGAGAATGAGAAAACATGGAAAGATGCAATGGTCTAAGGATGGTTCTCATCTACTAGGCCATGTTAGGTACCCATGTACAAATGCAATCTTTTACAAATAAAGAAAATGAGAAAATCGAGTGAAACAAAACTCCTCTACAAAACATAGAAAATACAAGAAAAATGCTCTCAAAGAAGAATGATGACAAAACCCTATGTGAGGGAAAAGTCCCCCTACAAGAGACAAGAAGAGAGACCATGTAACCTCCCTCGATGTAGAATATGTACCAATGGTAGATTCTCACAAATGGGCATTGAAGATGGTCCACAATAGTCAACAATATTCCCCCCCTTAAGAAGAAACAAAATCAAAGTTGTATGCATGAAGTCTTCTCATTCTTTAGAGAAATATAAGAAAGAAATCTCAAGTTTTGGGAAGTCACTGAAAACTACTCATATGTTTCTATGTCGATGTTGGAATTTTTTCATTTCAAATCAAGTATTCTAAGCCATATTGATGAAAATAAAAATCTAAAATCTAGTGGAGATGGATGAAGAACAATATTTATAAACAAATATATATCCTATGAAGATAAAGATGTCTCATTTAAATGTTTCTCAAAAGTATCCACTCTCATGTCAAACTACTATGAATGTTCATATGGAGAAAGAACAAAGGTTCCAAAGACAACTAAGGAAGAGACAACTGCATCAAAAAGAAAATTAATAGCATCAATAGTGTTCTCCAATTATGCAATAGGACTCGAAATAAAATTGCAACGTCTTCCATGTACTCATCTCAAGTCTTGTATCTAAAAGATAATGAATATCTTTTTGCAGTGAATCACAAGTAGCCATGAATGTAACAACACAAGTATCATCAGAAGCAAGAAGAGAAGTCTCTCATCTAAACATTCAAGATATATTATCAAAGTATATATTATCTGCATCATCAAGGGAAATGAGGCTACTAAAAATAAGATCATTTGAGATTTGAGATATGAGGATCTCCAAAGATATCCCAAATATTGTTCCAAAGTGTCCTTGGGCCCTCAATCTTTGAGATCTCCACAAAAATAATGGCACCAATAGTAGTGCAAATCAATCATGTGATATGATCATTATTATTGCCCCAAATTGATTTCTCCCAAGGTGTGTATGGTTTAAGTAAAAGTCTATACAAATAGGGAAAAATTTTAATCCACATGAAACATGTTAGGATGTCTTTTTGCTAGGAATCATAATTATCCTTCTCTAGAATTTTCATAGAAGGATGGATAGAAAAACCCATGATACTCTTCAAATGATAAAATTTGAGATTAACACAAGATTAAAAACTAAATTAACCCCTCAAATTCACTCAATGAAAGAACCTCCCAATCAAGTATGATTTAAAACTTTATAGGTAGTGGAAATGTAAATGCCACCTTCCAAAAATAGTAAAGTGGTCTTGGTCTTAGTACATGTAAGTACAATCATTTTGATAAAATAAGATCAATCTAATCACACCACTAGAAGATGATGCAAAAAATTATACACTTTACAAAAATTTGCACCAAAAAATATTATCGTAGAACCAAAGATGAAACCCCAAAAATTTTCAAAATAAGAACTATTTAGCAAAACCTATGATAATCTACAATTTATGGAAAAAACAAACACCAAATCAAGAAGTGTCTACATAATGTTGAAATGCTTCCCCAAATTTTGAAAAAAAAAGCTAAAAAATCGGAGGTTCTCAAACTGATATATGAGCATCCGAAGTTGAAGTGCAAAAACAAAAACTCCATTGGAGTGTGATAATATTTTGAATAATCTTCTCCCACAAAATTTAGTGGAATAACCTTCATATTTAGAAATGCTCCCAAATTAGAGGTCGCCAAATAAATTTAGAAGCTCCTCCAAATTTAGGAAATCGCCAAATAAATTAAGGAGACCTGTCAATTTAGATGGACCGCTAGAATTGTAAGATACCAACCCAGTTACACCTAATTTTTTGTAATGTTTTCCACAGTTGAGTATGCAGGCTTTTCGTCAAACCATTTGCATTAACATGAGCATAATATTCTTCTATTTGTGGATTTATATGTTTTTTTCTTTTTGTTTTTTAAGCAAAAGGCCTTGGCCTATAATATATTAATTATAGTTGGAAAGTTTACTTTTCACAATATTTTCACTTTTCACAATGCGTAGCACACTCAACAAGATAAATGATTGCAGACTAACAAAGATTAATGAAAATAACAAGATCTGTCCCAAGAATATATGCAACCTCATTTATTAATTTGTTGTTCAATAACAATTTACAGAAAAAAATACTAAGAATTCTGACCTCTTAACAGCAGATTACATCTATGAATGAAGCCCGAATGTAAGGAAAAATCAATGCTCCAATCTTCTTCAAAGATAGCAAACTTAGACAAAAAGTGATTTGCATCCGCTTTGTAGGTGCTGGAAATATCAGCATGGAAGGACATGCATATTTAGCATGGTTGGTGCTTGGAAAGAATCTAATCTCCTCACGCCTGCTATATGTTGTTCTGTTCATGTCACCCTGTAAATGATAACTCTTCCTTGACTCCCTTGACCCAAAATGTTGAGTGGAAGTATTTACACAATGGAACGTAGGTAGACAATGAAGTTTAGCAACTTGATTCATAGGCATCGATTCCCTTCTTCAAGTGTATGACACCTCAATCTCTTACAAATCGCCTCTGAAGACATTATCACTTTTGCAAATTCCACGACTAGAGAGGTCTTAACTTTTGGTTGCTTAGGTTTTCTAAATCTCAAGACCATGCATCAACCCAGCTATACAGAGTGTCAAACTTCAGAAACAGAGAATGTTTCACGCCAACAATAAGTCAAACCCAGGCGACCTCCTTATTTGTCCATCTATATCTTGATTCAATTCAATATAGCAATAAGGAATCACTAACTCATTTTAATAGGTGGGCATTCCTTAAAGGATATTCAAGACATTTAGATTATAATATTCAGCAAATAAAACCTATAGTAAACTACCATCATGAAGTTCTCCACAAAACAGTCAGAAATTTGTCTTTTCAAAAACTTCACACATTTCAAGACTTCAACCTTTAAATCCAAATACCAAACCTATTAACTTTCTTTTAGCACAAATGCAAACCCTGTTAGGATTCACCTTTGAATCTATTCCAACAACAGAGAGTATCTGTTCCCACTCAAAACCTTCAACACTTCGTCGATTCTTATATGGAACGGCTCTAATGAAGAGCAAACGTTTTTGTCATTAGCTCCAAGAAACCATCGGGGTTCACATCCCGATGATATGAGTTTTGGCCATAGGCATAAACCTCTCAATCACCGTAAAGAAATAAGCAAGCTTCTGAATCTTTGCATGTCTCAAATGAAACCATGGAACCTTCAACCTTCTTTTTCCAAAAAGCGCAATATAAAATCACTTAATAAATCAAATTGTTGTCTAATATCCTCAAAAAGTGATTTATTTTATTACTAAAACATTCTCAACACTAAAAGTCAATTTATCAACATACAACATTTAAAACTTTCAATTCTCATTCGGAGGAAGGAGCTATAATACTAAAGTGTTGCTCATTAAATTGTTTAAATACAACTAGCAATCTTAGTAAAAATAATTAATTTATAGTTTATAAATACATCGAGTTGATACAAACCGTTGAAAAGCATTGGAATAAAAAATTTACTACACTATAGTGATACCGATGAAGAATAACGAGAATTGGTCCTAACCAATTGACTTAATATTAATAGACGTTCTCTCCAAGAATCTTGCAAAACACCCGAAAAGTCAAAAACAACTTTAGAAAGTGACATGAATCCTTTAGACCTTCCGAATTCAATGGTAACATCAAATAACCCCTCTAATAAGGCTGACACACCAATGAAGTTTGAGTGAACAACAATGCAAGAGAGCCCAAAAATAGAGACATAAGAAATGCTACTAAATGTGGTGGATCCACCAAGTTTTGGGCCGTACAAAAGCTGAGGAAGGTACAAAAGGAACTTGAATTGGCTTTTAAATTAAAATATATGCTTAAGGCCTTAAAAGTCAAATATCATAGGTTGGGGGGCCATATAGACCATACCTTGGACACATTGTTGAGGGGTTTGCAACCTTTACAAGGGTATGCGACCTTTATGGGTGTGGGGCCTAAGGGGTGCTTGCAAGGCATACCTTTCTACAGAACCTTAGGGGCTTGCACTAGTACTACTCATGTACATACCCCAAATTTTTAAGATTTTACTTATTTATTATTTTATTAAAAACTTTACAAATAAAGCTTTTACATATTAAAAAATTGTGAATTAGTTTTAAAAAATTGATTGGATTTCTTTTAATTCCAAAAGTTTTTTTTTTTTTTCTTTTTTTTGAAAAAATGTACCACTATGTAGGTTGGGTTGTACAACTTGACTTGGTAAAATAATTTTGCCCCAAAATCAATGAATTAACAATCAATTAATAGATTCTTGGGCCTTTTAGACATGACGGCAAGTATAGATTTGACCCATAATAATCCAAAACTAAAACTGTCTTTTGGATCTGACAACCATTTTTGAGCTTTAAACCCTTGTAGATCTAGCCTCATACGTCTAATTTGGACAAATCAAAAAGTCAAACTTTCTTGGACACCTTGAACTTAATGGTGAGTTCAAAGTTGCACCAAAGAGATCCAAAATGAACATACAATACAAATCCACAATATAGTATCAAATATTTTGTATTCTCCATGTCATCATTTGATGTAAGAGAAGAGTATAGTCAGCCTTTCAAGATCTACCAAGATATAAACTCAAAAATCTCTTGAAAATACTAATCAAAGGCACCCAACCTATTTTGATACCATATAAAAGCCAATTATGGAGATAGCCACCCAAAATATAGAGGCATAATAAAAAGCACAATGAAATGAGAAGATCAATATGTCGATAATAAACAATATTCCTATCAAAGAACACAAACATACAATAGCAATCAATTGATATTACTAGGAGAACCCCTTGGTTAAATAGGCAAGGGTGAAATATAAAGTATCATACGATTCAGACACTTGTATCATAAGATTATGACAAGTGTCTTAATCTTATGATATAAGAAATAAAGTAATAAGTATCTTATGTGTACCATAACTAAACTAAATTGATAAGATGTAAAAAGGACTTAATAGTGGATCTAGTTGAGGTAATACCCTAATTCACACTAATAACCCAAATAAAATTGTGATCAGGCTTTTACAAAGGGCCCATTGAATTCCCAATATTTTTATAATCTCTCCCCAAGTCTCACCTAAAGAGCAACGTAGAAACAAGTGACTTATGTTCTCCTCTTCTTTACATAAAGTACACTTATTGGGGAACTAAAACCCTCCTTTTTTTCTTTTTTTTTTATGGGACCCTACCAAAAGAAGTTAATCTTCGATAAGAACTTAGCGCTCCAAACACAAGTTGAAGCCTATATTACCAAAGCCTCTGGGATGGAATATGCAAAAGCAACAATGTGATTGTTGGATGGATGAGCCCATACTCTTTTATCCTCTATAGCTTCATCTAGGGGGATACACATTTGTAGTTCTTTCTACAGATATTCATGCAAACAATATGTAACTTGACAATTTGATTGTTACAATTTATCCAGACCCTATTGCTCTCTTTTTGAACGGTATATCCCTTTATTTGGTGTCCAAAAATATTGGAAAAATAGGCCTTTAAGTATTGAGAAGTTCAAGTTTGAATTCAAAGGCCTATACCCAACCAAACATCATCCTAAAAGCCAATCTTATCTCCCTTCCCTAATTTCCATTTTAGATCTTGGATAAGGAGCCCTCTTGTTTTTCAGAATATTGCTCCAAATTAGAGACCCCTTGGGGGCATTAAAATTAGTCAGGAAGTCTCAATTTTGTCGGTGTTTGGCCTTCAATATTAGAAAGAGCAACCATCAACATATTTCAAATGCACATTCATAAACTCTTTTAACCATGTAAATATGCAAAATACTAAAACTGCATGTATTGAAGGTGAACTATTTAGCTTTGTTTTTATTCATTTCTATGTACATGTATTTATTCAATTTTAAAACAAATATTTCTCATCTCAATATGGTTTTCCTTATTAGGAGGGTCATCGTCTCTCTAGTTGTTTTAAACATTACTTGTGTCCATATTATTACCTTAAGGAATCAGGACATGAGAATTATTCTTAGTGTTGAAACATTGGGTGCCAAAAAAAACTCATGGAAAGGTGCTTAGTTATGCACAAACAATATTATTCTGTACTGGGAATATCTTGTTCATTTCCTAAGGTCGGTTGTTTCTTACATTCTTGTCAAAAATGATGTTGTCCAATCATTTGCTAGTCTCAAACATGTTTAATGCACAACATATTTTTTTTATAGAAATAACCACTTACATGAAAAATTGTTACCAGGAATTGCCTTGCACCATGGTGGTTCCAAAAGGTACGTGAATAAATGTCAAAAATATATTATGCATACCACTGAAGAAGCTCGGTTTGGCAGAAAGAGTCAATGAATTGGCACTATATAGTTTGCCTATGGTTTGTGACAGCCTGCAGCTTCCCCAAGGTCCAACTTGGGCACTCATAGTTAACATGGGGTGGGCGCTTTGGCCAGAC
Organism: Cryptomeria japonica; assembly: GCF_030272615.1. Classification (NCBI taxonomy): domain Eukaryota; kingdom Viridiplantae; phylum Streptophyta; class Pinopsida; order Cupressales; family Cupressaceae; genus Cryptomeria; species Cryptomeria japonica. The sequence goes on along the minus strand of NC_081411.1, from coordinate 398,557,027 downwards.
CTTACATGAATCCAGCCAGACACAGACATATCCAATGTAAACCCACCGGCATGATAGCAAAGTCTGGCAATTCAAGCTTTTTTAATAACAAAAATCACTTTTTTAATTCAGTCTAACTTAAGAGTGACCCAATATGATTTATTTTCAACATTTTACTTGACAAATACAAGAGATCAAAACACCTTTGTTTCCAATCTGCCAATTTTCCATCCCTGAAGCTTCTAGGTTATATTTTCAAAGGTAGAAGGTTGACAAAGGGATAATGAGCAATATGAAGATTATTGATTGATATTTTGTATTAACATTTGACATTGAATCAAAGAATTACAAGTTTTTTTTTTCGAAAATAAGACACAAACACATACCAGCTGCAACAAACTGTTCCGAACCTCCGGGGGAAAAAAATTCTGTCTTATCGCAAACCCATACAAAAACCAGAACCTAGCAATTTAGGGGACATATTAATTGCAAAATCACTCTTCTAAGAGTTGCAATAGAAATGGGTAAAAGGGCTTGCATTATGAACTCTGAAATGAAAACTTACAAAGGAAACATCATTGTGCACATTTGTAGAGGTGGGATCCCACAGAAAGTTGCCTGATAAAATGTCATATTGACTGGAAAAATGTAGATATAAAAAATAAAGAAATATGTCAGTAATTAGAAACAACATATACATAAATCCTTGAGAAACAAACCTATGAAACTCTTTTACTGCATTCAAAGACACATGGAGTAAACTCATGCCAAATGTCCGATGCTTAGTAAACATTAGGACCATTCCTTACCAGAACTGGATCATCATATCAATCTCAGTTCAGGTGGTAGTAGTAGACTGATCATTCAAGTCAGGCTACAATCTAGAAATACTCATGATGAAACTAGCTCCCAAACCATCTTATTGTCAGAATTTATATACAAAACTCTTGAAGTGTTAAAATGCTCAAGACAATGGCTCATATTTAACATTTATTCACTGATAGAAAAAAAAAAGTGACAAAATAACAGTTTTCCATCTGATGGGCCAATTTACAGAAACTAACAAATTGGTCTTTAATCATGACCATTTTTTACCTGCAAATTGGCCATAGTTTGGAAATTCTAAATGAGCTAGTTAATGAAGGCAACAAATGAATTGCTGTTCTCAAATTGTAAGAATATGTTCAGTGTAATTTATAGCAACAGAACTCTTCACAACCTTCGTGTTAGAAAAAGATTAGCTCTGGTGCATGGCATGGCTAGAAGAAATACCAGACTACTTATGAGTGAATTAACAGGTTCCTAAATCAGCTGACAAGATATTGCATTAAGTTTCATGATTTTACCATGCAAAAGGAAGAGCAAAGCGTTGGAGGGCGTATACAAACAAGGTGTGGCCCTGCTGGGTTGCAGCTTATATTAAACTGATCAATATTAGCCAAACCAAGGGAAGGCGGGCGGACATATCCAGCAGTCAAGGGTATACATGCTATAGAAACCATTACTCGTGCTCCTACAGAATTAGGCAATGACACGTGGCCTCGTTTTCTTCCTGCCATCATCCAATTTTCTGGGTTCACCTCAACCTCATAGAGCAGATCCTCTTCTTCCTGTTATAAAAAAAAAATTAAAGCTATATAGTTAGTGTGAAAGAAAATATTACTAGCATATATAAATAAATAACAAATCTATTTGATATGTCATTTCTCATACCTTAGCTGATAACACATCCAGACAACTCCTCAGTCTTTCAACTCGCCATTTCATGTTGATAAGTTGGCCCACTCTTAAACAATCCGATGATGGTGGTAATGCACCCACTGCAAGCAATGGCTCAAGGACGGGCATTTGTAGAACAAGAGCACTTTTGAAAAACAAATTACCATCACCATTAGTTCCACTGGAGCTTAACTGCACAGGAGAATGTGCTCCAACAACTCGATCACCAGATATTCCATATTGAATGTTCAAAACACTCTGCACTTTGGATAAATCATTTTCATGATTTTCACTTCTTGGTATAGAAGATTTTCCTGGAGAAAATGGAGACTGTCAGCCCTGAGGTAACCAATTTATAACATGATGTAATCTTCATGAACTAATCATTTGAATAAATATTTATGCAATCACACAAAGTTATATTACCTTCTTGAGGTATGCTGTCTAATCGGACTGTGAAAAGTAAAGCCCCTTTAGAAGATGCAGATATTGAAAGAGGCAGCACAGCAGAAGGATTTGGCCGTCCATTGTTACTCCCAACATGAACAAACCCAGATTGAAGATCCAACCACGCATCATAAATTTTTGCAGCCGCCTTGACTAGAGAGAATAAAGTTACCTGTATATGAAAAATCAACTAAACTTCAGCATAAAGAAAACAGTTGGAAAGAGAAAAAAGACAAAAATGAAGAAAATACTTTATAGCATCTAAAGCCTCTTCAAGATTTAAAATTAAATTCACAGCAACAGAACTAAGGATATGAACAGTAAAGACCTATCTATTGTCTCATATGTTATTTTCATCAACTCTTCCATCCATTGTCGTTCTTTGATCAATTGAACTTGTAATTATTTAAACCCAAGTAAAGAAAGCAGAAAATTCAACACAAGATTAAAATGTCACACTTTAGATTTATTGGATGGTATCAAACAAAGATGAAGAAATACATGGACATTGGCATACATACAGATAAATTTATAATTATGCGAGATAAAGATAGGGACTAGGGGAAGACCAAATAATTAGTACATAAGACCATAGTTAACATACTTTGACTTGACTCAGACATGGCTGGACAAAAAATTTCCAACTCAACAAAATTTGGCTACTTTAAAACTACTTAAATTTCTTAAAAATATATAAATTTAATCCAATATAAAGTTACAAAATATATCAAATGGGTCTGCTAGGAGTTTGGAAGTAGTGCTACTTATAGGGATCTAAGGCACCCACAATGGGATTGAGGAGAAATGCCCCTCATAGGGGTTTGACGGCAGCAAGATCTGGTCAGGCTTCAAGTTGCTAAATCAAACCTTGGTTGAATGCATGGTGTCCTAGGTCCTGTCCTTTACATCAAAGTCAGAGCAAACTCGCTTTAGAAGTCTGGAATGTCATCCTGATCCTGAAATGCCCTGAAATTTGACTGTCTGGAAATTTGAAGGATCTTCCAAAAACTAGATTTTGCATTATAACTCTTGGAGGTCCGAAACCACTCTCAAACATCCTGACAATATATATGGAATATCACTTATACTTAAATAAGTGATATATTCCTACCTTGAATCCTGACGGAAAGACTAACTTGTCAAACAACTTCCTACCTTGACCTTGTCCTTAGAGAAGTCTTAGAGCGAATTTTGTCTTTAGGTCCCGTCCTCCCGAAGGACACAGAGCGAAAATTCCATTTTAGGTCCTGTCCATGGAGAGGGCATAAAGCGAAATGCATTTTAGGGCTTGTCCTTAGGCCGGTCAGAGAGTGAACTACTTGTTTCAGACCTTGATCGATCAAATCAAATGATGCAATTTAATTTTGATCTTGTCCTTAGCAAGGTCAAGAGCGAATTTTCATTATAGGTCCTGTCCTTCCTAAGGATGAAGAGCGAATTTTCATTATAGGTCATGTCCTTCCTAAGGACGAAAAGCGAATTTTCATTATAGGTCTTGTCCTTCCTAAGGACAAAGAGCAAATTTTCATTATAGGTCCTGTCCTTCCTAAGGACAAAGAGAAAATTTTCATTATAGGTCATGTCCTTCCTAGGACGAAGAGCGAATTTTCATTATAGGTCCTGTCCTTCCTAAGGACAAAGAGCAAATTTTCATTATAGGTCATGTCCTTCCTAAGGACGAAGAGCGAATTTTCATTATAGGTCATGTCCTTCCTAAGGACGAAGAGCAAAATTTTACTTGGACCTTGTCCTTCCAAAGGACAAAGAGCGAAATTCTCAAAGTCGTGTCCTTTTCAAAAGACCTAGAGCGAATTTTTTGAAATCATGTATTAAACAAATTCCTCACATCCAAGAGGTGAAGTTGGCCAGCATGGGAAAGATAGTTTGTTATTTTGAAGTGAGTCGGCCTTATACTCAAAAGACATGACCTTTACCCTAAGCGCATATAAAGGAGAAGTTAGAACATTCATTCTAACCATCAACTCAAACATTCTTTTCTCTTCAAATGCGAATATGGAGCATAATTAGCGAACTTCAGCAGAACATTAGTGAATTCCATCAGCATAAGGTCGAATTTCATCATTGGAGATGCAGGTCTAGTCTTTTGGAGCAGGCGTTTTCATCATTTGAGCACCAAAGAGAAGCGAATTTGCTTAGCCAGCAAGCTTATCAGCCAGCGAATTCACCTTAAGACAGCCCAGATTTGCTCTAGGACATTAAGTTTGCCTTCCACACAGCGAATTCACTGATTACTGTCAGTCCTTTGATTAGATTTAGAAAGAAATCATCAAAAAATCAAAGATTAGATCAAGATGTATATCATGTGTGTTTGATGTGCAATTGTTCATTTTGCAGGAGGTAAGGAAAGAGATCAAATGGGCCAGGTTGAAGTAGGATCGGAACAAGGATCTCAAGGAGAGAATTTCAGCATCAAGGTCAAGATACAAGGAAGAGGCCTTCAAGAAGTTTCATCAACATCAAGAACACCTTGAATGTATGAAGAAGTCTTAAAGTGCTACTAGGTTAAAAAACTTCAAATATTCAGCAGATGCAAGCAGTAGAGCAGGATATCTTCAAGGTTCTCATTCTATCATATTGACATGGAGAGATTATAAGATGGCAAAGGAGAGATCATACAATCACTCCAAGGCAAGCAAGCAAGGATGGAAGGACTTAGCTATATCAATAATTCCCATCACCACTACTTTGAGCAAGCTAGATAATGTTGAGGATCAAGAGATATCTCTTGATATCTCTTCATGATGATGAATCTATCCAGTCTACAAAGGTGCAAGTTGAAGTGGCATCCTAGATGGCATCCCAATCACCATTCACCAATCAGAAGGGTTCCACATCAGCATGTCTAGATGCAATGTACCTGACTCACCAGTAAAGGCACAAACTCCGAGGCACCTACCCTTACTATCTATTGGTCATACCAATGTGTTGTAATTATCTAATTGGCCAAATTGAGTTTGTTGTAACAAACCCTAATTAGGGTTTTCATTGTAAAATATTGGCCATTGATCTCAAATTGATCTGAGCCGTTGAATTGTATTGAGAGCACTATAAAAGCTCAAGCTCTTCATTTGTAAAGGTTAATAGTTAATAGCTAATAGTAAGTAGAATAGAATAGCAAATAGAATAGAGGTTAGAGTAGACTAGGAGGAGAATGCAAAAAAATGTTGCCTGAGTTGTAAATGAACTCTATTTTCATTTAAGTTATGGTGAAATGTGTTGTTTTTTGCAATATGCATGGTTTCTTGTTTGATCTTCATATTAGATGGTAGATAATTAGATTGAATGGAGAAAATTGTTGAATGCACTCGTGTGGAATCCACCTAGTCCATACCACTAGCCTCTTACTGATTGTAAGTGTGCCCTGCGTGGTCAATCGGCATTGAATGAGCTTAACTTCAAATTGTTATGCGTCCATTGTTTATGCATTAACTTGAATGGTGATCAGTGTTTGATGGTGATGATTTGAACATCTTCAAAATTCCCTTAGAAGATTGCACTGAGTTGGTGTCGAATTGTTCAGTTTGATGGTGAGTCCTAGCCCAGTAGGACTCCACCTAGTCGTTCATCTATATTCTTACATTCTAGGTCCCAGAATAGATTCTCTAAACCCTATGCTTTTGATATTTCTTTATCTCCCAGTGAGTAGTTAGGACTCAAGTTCTAGCTAATCAAGCATTCAGACAATCGGATGTAAGTCCCGTTTGTGAATCCCAGCATAATCACATCAAACCAACTGTGCTTATCCACACGTAGAGACCCTACATACCAGAACCTTGGAGTTATTTCGATTGATCCTTAAACAAATCTTAAGCATTTGAATAACTTTGTTCAAGAGAGGATAAGATACTTGTGGTATTTTATTCTGTGTTCGCATGTGCATAAGAAACACATCAACAGGTACAAGGTAGGTTGAGGGGTAGAGTGCCCCCACCCCCAACCTGCCAAGCCCAAATGAAGGCCTCCAAGACCACACACACCTTCATTTTGCATGCTGTTTTCAAAAAGGACAAAAGAACCATGTATTTGAACTCCAATTTGCACAAAGAGGCTAAAAGATAGTCTTATGGGCTGAGCTTAATTGGTTGAAGCATTGGGTTTTCATTGTGGAGACCTATGTTCAATTCTCCATAGGGACATCTAAAGTGAATTCTATGTTGTCTCTTGGTCTTCCATAGTTGGCTTCCATTATGGAAGTGGTTTCTAAATAAAAGTGAAATTTGAAGTGGTAACTCTTGGTCTCACATAGGTGTTTTCTAGTGTGTTTCCTTGCAAGGAGCTTATATTGGTCTCGTGTTGATGCTCGTATAAGCAAGATATTTGTAATCAATAAGCAATTCAAAAAACAAAGGCTAAAATGCTGCTGTAATCTTTCCCCTTGGGTGTATGATCTATAAAGACAAAAGACCACATTTTTTTATTGTGAAAATTGCAATTTTTGCACATCCAGACAATGTTTTTACATGGACCAAGTTTATTCCACAGACTCACCGAGTACTCAGCAGAAACTTAGCAGAAAACCAGTTAAAACCCTAGGGGCAGTGAGTTGCAAATTATCTGTTAAAAAGCTTGGCACAAAAGAACTGGTGCATAGTTGGTGACTCGTGGAGTAGTAGAACTATGCATGGGACAACAGCCAAGAATAAGGAATAGATTAACAGTGTAATCAAAACAATGGGCCAAATTTGCAATCAGCATATGAACAGAGAACCACTCCTTTAGGGGCTATACATTTCACAGATGTCATGTGAAATGAAGTAGAAAAGCCTGCCTTAAGTGAGCATTGTAATAATTGCATCCCTCCTCGTTTCTGCTCTTTCCAAAATTTCAGTTGTACTTCTTTATTCCACCTTGCCATCCTCCAACCAGCTTCTCTTTAAAATGCACGAGGAAGAGAAGAAAGTGTATTTTATTTTACTAGATGGATTAGATAATTAAAATTTGAGAAAAGTCTCCACAACTTTCCATATGTCACTTGGATGAAGATAGGTATCATGGGCATATGTCACTTGGATAAGATAGGTATCATGGGCCTTGCTACAAAGATTCTTCTCTCTTTATCAATCATGTTGTCTTTTATTTTTTCATGCAAGCAATTTGGTGGTTCTCCATTGTGGGTAACACCTGAATAGGCCAACCCTTATCGAAGCATGACCCACTGGAGAAACACACCAGAATAGAATATCAAGATTCCCAAACCAAGGATTTGACAGTAAGACAGATATTATTCATATCCACAAATTGGTCCAGGTTGAAAGTATCTATGCCTAATTTGATAATTTGTTTTGCTTGTCTTACCCAAATTTTCTTGCAGTTCCTCCTTTTTTATTACAAGAAAACAATTTCAAGAATGCCAGCTAATGATTGTGTCCTTGAAAATTGCAACTAGTCCTCAGGGATATCATGCCTAGGAATGATATGCAAAGTGCTTGCTACATGCTATATTAATTTGAGATTTATATATCCTTTGATGATAAGAAGACAGCTGGATGGCTGTTACACATTGTCATTTTGGACAGTGCTCATACAATTTCTATAATATTTACTACGATTGAGTATTATTACAACCCTGAAAATAGAGAAATAGATATTGTGCATGTGGCAGGATGATTTTATAATTGTCACATAAGTTGAGGAAAACCACAGGATATCGAAAGGAGATATTGAAATTCCTTTTATGAAAAATATTATTTAGCAAAATGTCTTGACAGAGAAATATATAAACTGTTTACAACACGTTGCTTCCAGGCAATTATAAATTTAATATTTTATAAAAGAAGCAAGCAATGCCAGCCAGGAGGCTAATTCATATCTTGCAGATGAGAAGCTTTTCTGGAATTGTTTACAATAGCTGATATATCACTCTCATTGGAGCTTAAAATTGCTAACAGACTTGGACAACAAAGCTGTTTCTGGTGATTTGGACAAGGTTGATTGTTCTAATTAGTCTAATATGTTAATGGCCTTTTACAGAAAATGCAACATGATAAATAAGGCTTAACTCATTAGTGAGAAAAGTTCTCAAATATGTTCGCCATAAGAGATTCAAAGATGAACGTGGTCCAACTTGATATTGGTTACTATTGTTACAAGTGAGTTCATCTCAGGCACATGGGCGAGAAGTGCATTAATGCAAATGGCAAATATGGTTTCAATATAATGTTAGAACAATATAGATGATATAACAGTCACTGAAAGCAAGTTTATCTTAGTGTTCAAATCTTATATCAAGCTAATCATGGGGGAAAAAATGTCTAAGAGTAAACGATAATATCATAACTGCCGAGAACACATAACCATAATCTTTATGTATTTATGAAATGTCCCCCTTATTTTTTTTCAATTTTTAAGCACAATAATTTCACCCGTTAGCGTTAGCCAGATGAAATATTGAGAGCAATACGTATTGGCAGTTGGACCAAACACTTCCACTTTTCGGTGGGATAAAGAAATGCTGGAAATTAAAAACTACTTGGCGGTATAACCAGCCAATTACAAATCCAAGAAGACTGAAATAAACAATGTTCCACGGGGATGCGTCCCCCCCCCCTTTTTGGCCACGTCTCGGAGACGGGGACGTCTCCCGAACAGGAGGACGGAGACGCGACGTCCCCTGTCGTCCCACCATCGCCACCCAAACGCCGTCGGAGACGGGGAGACGTCTTCTCGTCTCCCAAGGAGATGTGGAGACGTCTCCCAATCCCCATCTCTCGAGAGACGTGCAGACGTCTCTCGAGGGACGGGGAGACGCCCAGACGTCTCCCGTCACCCCCACGGAAATGCAATGCGTAAAAGTAAAAAAAATTTAAAAAGTGACTTTTTTGGGAGTTAAGGGGTAACCCTAATTGGACGTGGGCCCCACCCTTTCCCCCAAAACAACACAAAACCATGTTTTTTTTGTTGATTTCACTCTCATTTTGAAAGACTAATATTTTTTCCAGCAAGCTAAAGAGGAAAAACTTGAAGAAGACTGATTGAAGAGGTGAGAAAAGTGATTGCAAGTGTGATAGGATCTAGAAGAAGCAAGAAGAAGAGGAGGAAGAAGATTCTACTGCATTTTGGAGAGATTTTTCAAGCACAAGGTAGGATTTTTCAACTTTTTCTTGTTTTTTTTGTTTTATTTTTTGATTTTCATTGTTCAATGTCATTTTTGGATTTTTTTTTCCTATTCATCTCAAAATGAGATTTGATGTTGAATCTTGAGTTATTATTTTTATGCCCTCAAGATTCAACATCAAATCTCATTTTGAGATGAATATAAAAAAAAAAAAAATTGTTAAACTAGGCTGATTTTATTTTTATTTTCATTTTGTGAAATGAAGTGTCAATTTCACAATGAGCTCCCAAGGCATGAGTGAAGATGAGATGGAAATCCATTCTCATAGTGAGAATGATACAGAATATGAACCTGAAAATGAGGGGGGCGGCCATGGGGCTGATCCTGGAGCCCAATCTAGTTCTATGGCGAGTGCACCAGCTAGTACAGGTTGCCCTTCAGAGTTGTTGGCACCGTATGCTAGGGGTCATTTTGATCCTAAGTCTCCTCTCAAACAGTTTGCTCAAGAACATCAGTACAAGGCACATCACATTCAAGTGGGGGAACAAGGAAGTGGAAGTGCAACATTTGTGATGCTAAATGGTCTGGTAGCATTAGTAGGGTGAATGCACACTTTCTTTTTTGGAGATGAAAAGGTGTGAGACATTGTAAGTTTTTGGAGGAAGCTAAAAATATACAGTACAAAATTGAGTTTAACAGGCTTTGGGGGGTTCCAGATGATACAAATATTTCAATGCCTACTACTTTGTCTACTAGGGCAGCCCTTCAGCACAGCCAAAATCCGCCACATACTTCTCATGCTTCGAAGACGAGAGGAATGATGTTTGGATCTCCATCCACTTCCACTTCTAGTGCCGCCAGGGCAGGGAAACGTAGGTTGCAGACACCACAGAGTAACCCCATTGCTGATATGTTTAATGTGTAGCTAAGAGATGAGATAGATGAATCCATTGGCAAGTTCTTCTTTGCCAATGGCATTCCACTTCACGTTACACGGTCTCCTTATTATAGGAAGATGATGGCTATGGTGGCAAAGGGAGGACCATCTTATGTGCCACCAAGGGAGATGAAAATGAGGACCTCGATCTTGGATAAATGCTATTCCAAGATCAATATTTTGATGGAGAAGATGAAGGCATGTTGGGTGGCATCAGGGTGCAGCATAGTTATGGATGGGTGGACGAACATTAGCCATCGTCCACTCATCAACGTCATGGTCACATGTGCAAAGGGCCCATACTTCCTTAGAGCAGTTGATTGTATAGTGCATCGTAAAGATGCTGATTTCCAATTTCAGGTCCTCGGGGAGGCTATTGAGGAGGTTGGGCCACAAAATGTGGTGCGAGTAGTGACAAATGCAGCCCATGTGTGTAGAGCAGCAGGGAGATTCATTGAGACAGCCTATAGACACATTTGGTGGACCCCATGTTGTGTGCATGCCATGAACAATGCACTCAAGGACATGGGGAAGATTGACTGGATTAGAGGAGTGGTCACCGATGCGAGAGATGTGCAGATGTTTATCTGCAACCACCACACTTCACATGCACTCTTCAGGACCTCCGCGAAGGAGTTCTTGAAACCAGTTGAGACCAGATATGCATCCTATTTCATTCTCTTGGAGAGAATGATTGAGTTGCAAGAGGCATTGCAACTCATGGTTATGACTAATGAGTGGAATAGGTGGGCCGAGGCCAAGACAGAGCAAGGGAGAAGGGTGAAGGAGATAGTGAAGAGTGATGTGTTTTGGACTGATGCAAAATACATTGTCTCCATCATTTCTCCAATATTCCAAGTGATCAGATATGGGGATGGGGATGCACCTAACCTTGGAGAGGTGTATGAGTGCATTGACTCTATGCTTGACCAAATGAGGGTTGTTGTGCGAGTGAAGGACCCCTCTCTAGCATTCTACAATGAGCAAATCCGGCCTATCATTCAGCATAGATGGGACAAGTTGAACACTCCTTTGCATATGGCTGCCTTTGCCTTGAATCCTAAGTAGTACAAGGCTAGACCAGGTAGAGTGACACCGATTCAGGATGATGAGGTGAAGGCGGGTTTCTTTAGGTGCATAGAGAAGATGTTTGATTCCAAAGATGCCGGCACAATTCGCACTGAGTGGGGAAGATTTGCCACTCTTAGAGGTTATTCAGATGCGACAAAGATGGATATAGACACTATGGCATAGGAGGACCCACTTTTGTGGTGGAATTGTCATGGCCCGAAATCTTTGACCACCACTCTAGCCATCCGTCTACTATCTCAGGTTTCTAGTTCTTCAGCTGCTGAGAGGAGCTGGTCTACATATAGCTTCATCCACTCTCTGAAGAGGAACAGACTTACCTCTAAGAGAGCAGAGAAGCTTGTGGCTGTACACAGAGCTTTGTGTCTCATGGACCGCAAGACACTTATGTACAAGGAGAGTCCAGCGGCACGATGGGATCTAGAGCCAGAGGAGCCTTCACAGATTGATGAGGATGATCGTACCACTTCAGATGCAGGGCTAGTTGGTGTGAGCTTGAGGGATCTTGATCTTCAAGAGTCCAACAGTTCCAGTGAGGAGGAGTTCGCAGATGATTAGAGGCCTCCATTAGCTACATTTTGAGTTTTGTCATTTTGTCTTTGACTCTAGTCTCTTTTGTAATGCTATTGCTACATGTATTTGCATTTGGCTACTCATTGTAATGATGAATCATGTAATCATCTTTATTATTAGACTTTGTAATGGATTCAAATATTCATATTTTCCTTTTTCGATATAATAGAAATCTCCAATTTGACAATTTCATTTGTCAAATTTTATTTAGCAATTAGCATTGAAAAAATCTTGGTAATTGGATTTAGTATTTCAAATTTCCTATAGTTTCATTTGAAATGTAATTCTTATACTGTTATACTGTCATACATCTTTTCAAAACTAGTTTTTCAAGTACTATATGTATATGTATAACTATATCAGCACCACCACCCCACCACCGTCCCCAAACTTGGGCCCTTGGTCCCCCCATCCCGAAAACCCGTCCCCGCATCCCCCCATCCCCAACGCTCGTGGAACACTGGAAATAAACAAGACAATCACCCAACCACGTATTCAACAGGAGGACTGGAAAAAACAAACTATCACTCAGCCACTTATTCAGTGGGAGGAGAGGAGTACAAAATAGAATAGAGATAGGTGGCAAGCCAGCCTCTTCCACTTGTGCAGTGGGTGATACAAGAAGTACAGTGTAGAAGTAAAATGGATTGTTTCAGTACTACTGAATACAGTCTTACAATCGCAACTTTGCAAAATACTTGTCAGTACATCAAGCTCCAATCTCTAAGAGATAGAAGAAGATACCCCAAGAAGCTATAAACATGAATACTAGAAAATACAAGCCAAAAAGAACACTTTACCAAATCTGAAATAACACACCAGCAACACCAAAAACCAGACCAGCAGCACTACGAAGTTTGTATCTCCTTCAAGACACCTCCGAATAGCTCCAAATAAGAGGCAAATAAGAGCTAGGAAGGGAACACCCAAGTCTCAACCAACAAACTAATCCAAACAGCCTTCAAACTTTAATACACGCATCCCAAGGTCACTTCTAGCATGGTATGGCTTGCCTAGGGAAGGGCGATCTGCCTTAAAAATCCAGCTCTTCGCTATAATTCATGAAACTTAACAAAAAGGGACGCCTTGCAGAGAGGAATCCAACGAGCCAATACCCAAAATGATCAGACAATCAAGCGGGGAGATATGAACAAATAACTGCTTCAGCCATGAACAAACCAGCAACATACAAAACACACCAACACTCAGAAAACTGAAAATGCAATAACAAAATCCATCTCAATGTAACTCAATCTATTCCTCTAAATGAGAAATAGACTCTCCAATCAGCTAATTGCTATCTCTCAAACATGAAACTGGCATAAGCTAGGAAGTGTTGGTGTACGTTTTATCATATACCGAACATTAGAATAAAGTACCCAAAGATAATTTATCCTCTCTTGAACAAAATCACTGCGTATGCTAAGATTGCTAGAATATCAAATGGCGACTCCAAGGTTTCTTTTGTTAGGTCTTGACGTGTGGATAAGCTCAAAGGGCGTTGTGATATGCTGGTAATACACAAAGGGACTTGCGCATGAAATTTTCACAACTTTGGGATTTAGATGGATCTATCGATTGATGCTCTGCTCTTTTTTTTTTTTTTTTCGGGTTAAGACTTTCAAACAAAGGATAAAAAGGATAAGCGTTTAGAAGTCTACTCCACTCATATGAACTCAAGAGACGGTATTGATTTGGTGAACTCAATAAACCACACTTTGCTTCGCCTCACTTAAGACAACTACACAAAGCAGATGCAATCTTCAAGGAATGTGCTTATGATCGGAAGTTTAAGCATACACAAAATGGAAAGCTTAGACTAACTTTGCACAATGAATAAAAATCATCTATTCATCAAAAGTATGAGCGGAGATACACCATCAATCAATACTTATCAAATCCTTCATTCAATCTAACAACATAAAATAAAATCTAACTAAGATGTTGAAGAAATTGAAAACCTTGCTAATCACTCAAATAATAGAGATGACAAAGCCTTAAGAAAAAGCACACAAGTAATATATTATCTGAAAATGACCTTCTTGCAACAATATTTCAAAAACCTCACTCTCTCCAAATGAGAGGAGGCAACCTTATATGGGAGTCTAGAAATTTTGAAAGGCCAAGATCGAACAGCAATCAAGGGCCCGGATTAAAAGATCAAACCCCTAATTAGGGTTTCCAAAAACTCAATTAGTTTCAAAAAGAGAAAAGAGGACAAGTGGCACAGCTGCTAATCTTGGTGAAGTGACTGTCTAGTTTCCTTTCTGGGATGCTGCAAATTCAATGTATCTAGACACAAGTGGTTGAACCTCCTCCATGGTGACATGTGGCAAGCTGCCAATTTGGAAATCAACCATGTCCACGTCATCAGCACATGTGGTGAGAGTGTTCTCCTAGTCAGCTGCTTGTGCTAAGAAATTCTCATCAATACGAATGAAACTTGAAACCCTGGTGAGATCTTCCTTGAGAATCGACCCTGAAACTTTGAAGAAGTTTCCTTGAACCTTGGCCCTCAAATTCTCTGCACGCAGATGCTTCTCTCGCACCTCATCCTGCTACAATATCTCAGCTACCACAAAAAAGACTTTGTCCTGAATACTCCTGATGGTCTTTTCAATCTTTGAACACTTAGCATCATATTTTCTCAAAGATTCAACCCTAGTAATCAAAGCAAAGTACCAAGTGCTGAAATCATATATGTCACTGGGCTGGATGACTTTTCCGTCTATAATATCCCGTTGAGAAAGCCCTCTTATTATCTTCAGACATGTAATTATCTTGCTCTGAATATCCTCAATATCTTCCCAAGCTTCAACTATCTTGAATTCTACTCAATAAGGAAGAGGTGGACTCATGTGTTGATACCAGGTTCTCAATGAGTATGTTCACATGCCCTGAGGCATCAGAAGTCCATCCTTTGGCTTCTCTGAAAGTCATCTTCATGTCCTCATAATCCTTTAATGATTCTTGTGGAAGAGGTATGGTGGAGTAACAGGTACCTCCTCCCAATCAATGGGTTTTGTCAAATGTTGAACATATCTCTTCCATTGCTCATTTTCAGCTTCAACCTTCTTTCGTTTTTCTATTTCCTTGTTTTGTCTTGCTTTGAGGGTGTTGCAGGAATCATCATAGTCTTGGACCTCTTGGACTTTGGTAGGCTTACCCAAGCTCATGGTAGTGATCTCATACTCCTCAGGAGTGATATCATACTGAGTTTTACCTACCTTTGGTACTGCTACTTGAATTGTCCTGAAACTTGCACTATTTTTTTGAATCAAAGAAATCTCTTGGCTGGCTTGGGCGGTTTTATTTTGCTAGACTTGTCTAATTCATCCAAGAGTGCAGTTGTGTTATCTACTTGGTACACTTTCTCAGGAACCTTTGCTTTCATTCTCTCCCTGAAAAATAAAGAATGGTTGATTGTTCCATGCCACCTTCATCAAAATTATCCTCAATAACCTTTGGCATAGTGACTATACCATCCAGGAATTCTCTTTGAGGTTTCGGGTTCTCAACTTCTACAACCTCAGCGACATTGGGCTCCTGTGTTGGTTCCTGAAATGAGGCTTGAACTGGTTCCTCTATGATCTCCTCAATGACAAGAGAAGGAACTGTCATTTCCTCATCTTCCATTTCACTAACCCATTCTTGTTCATCAATCAAAATTCTCATTGGTGTGGTAGATGAAGCACTTATGGTCGAATGACCTTCTCCTGACTTCTGTCGTCTACTCACATCTACTTCTCCGGTGACTTTCTTTCCTTTTGCTCTCAATGAAGTCTCAGTGGGTTCCTTTCTCTTCCTTGATCCAACACTTTCTGGATTCCTAGGACCACTGGATGTTACACCATGATTTGAAGACATAGATTCATCAGTCCCCCATGAGATCATATGTAAAGACAACGTTCTTCGCTTTGAGCTCCTTAGTTTTCTGAGCTGCCCACCACTTGGAGTACTCAATTACAGGCCTCATAAGAACCTAGGCTAGATCTTTCAGAATCTGATCAATCAACGGAGGCAAGGGGCTCATTCTTCAAGGTGGCATAATGTGGCTGCTCATATTCTTTGTCTTCCTCAAGCTGGTCTACTACACGGTCAGAAACTCTGATCAAACTCAATGGAATTCTAAGCCATAGCCTCCTTCTCACATCGAAGCTATCAGCAGCATTAGCCCAATAATCCTCGAGATCCGGCCTGTGCTCAACTTTTACTTCATTCACCTTTCCCATTTGATGAAAAGGATCGAAATGACTCCTTGCTTGATACTGGAAGAATGGGTAACATTGAATTTCTTTGTCAGCATGTGTAGCAGCTTGGGTCGATGGACATGTTTCCAATCCATTTCCGATAGTGAGAGAAGATGCTCCCGTCTTTTATTTCTTTCTTTTCACACTCATAAAATTCTCCAATTGTCGTACGACCTCAAGTAGTACCATCCTATTTGTAGGAAACATGGGTAAATGGTTGTCCAGAGAATCCTCGGATCCTCAAGTAAGTAAACCTGGGATATTGGATATACCAATACCCAAACCTGTTGATGGATACCTCCCTGAAGGGTTCTCGTGATATGCATTAAGAATGCATCATTAACTCTTTTCAGATGGAATTTCTCCTCCAGGTGCAGTTGTGGATAACAATCATAAACATGAAATTGGTTCTCTTTATTCCCAACAGCTCCTCTGCATACAAGGCCTCTATATCTGTATGTCCTGGCCAAAGAATAGACCAACTAAGAACTCATATAGAATATCCTATTCTTTTCAAAGTTTCTCAATTGATCATCCAAAAATCACTAATGATTCTAGCCCAGTTTATCATCTTAACTCCAACAGTCACTTCATGGATAAAATAGTACATCCATGGCTCGAAAGGAGCACCTTGCTGGCTGCCCATGACTTTGTTCGGCAGGACTATGAGGTCTTCGTAATCTTCTTTGAAATATGCCCTCACAAGGAGTTTGCCCTCACAAGGAGTTTAATAATCTTGGAAATTCCTTTCCTCGGCTTTTCCAACCATGAATGGTTGATATTAGCCTCATATTCTTCTATGTGGTCATTGTATAACTGGGTTGCTTCATCTCTAGTCATGTAGACAGTGTTGTGATACTCAGGCATGTGGAAGGCTTCCCTAATAGCCACTTCTCCAATATTCGCGAGAACTCTGCCATCAGGAGCTACTATCTCTGGGTTGCAGTGCTTGAAGCACTCTGCAATTAACTCGGTACATTGAGTTGCTAGAAGGAAACTGGCGGCCTACACTATCCCGTTGCGCATCATCCTTCGTGCAATCGCAGTGGGTAGTTGAGTGTCCGTGCCATGCATTATCTTCTTAAACTCTCGGAGGTTGATGTGTCCCAAGTTCGTGTCTCCTACTTGTTTCCATTTAGAGTTCATTTTTTATTCCGGAGGGGAATCTTTGCCAACTTGAAACTTCATTCTGCGTGATGTTCCAACCTCAGAGGTCATCCAAATCTGCAAGAGACACAAATAAACTTAAGTTAGGGTATGTATTTAAGTGTAATTTTGGGGTTTCATAGCTAAGTGTATCATGATTTTCACTCTCTTTCCAACACTTAGCCTTAAAATGAGGTTTTCAAATACTTTGATATTCTGAAAATCTTAATGAAAACCCCTGAAAATCATCAAACTTAAGGAGTTTACAGTCTGATTTTAACGTCAAAATCAGAATTTAGGGAAAATCCAAGTCCAAGAAAACTCAATTAAATTCATTCTAACTTGTTTGAAAGGCAGAAAGTGAGAAAGAAAAGAAGGGAAATCTACTAAATTTGTTCTCTCTCTTTAAAACTTTGAAGAAAAATTGGGTTCAAAACCCAAATAATCTGCCCACAAAACTCATTTTCACCTTCGGAAGAATGAGAAGAAGAGAACATAAACTGCTTGGAGGATGAAAAATCAGATGTTAATCTCAGAAAATTAATGAATTTGCCTTCCAAATAGTCAAGGTTCTTCCAAAATCTGTGTGCAAACTTGTGAAAAATGGTTGAAAATCTCAGACTTAAACTTGAAATCTTTCTTGAAATCACTTCCAACCTGCAAAAACTGTTAAAAATTCTCTCAAAAATGTCCTTCACCTGCAAAAAACCTCTCTTAATTGCTCTCAACTTGCTCAGAAAGTTCGAACTTCAAATGAATAAGTGAGGAATGCACAAGGTATTTGTATAAGAGTTTGAATTCTTAATTAGAAACTCAGAAATCATCTTAAAATTTGTTTCTATTTCATCCTCAGTCCTTCAAATCTGCAAAGAATGTTTCTAATTTGGTCTTCAATTGACTTGTCATCTCTATCAAGTTCGAATCCTTCATCTTGTTTCACAAATGCAAGTTTCTAATTCAGTTTTCAGTTCATATTTCGAACCAAATCTGCAATATTCTCCTTTCAAAAAAAACTTCTATTTCTGTCCTAGTTTGAACTTCATCTTCAAATCTTGCTGATATCACTCTCTTTTCCTCCAAATTGGCAAGTATCTTTGACTGATCTTATTCTCTTTACTTGGGCAGACTTGTCTTAACTTGTTTCCATTTGCAATTAGAGGTAGGGCGGACTTTGCACAGCTTGTGCACCATCTAACATAATGCTGGGCGGACTTCCTAGAAGTCATGCACACAGACTTAATCTTTAAGGCAGACTTGGAGAGATGTGTGCACCTTAACCTTAACCAAACTTCTCTCTCCTCAAAGCAGATTTCCTTGGTTCTTTCCTTTCTAACATGTCATTCTTCTTCATTTGAGCGGACTTCACTTCCAATTTGCACTTCATGTGTCCTCCTCCTAGGGCGGACTTTGCTCATTTCATGCACCACTCAATGCATAGTGGGCGGACTTTACCAACTTTGTGCACCAAAACTCATGGCGGACTTTATTGATTTTAAGCTTCATGAAGGCAGACTTTGTTCTTTATGTGATCAAGGAGGGAGGACTTCCTTGTGTTTGTGCACGCAACCTCTTGATAGGGCGGACTTTGTCACATTCATGATCTTAGGAGGGCGGACTTTACTTGTTAAATTTTACACTTTCAGATTAATAGAAAACTCAGAAAACAGAATTAACCTTTAACTTAGATAGTTTGCTGTTAGATTTAGTAAGTTTCAGATTTAGGAACAAACAAAAACATAACCAAAATTGAATAAGACACTTATTACCCTGGGAAAACCTCCTAGGAGGGAAAACCCAGCCAGAAAAGATCCTCAGATCTGATTATGGATTATGAATAATATTCTGATTACAATACTTATCTCAGTTCACCCTTGGGGCTGATAGCATCTTCAACTTTCCAGTGGTCTCAGATCTGCCTCTTAACAGGTTTCAGATCTGCCTTTTATTGCACCAACCAGTAGAGCAGATGGATGATATATATGTCTTCCGCTGATAACTGTGACCAACTTCAGAACAGCAGGTCCTTCAACTGTCAGTTCACATGATGAGGAGCAGACTAATGGATGTAAATTCGCCTTAATGTTTGCATGAATGAACACCACTTTTGTGGAATTTGCACTCTCCTAACAGCAGAGATAACAATGGAGAGAAGCTGATGGAGTTCGCACTTTGCTGAAGATATTCGCCTTAATACTGATGTATTTTGCACCTCTTACTTGCAGACAGAATTCGCTTTTGATGTGTGTTCTAAAATGAAAAATGAATTACTTCATCTTGAAGTAGACATATATATATCTTTCTCTTGGCGATAGACCTCTAGGTCGGCTTGCAATAAATATTTTATTTATTAATTACTTTTCCCTTAACACGTTTCATTTGGGTGAGAAGCATATCATGAGGCGTGAGTTATAGGGTCGGCCCTATTGGAGAGTGGCGTGTGAGAAGGGCCCAGCCCTAAAGGGCGGATTCCAATGTTGCTTGCTTTAGACAATTGGAATCCGCTCTTCACCCTAATTAAACTAACATTACTTACTTCATGCCACATTGCTTCGTACCCTAAGGCGGACTTCATGATGTTTAAGAACCTTTCTCATGCTACCCTCATACCCTTGGGCGGACTTTATCACTTCCTTGCACCATGGTGAGGGCGGAGTTGGATCATCTTAGGCACCTTTCACTTAGACAAGGGCGGACTTTCTCAACTTCATGACCCATTGCTATCACCTCCAAGGCGGACTTCATGAATTTCAAGAACCAAGGAGGGCGGACTTCAAGAAATCCACGCACCATGAGATCAAAACTTCAAATCTTCATAACTTGAACAATACTCCTCGAATTGCCTTGAAATTTGAAAACCATACTTCAATCATCCCTTGAATTCCTCATGACCCCTAAAATTTAGGAATTTGGCTTTTTCGAACAAAACTTGAATTTCAGAGGAATTTGTTGATCATTTCCAGTGTAATTCAAACTCAACAGTGCAAACCCTAGATCCCTTTTCCAAAAATAGAAAAAGCAAGGTTCTCTAAAAAATAGGAAAAACTTTCTAAAAAATAGCCACTTTGGGGATCGTGCTCAAAATGCCAAAAATGAAACTTCCTAAAAAATAGGAAAAAGCAAAAAGCAAAACTTTCCAAAAATAGAAAGTTGTCCATATTGACCCAAATCAATTGCAATCTTCGTCCTTCAAACTTTCTAGGCATTTTGATAGTGTCTAGATTCTATTCTAACCATGGCTTGCACAAACTGACTCATGACTTTCAAAATTCAGACCATTCAAAACTAACAAACTTGGCAATACTGATGTCGGAAGGTCACAAGGCTCTAACAAAAACCCTAGAAAGCAAGAAAAAGGGAGGGCCCCCATTCTCAATGGGGATATGTGTGAAAAACGTCACAACAGGAAGCTCTCAACTTTGAAGCACAAGTCTGGCACAAATTCGGCAACACTTTGTTACAAATATTCATGGATCCCAAAACAAGAGCCCAACACTCTTATTTATAACCTTGGTGTCTCCAAATTCAAATTCACATTCCCTCCAAATGGATGCCAAACCCAAATGCACACTAATTTCACCTTAATTTGAAATTTGCATTTCATTTCCCCTCCTTTCCAAGTCGACCTTCACATAGAAGCAAATATACTTTATAAAAATGACAATAAAATAATAATGTGGCGTCCAAGGTAGATAAGTGAAATATATTATAAAATTAACTTATTTCCCATAAGGCGTCCATCTTGCCTTATTAATATTTCACTTTATAAAATATTTTCCCTCAACAATAAATCACCCAACCTTATGACATAAAATAATACTTAATCACCTCCCCTTAGGTCATAACCAGAAATACATAAGTCATATGCCTAGGCCAAGGGGGGCATTAAAAAATATTAAAAATACTTTGTCCAAATGCTAAACAACTGCCATAGTGAACTAAAGGCTTAAAAATTGAAAACTGCACTACCAGAAATAGCCTCTGAACTGGACCATTGAAACCTACCAAAAATAGCACTTCCAAAAATAGTACTTACTAAAATTAACATATTGCTAAAAATAGTATGTCCAAAAGCATTTTAACCACATTCTGAGTAGCCATCATAACTTACTAAAAATAGTAAGTCCGGAAAAGTCTTCAGATTCGCTTGCATGTCACACCATCGCAAGGCTCTCTAAAAACCCAGAAAAATAAGTTGTCCTCACCCCCACTTACTAAAAATAGTAAGTTTACCAAACTCCATTGATCGCTATGCATGTACCACCATTGCGAAGCTTTCTAACAACCCAAAAGGAACCTAGAATCAAAACTGTAAAATTCCAACATGCAAGCCACCAAAATTGCCAAAACATCCTCCTAGAAAAAAGGAAACCCTAATTATGCCTTTGATTGACCAACGGGTCTCCGAATTGACCAACAATCCCCAAAACAAACTAGAGCGGAAAGGGGGACATTACAATTTAACTTGGTGCAAAAGGAAAAATCATTTTCCACATTACTAGTAGATAAGATTGTTGTTGAAAGCATTTTTAAAAGAGTATCGATTAGGGTTCACAAATAAATTGTGAAAAGCTCCTTTAATACAAGGGTAGTTAGACGACAATAGTGGAGGTTGCCAAAAATTGGCTGATTCAATCAATGACCTGTAAGAGCGATAGCTGTATTTTGGTTGCTAACATGACACTCTTTGATTTTACTGCATGATACATCTTTTTTCTACGGAATGCTTGCATTTAAATGACTATGTTAAGATGAAATTCTTAAGACCAACAGATCTATAATTATTGCTCGGGGTAAAAAACAGTACAAGAATCATGGAGGTACATGAGGATAAAAGAGGAATTGCAAGGAGGTTATGGAGATAATTAACAGGTGGAGTAAAGAAATATTCACGAGGTTATAAATTTTAGAGTTTACTGAAAGCCAGAAACAAGATACACGTATGACGCCTATTAATTGTCTTCAAAGGATAATATGTTTACCAAGGTACTATGAACTAAATCTAATGGTTAGATGTTTTATCAAATACAGTTAATGTTTTTTAATGGGAAGGCATCTTTTATTTTCTATAAAGAAAGTTTCCACCAGTATGGTGTTTATGCCAAGAAGAAGCACAAACATTGTCAAATTACAAGAAAAAGGAATTGATGAACACTTAGCAAAATACTAGAAAGAAAAGGCTTTTGGTAAATTAGTAGCAAATAAAATATTTACCAACAAAAATAATGAACTTTTTAGAGTTGGGTTGGGAGGCCAGGGGAAAATGGAATGGATGATTTACTAAAACAAATTTTGTTCACAAAGGAATGAAATTTTTCATAGGAAGAACCAAATGAATGTTGACAAAGGTAGAGAGGGAACAAAAGGAGTAAATTATGAAAGTTTCAACCAAGATGACTGTTGTCCTAAATGTTATACAACCGAAATTATTTTATGGCATTGCATCAATCACACAGAAGTTGAAACTTCAAACAAAAGCATAAAAAATTAACACAAATAATGACACCTTAAAATCAGTTTTTCATTTTCTTCAAAAAGTTTTTAAGTAAACCTCTACAAACAGTTCACAAAACAGCTCCATGCTATTTTATCACCGCATACCTTTCTTCCATCTTGCGCCTATCTCTATACTATTTAGCAAAAATCTAATCTTCAAAAAGTTCCTTCTCCTGTAAAAGATGAATTTAAATTATTAATATATATCTACAGTTTATTAGATTTAATTAGCTAAATAAAATTAAAATTCACTCTTTACAAAAAGTGAAATGCAAATAGAATAACTAAATGCACTTTAAATAAACTCACACTGAACTCGTGTAGAAGTTTCTATACAAGCTAAAAACTAACTCTCTGTGGTTAAATGCACCAATCCACAATTTCGTCTGCAAACGCTTCACTCGCAGAAAACTCGGCGAGTTTCTATAAACTCGCGAGTTTTATCTGCTGGCAAGTATTTATGCCATTGACTCCCCGAGTTTTTGTCAAAAACTCAACAAGTCCGTATTAAAAACTCGGCGCTGCACTATATGCTGAAAACATCAAAAAACGTGTTCATTTCATCATTTTGTGTTTTCTAATTTGCTAATAAGGGGGAAAACGCCCTCCCAAGCATTTCCAATCTGATTTCCATTGATTCTTGTCAATTATAAGCGGATTTGAAGCAGATTTGAGGTGGTTTTTAAAGCAAAATCAGATTCCCAGGTAAGTTTTCTGATATTTTTCCTATGTTTTTTAAAAACATTTTATTTATTTTTTGTTGCATCTAGATGAATAGAAAATCATTCCTAAGTAGTCAAAATTGATTTAGAGTCATATGAACAAGATTTAACACCATTTTTGACAATTTTTATTGATTTTTTTCACTGTCTTTTCAAGAATCTCTAGTTTTTTCAAAAAAAAAAAAAACCCTAACAATTTTTTTTTTTTTCAACTTTCAATAATGTCTAATATTATTTAAACTAATTTAGATAGTTTGCTAAATTTTTTAACAAAAAAATTAACTTTGTCTTTTCACTTTGTATGTGTAGGTTAATAGTTAACCATTAATTTATAATGGCAAATACAAGTGGTTCAGCTTTGGCTTCAACTTCAGGGTCTACCCCATCAGTAGATGCATGCCCATCTAGAAATGTAGGCACTCGTCCTAAAGGTGCTAGAAATAGGGCTTGGAAGTATGCCTTTAAAGGACTGGAACCTGGGTTGGTGATATGCATTAAATGTGAAAGTATTTCACGAAGGCATAAACCGCCTCAAATACCACCTTGCAGGCATCAAGAAGCATGATGCTAGGGTATGTCCTAGGGCCATAGAAGAAATAAAAAGAGATGTTAATGCCATACTTGCAGCTGGGGAAGAGAAAAAGTTGCGAAGGGAGAGGGCAAAACTAGCCATGAGAACAACCATAGTTGAATCTCAAGGTGCTTCAATTAACCTTGAAGAAGAAGAAGAAGCACTTTAGGGCATAGTGGACTCTCATCATGGCCCATGTAACCGCAAACCCAACACCACCTTAACCACCACTTCTGCTTCTTCTAGTAGAGTACCTGCTACATCACCATCAGTGCCATAGTCTGTAGGTAATTATTTTGTGCCCAGGAACACACCTGGAGCACAACCATCATTAGAGGCAACTGGATGGAATAGGGAGGTGCATGAGAAAACAAACATTGCATGTGTCGATTTTTGGTACTTCAACAACATCCCATTCAATGTGGCAGACAATCCTTATTGGCTTAATTTGGCTACTAGATCGACAATTTCAAGAAAAGTATACAAGGCCCCTTCTCGCAAGGACTTGGGTGGGAGGTTAGTAAATAGTCCACTTGATTTCATTTTTAAATGTTTTTCTTGTTTATTAAATCAAAATTGTATACTAAGACCTAATTTCACTTTGTACTTGTAGGTTGCTCACAAATGCAGTTGATAGGGCAAAAGAAGTGGTGGAAGACCAAAGAAAAGAATGGAGAAAATATGGCTGCACTAGTCTTTCCGATGGGTGGACAGATGGCAAAAACCACACCATAATTAATTTTTGGGTTTCTTGCAAGAACAATGTGGTGTTCTTGAAATCGGTGGATGCCTCCGACAAGGTGAAAAATGCTGAAACTTTGGCTCTAATGTTGGAGCAAATTGTCATGGAGGTGGGAGTTGAGAATGTGGTGCAAATAATCACGGATAATGCAGCAACATATGTGGCAGCAAGTAGAATCCTCCAAGATAGGCACCCCACTCTTTTCCAAGACACCTTGTGTAGCAAATGTCCTTGACCTTCTTTTGGAGGATATAGGAAAACTTGATTGGGTGACACCAGTTGTAGAAGATGCAAAGAGGAACACAAAATATATTTGCAATCACCCTTGGGTTCTTCGCTTGATGAGAGAGCACACCCAAGGGAGAGATTTGGTAAGAGAGGATGTCACAAGGTTTGCAACAATTTTCCTAACGTTGCAAATCATTCTTGGTGCATTGACAGCTTTGAAACAGATGTTTGTGAGTCAAGCATGGCTAGACTCACCTTATTCAAAGAAGCCTGAAGGAGAGAGTGTTGCATGCATAGTCTTTGACAACCTATTTGCACAAAGAGCTATAGAGATTGTGAAGGTAACTTCAAAACTTGAATATTTAATTATTCTTGATTCAAGTCTCTCATTATTAATTTGTAACTTCAATAATTAATCTTTTGTAATTTGTATTTTTCAATTCTAGGTGTCAAAGCCCTTGGTTAGATTTCTCCACTTGGTAGATGGGGATCAAACCCCAATGGGGTATGTTTATGAGGCCATGGATAGGGCCAATAAGTCTATAAAAAGTTACTACAAGGGGGATAGACTCAAATTTGATCCCATCTAGAAAATTATTGATAAGAGGTGGAACGATCAACTCCACCAACTTCATGCAGCAAGGTACTACTTCAAACCTCATTTTAAGTTCGAGGATTATTACTCAAATCCTAATGGAGAGGTCATGGAGGGCCTCACTACATGCATTCAAAGGATGATACCTGAGGTTGAGGTCAGAGAGCTCGTTGTGGCCGAACTCCAAAATTATGAGGAAGAAAGGGGTAAGCTATTCTCTTCAGAGCTGGCTAGGAGAGGAAGAACCACTCAAACCCCAGGTATAATATTTGCCATTTGGATTTTGGAGTCTAATGTAATTGATAATTTGATAAAATATAATTTCACTTTTCACTTTGCTTTCTAACTTTTAATATTTTATTTTGTAGATGCTTTGTGGCAAAGTTGGGGTGGAAATACCCCAAATCTCAAAAACATTTCCCTCAGAATCTTATGTCAGCTTTGTAGTTCATCTAGTTGTGAGCACAATTGGAGCTTGTTTGAGGCCATCCACCTGAAGAAGAGGAGCAAGTTAACTCAAAAACGCCTCAATGACCTTGTCTTTGTGCAATATAATCTTTGGTTGCGCATAAGGTAGAGGAAGCACCAGCCGGTCCAATTGATTTGGATGATATAGATCCCTACAGTGATTGGAAATTACAGGAGCAGCCTCCATTGTTTACTGAGGATGACATCTATGATTTGGAGAGGTAGGCCATGGAGGAGGGGGTAGATTTGGATTCACACTAGATGACATTGAAGAGGATGAGGATGATGAGGACTCATTGCTAGTGTCAAGAGCAGCTAGAGGCAGAGCTACATTCAGGATGGAGGTTGAGCCACAACCTAAGCCAGTCATACCGAGTGAGGAGGCACAACCACAGCAGACTTCTAGGCCTAGATTCTCTAGTTCTACCTCTCCCCTAGTTTTTACTAGAGCTAGGAAGAGGAAGATGTAATTGTATTTATGTATTTACTTTTAGTTTTACAAAAACTATTTACTATTTTGCTTCCAACCATCAGCATTCCTCATGAGGATGTGATTTTGTACCCGCTTTGCATTTAAATCAATTAAATACATCTAGACTCAGCTTGTTTCTTTTGTGTTCTCATTTATTGACTCATTGGATGCATCTCCTCATTGAATTTTGCAAAAGAAAGCATTTCTAATTAAATCTAAGCAATTTTTTTAGTTCCCGAGTTTTTGTCGAGTTTTTGCCGAGTTTTCACCGATTTTTTGCCAAGTTTTTTTATTGGCCCTTGGTGAGTTTTTGGTTTTGGCAAGTAGTTCAAATATACTTCAAACTTTCCTTTTGTTAAAGGCTTGGTTAGAATATAAACTATCTACTAATTTGTGGAAATATATTGAAGCTTAAATCTCTTTTGAACCCTACCTGGATGAAGTGATATCTGATCTCTATGTGCTTATACCTATCATGAAACACTGGATTCTCAAAGAATTTGATGCAGCTCTAATTATCATAATAAATGATCATGGGATCCAACACCCGATCAAACAATCCTAACTAGTAGTACTAGCTTCTATGTATTTTGTCTTTATATAGATAATTGCCATATAAGTCTGCTTCTTGTTGAACCAAGATATCATTGCAACACCCTGAGGTTCTCTTCCTATCTTCTACACTACCTGGCCAATCCGAGTCAGTATGCTCTTGCAACTTTACTTACCATCTCCAAGATATCTCAAATCATACTCTGTCATACCCCTCAAATATCGGCGCACATGTTTTGCTACTATCCAATGCTCTTTCTTGGTTCCAACACTAACCGACTCAAGGTGATAACTACAAAAACATATATTTGGACGACTATTGACACAATACATTAAAGAACCTATCAATTGCATGTACAACATGGGAACCGCCAACTCTAAATCTGAATTTGTAGCCTTCTTCAGCTTCATGATCAAGTGGCCATATGTTTGCAATCCTCCATTTGAAATTGCTTCAATATCTCAAATGCATACTTACCCCACGCTGAGTCGATCACCTCTGATTTGTGTCAAACCTTTAGACTCGCGAAGTAATGCATTATGCCAATGTACACCTCAATATATATAGCTAAATATGCTTTGCACACTATTGTAATAAAAAAATCATCTATATGTAACACCAAAATAAGCAAATCATTTCCAACAATTATATAATATAGATTAGGCTCTACTTTACTTTTGGTGAAGCCCTTTGCAAATATTCATCTATCCCAGAATAACAAGTTCTTGGTGCCTATTTGAGTCTATACATGGTTTTCTTAAGGCTGCAAACATAAGATTTCTTCTCATTTACCTCAAATCCATCAAGTTATTCTATATACACTTCTTCCCAAATGATACCATTCAGAAAAGTTGTTGTCTTAACATCAATCTGAAGCATCTTCCATCTTATAAATGAAACTAAAGGCAAAACTATTGTAATATAAGTATCTAGTGACTGAAGCGAATGTCTACTCATAATCCATTACGTCTTTCTAGGAGAACCCTCTTGTCACAAACCTCGCTTTGAACTTCTCAATGCTGCCATCTCAACATGCTTGATTCTGTAGAGCTACTTAGAACTCACAATCGATTTTCCTTTCAATCTCGGCACTATGTCCTAGACATTATTTTTCATGATCAATGAATATTCCTCCATCATAGCCTCCTACCAAACCTATTGATGTACTACTTCCTAGAAGCTAGAAGGCTCCAATTATGTGATACTAATCATCAATGCCACGCAGTTTGGAGACTTCTTTGGAGTCCTACTCTCCCTAAATGTGCTCCTAGGAGCCTCAACATGCTCCTAAGCATTCCTCAATGTCGATGTGAACCATCAAGGTCTCCTAACAAAGGTAGAAGGGGCTAAATCTCTTCTTAAGCTTCTTGTTCTAAACCAGAAACAGCGTGTATCTTTCGAGACAAAGACTCAACATTCAAAGCTTCCTACTCCTCGTCCTTTGTTACTAGAATGAACTCATGAGACTTCTTGGATGCCAAATCTTCCAGAAACTTTACATCCCTACTAGACTTTGTAGACCTTAGAAGTCTCATTGCAAACAACAAATAAACCCTTCCTACTTGAAGATTCCAACCAGTGATTTTTTTAGTGGCTAATATTTCAAGTTTTAAGGTGAGGTAAATCGCTAGATTTTTACAAAATTTTAATTTAGTCATATTTAAATCGCCAGAGAATTTATTTTATTAATTTTTTGAACTCAAAGATTCGCCAAAATATTCGATACATGATTGGATCAAATTCGCCAAAAATTTATATTTATTGTACTAAATTAAATTAATTCGCCAATAATACATCATGATTATTAGTTACTTTAGGATTTTATCAGCAATCTTTAGTTTCCACCATTGATTCAAAATATAATCTAATGACCATCATTGCATTCCATGAGGTAAATTGTACCTACAAGATGTAATGCGCATGGGGGTTGAATTGCTTTTCAATAGTCGACCTCAATGGAAATCAATGGTATAAAAACAATTTTGGGCCCCATGAGTATTACAAATTTTAAGTACATTTTATCTAACAAAATAGAAAGAGGGCTATTAGATTAATTTAACTTAATGGCAGTAACTAACTAATGTAGTGTCTACCCTTTAAACTCATTAATGATTTCCACCTTAGGCCTCTACTTTTCTATAAGAATTTTTTTTTTTTTAATGAAATTATTTGCAATAGTAATTTATGCATAC
This sequence comes from Cryptomeria japonica, assembly GCF_030272615.1. Taxonomy (NCBI): domain Eukaryota; kingdom Viridiplantae; phylum Streptophyta; class Pinopsida; order Cupressales; family Cupressaceae; genus Cryptomeria; species Cryptomeria japonica. The sequence continues at coordinate 398,527,776 of NC_081411.1, read as the reverse complement.
TCATATTATTTTCTAAAATTCGCCAAGATTTTCTACCAAAGAATTTTGATGTAAAATATTTGCCAATAAAATTAATATTTTTCTTTTGAAAAAAGGAAAGATTCGCCAATAAAATTATTATTTTTATCCAAAATAAATAAAAATTCGCCAAGATTTTATATCTTTTTTTGAGGGGGGGTTCTTAAAGTTATCACTGATTCCAACTTGATCCTCTTCTTTACAAGTTTATAAATATAGACTAGGCAACCAAAGATGTAGAAGTGACTCGCTTCTAGCTTAATACTATTGAGTGCCTCCTCTAGTGTCTTGCCCTCCAAAATCTTGTGAGGACATGTGTTTTGGAAGTGTACTATTGTGTTACATGCTCCTACCCAATGAAACATTGGTGAGTCTTGGTCATAAATCATGGCCTTAGCAGCCCCTATAATGGATCAAATTTTTCGCTCTATAATGCCATTTTGTTGTGGGTTGTATGGTACAGTTAACTCCCTCGTGATCCTTGACTCCTTATAGAAACCCTAAAACTCCTTAGAGGTATATTGACCTCCATTGTTTGATCTCAAGACTTTGAACTTCTTCCCTATCTGATTTTCTCCTAGAGCTTTGAATTCCCAAAACTTGCTTAAGTCCTAAACTATGCTCTTTAAGAAGTAGATCTAAGTATTGTGAGAGAAGTCATCAATAAAGGAAACATAATGCATGCTTCCTAAAATTGATGCAATTGACATCAGTTCATACACCTCCAAATGCACTACGTTTAGAATTTCTTTAGATCTATGCTCACTACTCCAGAAAGTAACCTTGTCCTACTTGCTATGTATGCATCCTGTACATATTTCCTACTAATCAAGGCTCAAATCTAGAAGACCTATGACTATCTACTTCATAATAGGCAATGCTTTGTGATGCAAATAACCCATCCTCTTGTGCCATAACTTGCACAAATTGTCACTGTTTTAAACTAGATCTAGAACTGGTTCACCCTATAACTTGTATAGATTGCCTTCTCTAACCCCTATTACTTGTATAGTATCTAGGCTAGATTCTTTGACCTGATAAGGACTCGTTGATTCTTGAATTCAACTGCATAGCCCTTATCTTCCAAAACTAAAACTAAAAGAAAATTCTTCTTGAGGCTAGGAACAAGCAAAAAATCATCAAAATCTAAAGAATCGCCTAACTATAGTTGAAAGGAAATTGTACCAACTCCTACTATTGGATTGAGTTGTGTTCTGTCTAAATTGGCAAAACATTGTTGGGCTGATGTCATATGTCTAGATGCCCCATTGGTCACATACCAAGCATCCCTTAGAATCACGTTGGTAGAAAAACAAGATACCATTGAGAAATCCTTCTCAAACTTGACAGCAAACTTGTTCATCTGAAGTTCTACAAAGGCTACCTGTTTACTCCCGAAAGGAACTTAATTGATTACGTAGAGTAAACAAGATATAGAAACATACCATACAATAATACCAGATAACAATAATCAGCACAATAACATGGCAGAAAGATGTGTTCTTCTATTACCAGAGTGTAATCTCTATACAATCATGAATATTTCCCGTTACAACAATCAAAGTATATATGGTGCTTGGCTGTTGGTTAAGAGTACCAACTGTCGGCAACTACCACCAACCTCTCAGGATAAAAAGTAATTACACCGCCAATTATTATACTAATAATTTATTTATGTTTATGGCATAACTACCGCCTACACTACCACTTACTTCTACCGTCACTTTCTGTCCTCCTTATCTAGATACTTGATGCATAATGACAAATTATGACAAATAAAGAACTTGATTTTACTCAAGTCCTTCCTTGACTATGTAGATGAATCATAATCCTTTCTCTTACCCCTGTCGGGTCCTTTTACTTTTTTTGTCTGTCCAAAGAGAGCTAAATTATCATCACCACCCTTCTTGCTGATTTTTGACTCCATTCAAGTTTTTTCTTGGATAGAGTCATCCTCAATCTTTCAAAAATAAGGAAGATTCTTGCAGGCACGAATACCCTATACAAATGCTTGCCATGAAGATGAGAAATCATTCAATGCCAAGTTCACTAGTTCTACATTTTCAATCTTCTCCCAAACTGTTGTAAGTTGGTCATGAAGTTGTGTGACCTTCATCAAGTAACTAGTAACTAAATTTAATTTAGTCATCTCTATGGATCTGAGTTTATTTCATAATATCATCTTCCTCTTTACGTTCTCACTCTAGTAAAGACTTACTAGGTAACTAGAGCATCAAACATCTCCGTGGTTGTTTACTTTTCAAATTTATGAGGAATTAAATAATCCTTTACAACACCAGTGATTATCTACTTGTCTTTACCTCTTATTATGAGTTGCCAACTATTGTGAATCTGTAGGTCGTTGCATCTTTTATGATATCCTAGAGATCATTCTCTTCCAAAAACAAAATTACCCTACTTTTTTAAGGCAGGAAATTTAATGCTCCTTCTAATCTATCCTGAAATCTAGCTAGCTGATGCCTTTAAAAATAAATAAACAATCTTTCACAAAACTCCCAGATTTGGAAAAATAAATTGCTCAAAGGATTTTGAAAGAAAAAATATAAAATTTGCCCTAATCGTGGATCCTAAAAGCCTAGGTCATGACTTGTAGAAAACCCTAATTGCAATGGATAGTAAACCTTAGTTGCCACAAATGGTAAACTGTAGCCATCATGATGTCCATCAAAAAAAAAAGTCACAACATTTGAATTAAAAGATAATTTTTCAAAAAAAAAATTGGCACAATGGCATGATTTGCAACAAAAGGAATCCTGCAATTTTAATGAAAAAACTACTGAAAACCCTTATTTAATCTACCTAAAAAAGGGCACAGTTTTATCAGTAAAATAATAGTCATGATTTATAACGATAAAAATAGAACAACTTTTCTCAAAAATACCCAAGTTGCCGGTACGGGTACGGGCACGGGTACGGTACGCTAGTACGGCAATTTTTTTAGGGGGGGCTGGGTACGTATGGGTACATCCGTACAAAAAAATGTAAAAATCATAAATATATACATATATACACTCTAATAAGTAGAAACAAAAATTAAATTTAGAATCCCACATATCATCCATATGCTAAACAAAACTTGGAACTATCATATATGATTCATATTGATATAACTATAAGTCTATAACAAAATTACAAATTTACTATAAGTCTAATCTAATATGAAATATCCATTTGTCAAACTTTGAATGTTATGATAGATATCGAATTCATTGTTCACTGGCTCAACCATTCAACAATAAAATAACACAACTAATAATCAGCAATAGCATCATATGGGTCACTAGGAAGATCAAGATCAACATCATCATTGGCATTAGATGATGTAGGTAGAGTACTGGAACCACATGCAGCCTCACTGCCACTTGCACTAGCAGCACATTGGCTATCAGACTCCCCAGAAAGTAAAGATTGTGTGGCAGCTGAAAAATCCAAATCAGTTCGCTCTAGATCTACATCCCAAAACTTTGTGCTCCCATCCTTATACTCATTTTGTTTATGAGTAAGAAGGCGCAAGTTTGAATGCACATAAACGAGCTCTTCTGCCTTACTTGCTGCCAGTCGGTTGTGTTTCACTGAGTGGATAAAGGAGTATGTGCTCCAATTTCGCTCAGATGAAGAGGAACTAGCAACCTATTGAATAATTGACACAAAGTGAGAGGGTGACAATTATAAAATAGTAAAAAATCTAAATTTAGAGAGCAATAAAAATTAAGAAACTTACTTGCGATAAAACTTTGATTGCAAGAGTTTGAAGGTTTGGTGATGTATGGCCATTGAGGTACCACCAAGCATGAGAATCCTTTTTATACTTGTCAAGGAGAGCGGAAACACTTTGACCATTGGAGGCTACAAAATCAGCAAACTCACTTGTCATTAAATCCTCCATTTCAGAATCTGGGAAGAGTTTAGTAAGTGCTGTCCTACACCCTTCACTGACTTCTGAATCTCTATATGGTGGTACCCTTGATGGCTTAGCAAGCATTTCATCACTATAAAATTTGGGAGTCAATGCAAATGCAAGAAGATGTAGTGGGGTGGTCATTTTGTTCCACCGCTCAACACAAATTGATTGAACCTCTTTGAAGAAAGTTTCTTCGGGATCTTGCTCTTTTGCATTGATGATGGCTTTCATTTTCTCAATCATCGAGTCAATGCCATCATATACCTCTCCCAAACATGGGTGATCCATGTCAGTATAACGGATCATACTCATGATGGGCTCAGTGAAACTCAAAAGATATTCCACTCGATCCCACCAAGTGTCATCTAGGATCATGCGCTTTACATTTGCTGCCCTTTCAGTATTGGATTGCCTCCATAGGGACCAACTTTGACTAATTACCATGCTAGCAAGTGGCTGTCACACCTTCACAAGTCGCCTCAAGATGATTGTGTTGGATGCAAATCGGGTCTCGGCAACCTATTCAAAAATTAAAAATAAAAATTAGAATACAAAGAAGACATGATAAAAAAATAAAAATTAAGTGACCATCAAAGTGAAATGTAGATTTTAAAAATTGAAGTGTTTCAATTACCTTTAGCAACTCCAATTGTGAAAATGATCTGAAAATGGCCTGTGACATGTTATGGTTTGTGATGAACATTTGGATCCCTTCAGCCTCAACATAAATTTGTTTGATCCAATCTATTTTCCTGCCTATCTTTTCTAGCATGAGGTTGAGAGAGTGGACAGCACAAGGTGTCCAAAATATGTGTTCAAACCGTGTCTCAATCAACATACCTGCAGCTCTACAATTCTTTGCATTGTCCGTTATTACTTGGACAACATTTTGAGGTCCCACATCCTGAATGCATTGTATAAGGATGTTAGCAATAAATTGTGCATCCTTCACCTGTCCCTCACAATCCACAGCTTTCAGAAACATTGCCCCTTTAGGGCACACTGCAATTACATTAATTAATGGCCGATTTTTGGTATCCTTCCATCCACCTGAAATGATGGACACCCCTGTTTGTTTCCATGAATTTCTAATGGGAGCCAATGCATTGTCTATGTTTTTTACCTCCTTTGCTAGTAAGGTGCTACGCACCTTCTCATAACCTAGCCCTGTGTACCCTTGTGGAGCCTCATTTACCTTTCTCAACATATCCGGCCAATATGGTGATCGTACCACATTAAATGACAAACCGTTTGCATATAGACATCTTCCAACGGATTGATCTGCAATCTCTCTAGCATCATTCTTAAATGCTCTCTCTAATGGTCCCTTGCTTCTCTTCACAATAACAGGTTCTTCACTAATTGGGTCCAAGAATGGGTGGCTCTCTACCACGATATCAGGAAAATCGCTATAAGATGGAGAAGTAGGGGGCCTCTTTGATTTACTTCCTCTTCCTATCAACAAAGGATGGTTTGAGGCACGACCAACTCTTGCATCTGCTTCCTCTTGCTCTCTAATATATCCTGCTATTTCTTGAGGTGACATCCCATTTCCATCCTTTCCTAGACATGGTTTGATTCCTTGTTGAGGAATGGCACAAAAATGGGCTTTGACACGACTGTAGGAGCTAGTTTTTTTCGTACTACAGAAGTTGCATATCCATAAAAATGTTCCACCACCTTTTACTTGGTTTATTATTTTGACATATTTCCATAAAGGTGAATTTGGGTCAGTTTTGAAAGCCCGTTGAGGAGTAGAGCTAGTAGTCGTTGCCATTATGACTTCTACAACAAATTAAAAAATAATTATTAATATTTAATAAATTAATAGTAAACAATAGATTCTAAATGTTAAATATATAAAATTAAATTTAATAATTTATTTAAAATGAGAGTAATTAAATTTTAAATTTTAATTACACAATTTATTATAGACTATAGTTTGTTTAATAGTCGGTTAAATTGTTTGTAAAACAAACAATTTAACCGACTATTAAACAAACTATAGTCTATAATAAATTGTGTAATTAAAATTTAAAATTTAATTACTCTCATTTTAAATAAATTATTAAATTTAATTTTATATAAACTATTAAATAAACTATAAAATTTAACAATAAACAAACTAATAAAAAAAATTTAAAACTATAATAAAATTTAATTATTTAACAAACTATGATAATTATTTTAACAAACTTTAATAAAATTTAATATTTAAAACCTGCAGCAGGGAAGCTCAAAAAAATGGAGGATGCGCCGGAAAGAATGGGCGCTGGTCGTCGGTCGTTGCCCTCCTGCCTGGCACCTCCCGTCTCGCCTCTCTGTGCCGTCGTCGTGCCTCCGTCGCGCCTCTGTGGCGTCACGCCTCTGTGCCTCTGTGGCGTTGCGCCTCTGTGGCGTCGCGCCTCCTACCCTAGCGCCTCCTCTCACCTCTGTCATCGCGCCTCCTCTCTCACCTGCGTTTTTCGGTTTTCCTTTCACTGTTTCACGTGGAATGGTTTCGTGGTTTTTTAACTTTTAGCTTTGCTTTTGGGTTTAAAACGTGAAAAGACATGATTCGACCCATGAAAAAACCCTCGAAATTTGTGACCGATGTGGATTCGTCAAAAAAAACCCTATGGAATCGCCACGTCTACACCGGATGCGTTTGGAATCGTGACTCCAAAAACAGATACATTTCAGGAGGCAAAAATCAGTACCCTGTCCGAATCCACAGGGATTTCGGGGCGAATCCGAATCCGAATTCGATACGTATCGTATCCGGATTTGGGGGCAAAACCTGAAGTACCGGTAACTTAGAAAAATACCCCACAAATTTCATTCGAAAACTTTGCACAATTTTGTCTAAAAATCCTACACGATTTTCTTGAAAAAACAGTATGCAAATTCTTGCTACTTCCAACTCTGATACCATGAATAATTTAAACCAAGATGACTGTTGCCCTAATGTTTTATAACCGAATTTATTCTTTGACATTGCATCAATCACACAGAAATTGAAACTTCAAACAACAAAAGCAGAAAAAAATTACACAAATAATTACACTTCCAAATCAATTTTTCATTCTCTTCAAAAATCTTACAGGGAAAACCTCTACAAACAATTCACAAATAGCTAAACAGCATTTTATCATTGTATATCTTTGTTCTATCTTGCCTATCTTATACTATATAGCAAAAATCTAATCTTCAAAAAGCTCCTTATCTCTTGCAAAAGATGAGTTGGAAGATAAGTCTAAGTCATTAATATATATTTACATTTTATTAAGATTTAACTAGCTAAATAAAAGACTTTCACTTTTTACTAAAAGCGAAATGCAAAATAGAATAACTCAAACCACTTCCAACATGTTCATAGTGAAACTGTGTGGAAGTTCTTAGCTGAGCTAAAAAATCAACAAATGACAGAACAAATCTTCAAAAAGCTCCTTATTTCTTTTAAGAGATTTGTTGGAAGATAAGTATAAATCATTAATATATATATCTACACTTTATTAGGCTTAATTAACTAAATAAAAGACTTTCACTTTTTACTAAAAGAGAAATGCAAAATAGAATAACTTGAACCACTTCCAACACGTTCACCCTGAACCTGTGCAGAAATTTCTGTTTGAGCTAAAGACTCGACAAATTACAGAACAAATCGTTATGACAAAGGAGTGAAATTTTTCATAGAAAGAACATAAGAAATGTTGGCAGAGATTCTGTAAGACTCAGAAAAGGAAATGATTAGCTACAAGATTCTAACAGGATAAGTGGTTATAATTAAAGTTACCAGATTAGTAATCTGAGATAGTGAGATCAGAAATTAGGGCAAAATATCTACCATTAACCTCTTTTGAGGCCATGATAAAATGTAAAGGAGGGCCCATGCTTTCTAAAAAGCATAATGACATCACATCGAGCTTGTAAGGCTATTATTGAGACACAAAAATTTATAAATATATCATATTCCACGAACTACGTCGCATAATTGTCATAGTTGATTTATAGGAGAGGAATATACTACATTTAGTATCTTAAAGAGCTTTGGTCTGATCTAACGCAGTACTGAAGAGGAATAAATCTGCATTTATCATCGAGTCCTGTGATTACTGCATAAGTAAATGCTGATAAGTACTTCTGTAGCAACCTGGTTATGAAGGGCTTCCTATATCTACTACTTGACACTTATCCCATTTATTAGATATGGAGGATAGCACACATATAATATCAATCCGACAAAAGGATTTTTTATCTTAGGAGGCAATCTGAACAAGCTTCGACCTCTCACTAACCTCATGAACATTATACAATACAAAAGAATTATTTCCATCTGTATGTGTAACAAATTCTGTACATAATCGACAGTAATCCATTTTCCAAATCGCATTGTTAATGCCAGGATGCCATCATCTTCCTCTTTGGGACTCTTTTGAATTTACCTGTCTTTCAGTTTTGAGGAATTTTGCAGGGTATAAAATACCTTGGGATTGTTAATCTCCATTTCAGATCTTGCTAGCAAAATATTTTGTCATAGATCTTTTTGAGCAGCAATAATTATGATACGTTGCTGATACTGGTATGCCACTATCACATTTATAATGGCCAAATTGCCAAAGTCAAAGGTATGTTCTGTTTAGTGGTAATTTCAAATTACATACTAGCATGCTGATATTCATTTTAATAGAGAACAATTCTGTATTTGCAATTTGAAAGTCTGTCAAACAGGCAAGAGAGCCTACCTGTTGTTTTCTACTATGGTATGATCCTAAATGTTGAACTATCAGGGCCAGCCATATTTTTGCAAGCTATTACAAGATAAAAATTGAAACACATGTTTTCACATAAATGTAACTAAATAGTTCCTTAAAGAGCCCATGATCTCTCCAAGTAATGGAGGAGAAAAAGGAGTTCATGAAAATTGGAGTGCAATTTTTCCATAATTATGTATGCATATTTTGATTAACATCCCGACCCACAACAAAAGCCCCTTAATACCCACAACAAAAGCCCCTTAATAGTCTTCAAAGAGATTGATATCCTAGAAGAAGGCTTGACAAAATACATAAGACTATAGCAAGCCATGACAAGGTAGACATTGAAATATCATGCTTTCCTGCAAGTATGCCTGAATGATACCTGAAGATAAGCCTATGATCTCTCTCAGTAATGGGGAAGAAAGTGGAGTACATAAGGATGTGACATGTAAATTCTTTCATAATCATGTACACAATTTGATTAAAAGACAGATCCATAGCAAAAAGCCCCTCAATAGTATTGAGAGAGATTGATATCCTAGGAAAAGGATTGACAAAGTATATAAAAGTGTGCATTTTTTTAATATTAATAGATACAGTGAAAAGCTATTTGTCTGTGGATAAATTTTGGCATTTGCTATTGCCACATCATATAGTTAAAAAAACACAGTTAAAAGATGAATCTGGTGCAATTGAAAAGGATAAAATTTGCAAGTTCGTCTTTGGGTTCAGAGTTAGGGTACAGAATGGTTAATAAAGAATGAAAGGTAAGAAGAGTTGTTTTATAATTTTATTCATTTTTTATGTTGTTATGTTGTTAGTGTAATTGCTTATGGGGCTAGAAAAAGACTACTATATTTTTCATGTTTTGTTTCATTATGAAATTTTTCTTTTTAAATTATAGCCGTGGAACCCTGGAATCACCCCAGGTCCATCCTAGGTTTGTGTTTTCCCATTATGATTTCTTTTTCTTTTTTTTTTTAAATCTGTATCATGGGGCCCTGGGTTTGCCTTGGCCTATCTCACACAGACCTGGGATGGACCTGAGTTTGGGCTAGACCTAAGTTGTCTAGGTCTATGAAACAGCACAAGATCAGGACCTGACATGGATTAATTCCAGGTACATGGCCCTGGGCAGAACCCAACTTTATCATGACTATTTGGAATGCACTAAATTCTTGATGATTAGTTTTGGATCCTTTCCTCACTATTTAGTATACTGATGATTAGCGGGGTCATTGCAAACATGGGTGGCTAAGCCTGTGTATACTAATGAGGGCTCCAGGGTGTAAACTTTCATTGATTGCTATATGGTCAAGTAGTTAAGTGCAGGGCAATCTTATGTCTATGGGTTAAGATTCAAACACATAGATGTGTACTTAATGGCTTTTCCAAATGCCAATGGTTCCTCTCTATCTTACTATAGCTTGCAAATTATCCATATGATATTAGCATACTTTAGGGAAATGTGCATTAAATAAAAGTACTGCCTATTTTTCATTTACTTCTTTTTCTGTGTTTGGTATTCCTTACAATTGCTGCATAAGAGAAAACCAGCACAAATAAAAATTGATATGTGATTTCAAAAAGAAAATATAAGCTGCACTTCTGGCATAAAAAATACCTGTAAAAGCAAAACTCCATTGTTGCTTTTTGTCACAATACGTGTACTGACACGGAAAGGATCTATAAAATGCACTGCAATAGTTCTGGGAAAGGGAAGCCTTATTTGTTACAAATCTATCCAGAGAGTTAGTCAAATGCAAAATAAAAAATAATCACATGTTATTGAACTAAAAGGATAACAGCCAAAAACTTTTCAAACCTTTCAAATATTCGACTATGAGATGATCCATATTCCAGCTTTAGAGCAAGAGTTCTCATTCCATCAACAATAGTGCGTTTCTGGGATAACTCAGATTGCCCTTGTGAAGAAAGACTGCCACTATGTGCAACAGTAACACTCAAGGATGATAGTGAAGAAGAGGTCTGCCTACCAGCAGCAATCACTCTATCTGATCTATCATCAATTGCACGAACTGGTAGCCATAAGACTGTCGTGATGTTGCTTGCCCAGTCTGGGATAACCAACTTTCCATCTTTTAATTGCAGTTGTTCAACATCACAAGAAACAGTTGGCTCAGTATCATCTCCATTGCTTTTTCCGGAAAAGCTTGCATCAAATGAAGCAGCAAAGTCTGATGATACTGAGGATATCTTCTGAGGTAAACTACGAAATGCTTTAGTACAGGTCTCTAACTCAATGATATGAGACATATCAACTTGTAAACCAGGACCTGTATCAATGTGCAAAATAGCACCTTTAAGAGAGTAATCAATGGGCCTGATAACCAATCCCAACCACTGGAGTTCTCCAATCAATAATCCAGCTGAAACAGCTGCTGTGATATCAACCAGTGCCCTTTGAGTGGACACCTGAGTGAATATTAATTTAATTAGTCAAAACTCTCACTGGACAGATCTCTAAGAACCTATTGTTCTTGAAGTTAATAAGCTGAGATACATTAACCATTAGAAGTTATACTTGATACAGAAACAGATAAAAGAAGGAAATAAATTAGAAAAATCTTTACTCCAAACACTTTTAAGGAAATACATATAGGATGTGCATTACAGAGATGGACAGCAATCTATGTGTCAATTTTTCTTGGAGATACTTTTTTAAGCACATACATACTTCTAGAACACAAATGAAAACACAAAAATGCCCAAATATAAAAAATGGTATATTGACTCTTTATCCTTTCATTCAATGTTAAATTCCTTGTACTCTGTTTAGTTTTCCTTATATCCATTGACAACAAGCTTCCATTCATGGAAGGAATCATGAGTTTGTTGCCTACCTTCAAAACAGGTCTCACTGGTTTCTCAATGCTCATAAAATCATCACTATCAGGAGGCCCACCTTTTGAGAAAGTATGCGACCTGAATCTTAGCTGCCCTATCTGGCCAGTTAGGACTCCTAAAACATATGAACCAGGATTCTGAGGTGGTAATAACATCCTGATATCATTTGTTCCTGGCTTTAGTAAGGGATCTTTGGAACACTTAATCACCTGCATACGCAAGAGAGAAATAGCTTGCTAAAGCAAAAAAATAGGGAAAGAATAACTTAAAGACATGAATAGCTTTAATCATAAACCTTAAATGGAGAGCTTTAGTCACAGACTTTGAAATCCTAGCGAAATATCACACAATATCAAATTCATTAAACAAGTTGGCCTGTGAAAGAGATGCCCGCACACACCTTAACTCCTTCATCTGCACTAAATGTTGCAATCAATGTGAGGCTCAGTGAATCTAGGACGAATTCATCAGGAAAGCCACTCCACACAGATACATGAAGATTACCAGGATCACCTGCACATAAATCAAGCGGAGGTCCAGACTTTCCAGAGAAAGTGATTAATGATGAGACATCAAGTGATACAGGATTCTTCATTTGACTATGAGCAAGTCTGACCACTTCTGCTTGTAATGCTTGTCGTTCTTGCTTAAGCAGTAAGCCCTTTCCTAATGATAGCAATCTAACACAAGATGTAAGATATCCAGCATGGTCTCCAAGCTGCTTTTGGCACTCAGCTAAATTAGGAAGCACTTCTGCCAACAGTGACTGCCATTCTTCACCTGCATATAGAGCACAAACCTTTTCATATAACTTTGCAGCAGAGTCAAAACTCCCTTGCTTGAAACACAAAGCTGCAACTTCACCATCAAGCACAACTCCATGTCTTTTCCACCAAGATCGGTGATAATTTTCGGCAGCACCCTTTGTCAAATCTAAATACATCTTCTGTCAAATTTGAAACAAAAAACTATTAGAAACACCTCATGACACAACTCTGGGTGACAATTTCCATAAACAAAACTTTCAATTGAAATCCCTTTGACAGATGCTTGTAATATAAACCAAAAAGCGAAGTAGATCATTTTACTAATCCAAAGTAAGTAGCCAATTTCATTTGATCAAAACATTTAAACAATCCAAGTTTCTTCTTAGCATCTTCTTCAAAGGTTAGCAGAAATCCACCCAACCTCTAGACAACCAACCATGAAGATAAACTAAAACTGCCAAGCAGAAAAAATAACTCAAAGAAAATCAGAGGTTTAGAAAAGACAACAGAGGAATTTCCAATAAGTTCATAAAGAAGGTGATGCAAATGGGGATATTGATTATTTGAGCTGTCAAAACTCAAAATAATTGCTACCATAAAATATGTTAACTCTATATGAAAATGATCTCCTCCATAGATTAAATGCAAAATGCTAACCACTCATACAAGAGAAACACAATAATCCTAATCTCAAACATTGTCTAGGTCCTGGTCATTTCGCTCTGACTTTTAAGAAATCCATTCCATCTTTAATTCAAAAATATAGTCAACTGAGCTTCCTGTACCATTTTATAGGGACTCATATTATGTATGCAGGGGGTAGGTATTATAACTGCCAGATTGTGATAACCCTCTACTGTATCACCTGATGTAAATCTTATAAAATACCCCAATAATGATAATAGCATATATTACTGAATCCAGTAGAAATATATAGAATGAAGAGATCAATTATTAGAATAATGTAATATATTAAATAAGGTTAAATTAAGAAATAAATGATTAAATGATGTTAATATATATTTAATATATTAAATGATGAAGAAATGAATTATTTATTAAATTGAGATATTAAATGAGCTAAATTCATTTTATGATATAAGTTAAAGTTTAATGTTATTTATTAAAAGTGATTGAGGCATTAAGGGGGAAGAGTCACGCCACGGTTACCCCCCCACGGGAAGTGGTGGGACGGGAGTCACAGCCTGAGTTGCGACCACCGTCACACCCCTTCCCACGGAAGGGACCCCGTGGTGGGACGCAACCCTTCCCCTCCACGGGTATTAAAGACAACCCGCAGCACAAAGGGAGGGACACGGAGAGTAAGGAAAAGGAGAGGAACTGCAGCTGTGTCAGCAAAGGCGGTAGAGAAAGTAAGAGGATAGCATTGACGCCACAGCTACGTATATGTGTGTGGACGTGTGTGCCACACACACACATATATATACTTGTATTCTTTTGGTAGATCTGTCATACGGAGTATGTCTCCAATCTCTTTTACAGAATTATATTATTATTATAATGTTGTATGTTACAGAATCATATTGTTATTATAATGTTGTCTCATACAGATATATAAATATGTGTACAGGTGTGTATCCACACACATATATATAGGTGTATATATCTGCAATCTACTTGTTCATGTAGAATCAATAATAGGAATAAAAAAGTAGGTAAAGGCAGACATAAATTATAATTTAAATGATAATGAAAATATGAATTGTTATGAGATGTTGGATATTAATGAATGACAATAATTTGGCTGTGTGATGGAGGCTAATGGGAGAAATCCCCCTAGCCTAATTCAGGGATTATGATAATCCCTGGTAGGCAGTCTATACTGAGTATTTATATGCATATATGTTAAGGCTTGGGTGTCAAAGGTTCACCCAAGAAGAGACGGATCTGTCCAGTCCTCTCTGGTAGACTTGGATGATAAGATGTATCATCCAAGGCAAGGAATTGATCATTTATGATGATCTTCCTTGGTAGGCTTGGATGTAAGAGGAATTGAATTATTCATCGATTTCCTGGTAAGGCTTGGAACCATGATGGGTTCCACGAAGGTGGGCATTACAACCGCCTAAGGACATGTCTCAGTACTGCATTCGTATCCTTTTTATTAATAAGAATTGAGACTAGTTTTAATTAAGTAATTGAAGTTTAATTGCAAATTAGATTAGTTATATATATATTTGTTGCATTCTAACAGTTTGTTTTGCAGGACAGTGATCTCTAACTAGTAGGGACATTACACAAATTCAAACTTTTCATCTTATTAATATTATATTTATTTTTGAAATAAAAAATACTGCCACCATAATAAATATAATCAGAAAAAATACAGTCAGTTCTGAGAAATAGATCAAACTCGAAGATTATGCCCTTATGAATGAAATAAACTCTAGGAGTTCAGACCTGCAGCATGGAAAGGACAGACATTTGGAGGATATTACTATGGTATGTATACAATAGGTAGGTCTTATAACTGCAAAATTTGTAATCTTCAACTTAATATTATATTTATTTTACAAATGAGATAGACTGTCACCATAACTAATATAATCTGAATTTTCAGCTTAGGAAAAACACAGTCAATTCTGATAAAAAGATCAAAGGTTATGGACTTATGAATGAAGTTAACTATAGGAGTTTAGACCTGCACCATGGAAAGGACAGACATTCGGAGGATATTAGCTTAATTTTTCAAATCCCAATTTAATTAAGATTATAATTAAAGATATTTTGGTTGCTGTCCTCTAGCCTTGGCTGAGTTCGAAAATTGATCTTTATAGATTTTATGACTTGATGGTAGCTCTCACTGAAAGAAGTAGCAGGAAAAACTCAACAAGTCTAAAAACATTGTTTGTTGAGATGTTTCTATTGTTGAAATAATAGCTAGTTCGGATTATTTCAATTTCAATGTTGCCAAATGGCAATTAAAATTGTAAACAACTTGTGCGATTTATTCTCCTTTATTGTAATTGGGCTAGGACCCAAACATAATGTGTACAATTTAATGTGAACCCCAAAATAGGCGGTAAAAGGCAAATCAAGCAATAACGTCATTATGGGGCAGGGCCTATTGAGCGGTCTAAACAATATTATTATAAAATACATAAGCAAGCCGACTTGCAACTTGACACCTCAAGTCAAGTATATAAACAAGTCATTTGCATGGCATTACACACAATCATATATGTGAATTACATCTCTCAAGCTCAGCGAATTCCTTCAGCATATAATCACCGAATTATCTCTCCAGAAGCAGCGAATCATATACTTAAGGCAGCGATCCAATTCCCTGAACAGCGAACCAAGTCAGAGGGCAGCGGATCACATTCTTGATCAGCAAATTGACTCTCATGATCAGCGCATGGTCTGCAAGATAGCGAACAGTCTTCCTTGATATTGCAGATAAGTACTACTGTTTGTACCCTAGTTCAGAATCGTCATACTGCTGTTTCTGATTTACATGCTGCTTCAAGTGTTAAAGCAAAGTTGTAAACTGATTACTGTCTAATATAGATTAAGATTTGTTGCTGGGTTTTTCACCTCCAAGAGGGAGGTTTTCCCAGGGTACCCTTGTGATCTGTGTGTTCATTGTGTGGATTTTGTTATTTGCTATCAGTCTGATTAAAAATTAACATAAAATTAACATCTATCAGCATGCAAAAATAGCCATATTCAAGCCAATCTGCCCTTCCCAATCCGAAAATGCTATAGAAAATCAAATACCCCTAGAATCCATGTTCCAATAAAGGTAGAACAAAGAATCTGATACCCCTAGGAAAATACCTTAAATGCAGAATGATAGGCTCATATCCAGGCCCATAGACTATAAGGGAAATGATTTATCATCAACGGAAAACTAGATTCTATAGATATCATTATGATGTCTCAGAGATACTTCACATGTCTTTCTCTCTATTGCGGATAAAGAAGGACATTTCAGAGATGAAAATGGTTACTAAGAACAGTGCCAATTTAAGTTAGACTCCAACTCCATTCAAGGGGTAAGAGTAAATCATTCTGGTAAACTACAAGAAGCTTCAAAGAGGAAACATCAAGAGGATGATAAGGATATTCCATTCATCCTCCAGAAGGTCTTATTAATTTAAACTAGGTCATCTGGGCAACATGGGTGCTGGTTTCATTTGGTGAGATGAGGATAGCAGCTTCTTATACTAGGGATCTTTACTCTTTGGAAATAAAACAAATAATGAGGTGGAATGGGAAGCATTAATAGCAGAATTGTCAAAACTTCAAATATGTATAGTAGAGGGAGGCTCACGAATAGTGATAAATGCTCTGAAAAAAGAATAAAATCCTAATTGGAACTTTAATCATTTTGTGGAAGAGGTGCAAAGTATGAACGAGAATTTCTCTTCCATAAGTGTTATTCATTGCCTGAGAAGTTCAAATGCTGCAGCAGATTATTTAGCTAACATGGGGATGGAGTAGGAACTTCTCACAGCTGAGCATAGCCCTCATGCTTATTCTTGGCAAGAACTAGAAAAACCCATTTGTCAACACCTCTTATGGAAGGCAATTTATAATTTAGGATGGCCATGCATGGACAACTCCAGGTCCTAGATTTATTTGAAATTTGCTCAAGGAGGCAGTAAATAGACCATATATTTCAAAAGCTTTTGGTGATTCCATTTACAGTGATCGAAGAACTACTAATCATGATAGTAGTTGATTTATAGCTGATTGGATGGCTTCGGCCATTGTAGGCTAAATGTGTACTACAGCTGTGCATAAGAAGTAAAGGGTCTTTTGTTAATTAGTTTTCTTTAGCTCCTATATACTGTGCTCAGCCTTACTGTGGTCCTTCATGTGTCTGGTTATTCATTTTCCTTGGTGGTTTTGATGTAGGAGGTGGAGGGTTCTCATTTTTTGCAAGTATGGCTGGCAAGCAGAGTACAGTCAAGGCAAGGGATTTAAGAATGGCAGCACAGTTTTGACCACCACCTGAGGTGCATTTTTCACTATAAAAGCAAAGTGGCACTAGGATTAGTTTGAAAAGTAAATTAGAATAGTATAGATAGGAAGCAGGAAACAGAGAAAAACTGCTCTGCATGGGAAATCTGTCACAAATTTGCAATCCTTGCTCCTAACATGGAACTTAGGATCTCTTTTCTTAAAGATGTTTCACTCAGATTAATTTGGGGATATGAAGGTTGCCAAGTTTTCAAAAGATTCTTAGAAGATATGTAGAAGGAAGCATTAAGGCTAGAGAAAGTGGAGTTGGTAAACTTGTTTGTAGCTATAATGTATGATTATGAAGAATTGGGGAAACTTCATCAAGAAATAGTTATTTTGCTATGATATTGTCCGCATGTAAACACCATTTACCAATGGCATCTTCCATTTATGGGGCACTTTTCATTACTCTTTCAAGATTGGTCAAGGCTCAAAACAATGTTCAAATGGGTGATGCTCCAAAGGCTCTAGATTGCATGGAAGAATATGTGGTTGATCAGAGAAAGGTGGGGGATTGTGTGAAGGTGATTTGTCATGGTGTTGCTTTTGAATTGTTACAGGCTACAGCAGTATATTCTGGTATTTGTGCCTTCTGTTGTGTATTTCCTTTTAATCTTGATAGAATGAATATATTGGTGGTTTTGAGCTAAGTCACCAGGTTCAGCCGAATTTCATCCTTGAAGTTCGAAATTCACCGAACTTCGAAAAAAAAAAAATTTCTTTATAAATTTTTGGCTTTCTTCTTTTGTTAATATTTTTTAAACACATCTTTAGTCTGTTGTGAGTCGCGGCCTGCAGGAGAAGTAGTCGCGGACCCATGATAGTCGCAGCCTGCAAGAGTAGTTCGCCTACAATTTTTGCCTGTCATTCGTGCCCTAGCATATGTTTCCTATGGTTTATATTTTATAAATATGTCATCTTTTTGTAACGATTTCAAATATATTTATCAATGTTAAACTATTTAGGCAATTTAATAGATATATTACATATATTTATTAAAACAATTTAAAAATTACATATGGCGAATTTAATTCGAATTTTTCCCTCATCGAACTTCATTCGAATTTCAAAGTTGTCGAACTTCGAATTCGAATTCGAATTCGAACCTGGTGACTTAGGTTTTGAGTATACGCTTAGCTATAGTTTATAGTTATCTTAGCCACCTATGTTAGTATTGTATGAACTGTTGTCTTGTTTAAAGTGTGAGGAGTCAAAAGAAACCTTGACTATTCTTTCTATATAACAAAAAGATTATGGTAGGCTCCATGCTTCGTGGTGACTTATAGGGGAGAAGATGAAAGATCCCTGACTAGAAATCTTATCCAAACTGCTGATTGTTTTCAAATTCAAATTCTTTGACCAGCGAAAAGTGTTTTTGGAAGTTTATTGTATTTTCAATTTTTTTGTAGTTTTTTGGATTTTTGACAGTACATGGAAAATAATAAATGCAACACAATAAATATAGAACTGATAATAGTTTCCAGATTTCTGATTATTAATTGTGGCAAGTACAAATAAATAATAAAGAGGATTCTTGATAGAATTAAGCCGTTCAAGGCCTACCAGGAGTCCAATGTTGGGGTTTGAGGGTGGAATTTGAGCCTGGAATGAAGCAGTGACTGAACCAAGCACCTCTAGCTGCTACTAATGGCTGCAAATGACTTTATTTAACTCTAGGATAATTACCAAAAACTAATATCGAAAAATTATTCAGACCCAGTTGGAATTCCAAATTCTTGCCAAGCAAGATCCCCAAATTATGTCTCTTTTTCTCAATGAATTGCTGCTGCTGCCCAAATCTGATATTTTCTTCACACCAAACCAACTGTGATCACTTATTAATACTCCAACAAAGAATTCACACTCCAATAGAGTAGCCAAAACCCTTTAGTTTATTTATTAATTAGTTGGCTTCCACAGGCAAGAAGAGTGGTACGGTTGGCTCTAGAAGGCTCAATTTGCTGTCTTTGGTAGTAAATCAGGCCCAAGAAACCCTTTTGTCTGCTCAGATCTAATATATTAACCCTGGCAATGCTGTCAATGTTGTATTTTTACAGCAAATCAGTCCCAAAGTTCGAATGCTGCTCAAGGTTTGTATCGTGGTGAAGAGGGGAGTGTGGGTTTTCGTCCACACAACCAGATCTTGAAGGGGTCACATCCTCCAAATGCTGCTCAGGCAAAAATCGTGCTGTTGTAGACCTCCAATGTGCAAAGGTTGTAAAATAAACAAATCATGAATGCCCCAAATGAATTGTACAAGCCTCTTTAATCAAATCGAACCCTAGAGGCATCAAAGAAAGATTCTTTGGAATCTTTTATCCTCCAAAAAGTGACGCCCACATGAGGGGGGATCTCCAACATGAATTAACAACCACCTTTTAAGTTATTGGAATTCGCCTAGGAAAGTATGCAAGGACTTTTTTAAGAAAGTCATTTATTAAGTTTTATTAGTAACTTACAAGTTACTTTATTAGATTTTTCTATTTTTAGAAAAATGACTTATGTAACTTTTATATCATAAAGTTACTTTATTACACCCACCAAAGTCAAAAGAAATGACTAATCTAAGTCCACTTTGGCTAGCAAATTCATCTCCAAACATCAACTTCGCCTATGGAGATGGGTGACTGGTGAATCTGACCTCTGAATGGCACTAAAGAAGAGGGGACATTACAGAAGACCCTTGGAAGAATTGGCATCATAATATATGATTATCTAGCAGCCCAAATCTCACCATATAACAAGTATCCTCAACTATACAAAAGTCTATGTATGATCATCTTGTGGAGCCTCTATTTGATAGTGTTTTTGATGTCACATCCATGTGTGAGATGGTTGTCTGACCAACATACCTATTCAGGTTAACCAATTTTATGAAGTTTCAACAACCATGAAAGTCGATTTTCAAAAACTTTGGTATTATCCTTGGATGTTACAAATGGATCAAAATGTGAAGTTCCTAGATGTTCCATCAGTTGTTCATTGTGAATATTGATTGATTTTGTAGAAAATATATCAATTTGGTTACATTTTCTATGTTGTAAACAAGCCTAGGAAGGTCCCATGTACAAATAGGGAGGTGATTAGCAGAATAAAGATGCCCACCTCTTAGACAGCTGTGCAAGTTGAATTTGTGGAAATTTGCTGGTGGACATGACAACCTCATATATATCCGTATGAGATGAAAATAAAACATTCCAACTTACCAGATGGTGAATTGTGAATAGTGCAATTGCTCATTTACATACATCCACCGTTAATGTTCTTTCACAAGTTACAAGCTATTCAATAACAAAGAGGAACTTGATCTCTTACAGCTTCGTAAATGTAGTGAAACAGAACAAATTTGGATAGGCAAGGGCAGGTGAGCTTGTTTATGTACATATTAATATTTTCCACGTGTCTCAGCTAAGTGAATAATACATGTAAAGAACTTCAAAAGAGTGGGGAGTAGGTGCTGAAAATCCTAACTTGGAAATTTCCTTTGTTTTCTTTAGATGGTAGTGGGAAATCTTCTTCAAGGCACACTGATGCATCTACTATAGTAGTCACAAAGTATTCTTTGTCTAGAGGAGGATCCATAATTTGGACATGATCCTACTAATTTTTTGATTGATTTATTATGGTTTCACCAGGTATAACCTACCAAAACATTGTAGAACATTGCACAGCATAATTTGCTGTGAGCTCAATGTAAACTATTATTTTTGCTGTATGTGAATAATTTGGAATCACATATCTTATATATTTCTGAAATTTTCTATTCTTTATAAATTAAAAATAGTTCTTTCCACATTCCTTAAAATACAAGGATCATGTTTTGCAATTCCTGATTTCATGTTCTACCTAATCAATATCTAATTCCGTTTGTGTTGTATCTATTTAATAAAAAGAATAATAGCAATTATAGTAGTGTTTGTATGTCACTTACATGACATTTTGAGAGGTGCCCCATAAATGGAAGATGTAATGTCCCCTTCTCAGGCCTCATAAGTTTGGTGACAATTAGCCTATTTCTTGACTTCCAATAAGGTAATGGGTAAGTGAAAGGGGACTCCGAAGTTCTTGGAGAGCACAAGTTCAGTGTTTCTTGGTTAATATTTTTAGCAATGAGCTCAATTGGTAGCAAACTTAGAAGACTCGGCAAGGCCGACTCGACTCATGATTCTGCTATGACTCGGCAACAACTTGGCAAAATAAAAAAACCCTTGAAATTTAAAGATTTTTAACTATTTAAAACTTGTTTCATGCACCCATTATTGAATAAAGCTTAAAGACACTATAACATCATCAAATAGAAGCTAATTTGATCACATACATAAACATACATCCATCACATGCATAGAAATGTAAATTGTAGCTGAAGGAAATAGAAAACATAGATATATAGAGTTATAAATATTGTCAAATGTATATAAAATCCATGACATCAAATGTTCCCAAACATATATGTAACTGTAAACAAAAACAAGTCTATGGATCAGGCTCTAGCTCATCCTCAACCTCAGCCTCAACCTCAGAGTAGTCTGTCTGCCTCCTACAAAGGTGTCTAAGGTAGGTCCTGGATGACTGAGTAGCCATAGTCTCCGCCTGTGAGGTGCCACAATGATCAACATCAGTTGTGTCTGTGTCGGATCGTGCTCTATCCTCCTCCTCTGCCATAGCCACATCCTCAGCCTCTATGTCTGCCTAGTCAACCCACTCATGGTCCTACTCAGTGAAGATGGGATCGGTAGACTCAGTGATCCACTCAGACTATAGATCGATCTCCGCTAGAGTGATCGGAGAGGAATCAGTGTCCAAAATCTGTCTAGTCATGTCAAAACGTGACCTACTGTGCCGCGAGTCCTACAGCTTGGACTTGGCGAGTTTGTCCATAACTCGCCTGACTCGCAAGTCATGCGAGTCATGCAAAAATCTCGCCGAGTCCAAGTCACGAGCTACCAAAACTCGTCGAGCTTCACTCGACTCGCCAACTCGAGAAACTCGCCTGACTCGTGGCAAGTTTTGATACTCTGATTGGTAGTTTGGATCCTCATGATAATTTCAGAACTGTTTTTTGACATTTGAGATGTTGTCAAAACTTCTTGAAGAGTCCATCTATTTTTAGCAAGTCACCCAGTCAACTCCGATCATCATCCTACTTCAGTTTCATCATGATGTGGCTAGAGTTGGATTCCCATGTCATTCTAGTGCTTTTAGAAATTCGAATGAAATAATTTTAATATGCACTTAAGTTTCTAATGTTGAATTAATAAAGTACCTGCTAAGAGTTATATTTTTGTAAGAGATGTTTATGTGCCTCGAAAGTGGATGCCAAGGAGAGATAGTGGGGGGGCCTTTGCACATGAAATGATATTTTATATTCCAAAAGGACCTTTCAAAGGTTAAATGAATTATTATAATTTTTTAATTGGTTATTTTTCCTCCAAAAGCTATATAAGGAGGTGTTGGGGCTCATTTTTCCCATATGCTCATGAATGATATTGTTATGCTGCCAAAATGAACCTGGGTTCTTCCACAATCTTCTGAGGATGAAAAACCTCTCAAGATTGCTAGTAACCCCCCTAGCTAAACAGGTGTGATTTCATTCAGGAATCACCATTGCTCAAGATGAAGCTTCAGTTTGTTGTTTCAGCCATGGATGTTTTTTACGTGTTTTAAAATTGCAGATTCGGTGATGTTTTTGGAGGTTTATTTGAGAATTGCAGAGATTTTTGGGTGATTTAAGAGTTTAATCTCCTTGTTGGCTATCTAGGTAGACCATACAACTAGGAAGAGGGATGGTGTGACAATCCCAAGTTTAGGTGTTGCATTTACTATCTCTTGTTGAAGGGAGGCGCCAAGCTGTTTAGTACTCATTTCCATCCCTTTTGGAGTGAACATTGTTGGTGGCTATTTCTCCTGGAGGCTGTATTGTTCCTTATTGGTTGTACCATGCACATGGCTGGCGTGTTAATGTTGAGGCAGGTCGCTGTATGTTTGTGGTCTCTTTTTTGCTAATTGGTGGCACCTTGCTACTTGGAAGCTAACCACTAGAGTTTGGAGTTGTACTTTGCCATTTTTTGTATTATTTGGGGTGATTTGTTGTGTTGGCTAGAGTTTACCAATGCTGCAATATCCATATTAATCACCAGCAATCAAAGAGTGATTCCAAACTAATACCTAATCATCTTACTCATCAAATTCAAGGGAGATCATTGTTATTTTCCATTTGGGTTATGAGTTTATGAATTTCAGCATCTATGGAAAGTTTTTTCCAACAGTGCTATTTTACATCAGCACTTGTATTAGCAATGTCAATTTTATCAGCAGTTAATTAGTAATAATATTGTTTTTGAAGTAACACCGTAATGCTTTGGATGGTCATACCACTGAAAGCCATCTCTTCATGCATTCATTTCTAGATTGCAACACTAGATGCAAGTACCACCAGTGAGTTTATTCTTGGTTTATTGCAGATACTTGCCCCATTGAATAAGTGGTTTATTGTAATCATTCACCACTAGATAAGTGGAAGAAACTTGCCTTTATATTTCAAATTGGCATAAGCTTTCCCACCGAAAAGTGAATGTGCCCATAAGCTTTCCCACTGAAAAGTGGAAGTGCCATTGTAATTTCCCACTGAATAAGTGGATGTTTACTCTTCAATATTGCAATCCCACTGAATAAGTGGCTTGCCACCTGATACTTTCCTCTCAGCAGTTTGTTTTCAGTTGATTGTGAAATTAAACACCATATGCTCACACCTTGCCCTTTTTGGGATCTGACTGATCCGAAAGTGGGAAGGAAGTTGTTATGCATCTCATTTATAGTTGAAGCTAACATTTTTTTGTTTAAAAGATTAGGGGTGTACGTTATAGGGGTGTATGTTATAGAAGAGTACTGGAAATTGTCTAAAATAACACAATTAATCAAGTTTATAGACTTAAAATATAGTCAAAGGGGTGATGGTATCTATGGCAAGCAAGTGTGGCATTGCTGAGAGCAAACAAAGATACAGAAGTTAACGAAAATAAATGACAGACTTGGTGGAGCGTCAAAGGGTGACTTTGCAAAGCTCAGTTTGGTTAGATAACTGTTCTTACTCAGATTGAATGTAAAGACTGCGCTATGAACATTTAGATATAAGAACAGACTGCAGATTTGTAAACAAATGAAACACAGACTTCAATACTGGTAGCCGTTCTTTGATTTATAACAGTAATTCATGGCATCTAAATATGGTAGTGATAGTCCAAAGTTCTCATCTAGCTGCAAAGAAAATAACTGCAGAGAAGTCTGACCTTTATATTGAGAAGATATCAACATACAAAATGCAGCAAATACATTTCTGGACATACCTTAAACCATCCAGCAGCAAAATACAACTTCGATGTGCAGAATGAATGTCTTCTATCTGCAGTCTGAATAACCTCCAATGCCCAACACCTGCATTAACCCCCTCAAAATGACAACCACAGCTTGACCCAAGTTCCAGAATCTTCAACAATAGCCCCTATAGTCATATGATCCCCTGTAGGAGAATGGCGTTTGGCACCATTGACTGCAAGATCCCTCCAAAATCTACCTGTGAGATCTCAAGCTTAGTTAACCTGGTCTCTGTCTCCCACGTCAAGCTAATTGTGCTAGTTGACCAGTTAAAAGAAATGTCCTTATGTCCACCAACCTAGTTTCCACTCCAACATAATATGAAGGCACATCAACAGCAAATAGTGTTATCATCCTACTTAATCCACGCCAGTACCAGCTCCCTTTGACCCTTCAATCCTCACATGTTTTCCACATCACTACCTTGTTTTCATGGCTCATCATATATGGCATAAAGAATTATTATTTACCAGTGCCCCTTAACACACAAAACCCACAACTCCTTTCATTAGAATGTTTAGTCAATGAATATCAATGAGCCTAGCCAAATATTAGTTCCCCTGCCATCAATTTTAAATAATTTGAATCTGACTTACCAGCCATTTTAACCAATATTTGCCTGCTAATGCTTGAAATAACAAGCTAATGAAGGCTACTAATTCAAAGTCTGATGTCGCACTAAAGAACCAAGCTATTTTGTCATTATTCGACTTCCCTTTGATAATTCCTTTTTTAAAAGAGCAGCGATAAAGCCCCTCAAAAATGCCTTTGCCTTTTTAATTCATACTCAAAATCAATAGAACTC
Organism: Cryptomeria japonica; assembly: GCF_030272615.1. NCBI lineage: Eukaryota > Viridiplantae > Streptophyta > Pinopsida > Cupressales > Cupressaceae > Cryptomeria > Cryptomeria japonica. The sequence continues at coordinate 398,502,294 of NC_081411.1, read as the reverse complement.
ACTGTCCTTCAAACTTTCACCAAGCAATAATAATCACTTGAAAAATTATTGAAATACTCACATACAGCAGAGAAGAACAATGCCCACTACCCTGATTTTCGCTTAACATGGCACCTCAATCTAACTAGAAAGGCTTATGCAAACTCCACAAATCTAACTGCCGATCTTACCTACAATCTTCAATCAAACCAATAATCCTTTATGCTCAAGCTGAGACTCCGATCGAATCTCACCACACTGACTAGGGTAGTGTTGTGACGTTTTCACACATCGCCCCATTGCAAATGGGGACCCATGTTTTTTTTCTCGTTTTGCTCGTTTTCGCTTTGCTTTTTAGGGTTTTGGTTTAGTTTGTCAGTTGTCTAGATTAGGGTCAAGCCTTAGGTTTTTTTTCATTTTGACGTTTTCAGGCCAGAATCCAGTCAGTCTTGAGAGCTTTTTTGAGCTTCTTTTCGTAGGATGCAATTTTGAATAAAGTGAATTCGCCAGAATGGTTTATTTTCAATTGGAATTTTGAATGCAGAGTCCAAATTTGTCTAAGTGTTGATGATGAAATTGTGAATTTTGTCCAATTGAGTATGTTTGACCAAATTTTGAGTTTTTTGATATTTGATCCCGGGCATCGGAAATGATTTGTTTTTTTGCCTTGTGAAGTGATTAAACTTGTGAAATCATGATATTTTGGCCTGTAAGAGCAAAATCGCTCCTGTCCCTCAGTGAAGGACCGGAGCTCGTTTTCAAAAATCTTACTGTCTCTGCAGGATCAAGATGATTTTTCAAGTAGAAATGGTAAAGAAAGGCATGATCTTTCCGTTGAATATAAATTGAAGAATTTCACGAACACGGAAATGCCCCAGGAGTCAAAATCGCTCCTGTCCTTCAATGAAGGACCGGAGCTCAAAATCAAATATTGCTTTGTCCTTGCAGGATTTTAACAACTTGACGATTTGAAGAGGTCCAAGGAAGTGCATTTTACCAGTTGAATATAATTTGAAGACACAAACACGAAGAAAAGTGGACCAAAATGCAAAATCGCTCCTGTCCCTCAGCCAGGGACCAGAGCGAAATTTCTTATAAGGCATGTTTTAGGCAAAGATCAAGCAAGTTTAGGGTTTGAGGCAAGCAAAGACGGTGTTACGGATTCGTTGAAGACAAAATTGAAGATTGCAAGACACCAAATGGGACCTATGTTAGCCTGGGCGCTCCTGTCCCTCAGTCAGGGACCAGAGCGATTTTTACCTTAGACAAATTTCTTGCCAAGTTACAATGAATTCCAAGCCATGGATGAATGAAAAGATACATTACGAATCCGTTGAAGATAAATTTTGAAGTTGGCAAAATGTGATGGAGCCTACAAGTACAAATTCGCTCCTGTCCCTCAGCCAGGGACCAGGGCGATATCTTAGTTATGTGCCTTTCCTCCAAGTTTAAAACCACTCCAAGTCAAGGTGAAAGGTGGCAAGGACTTTTGAAGCGTCTCAATGAAGAACGAAGTATCAAAGGTCGCCAATATTGAAAGAATTACATCAAGTGTCCAAGTTCACTCTTGTCCCTCAGTCAGGGACCAGAGCGAAATTTTCATAAGGGCCTAGATTTTGAAGGTTTAACAAGTATCAAGTGTCCAAGGGGATCAAGGGGACCTCATTCTACATTATGAAAGTAATTACAAGTTGATGGAAGCAAGCATGAGCCCAGGACATTGAAGTTCGCTCCTGTCCCTCAAGCAGGGACCAGAGCGATATTCACCATAATTGCCAATTCATGCAAAAATCATGCCAAGTCAGGATTATACGAAGTTGCAAAGTATCAAAGGTGTCTTAAGAAAACGATATGTAAAGGTTTCAAACGTCAAAGGGTCATCAATTGAACCAAGGGACCTATATCGCTCCTGTCCCTCAGTCAGGGACCAAGGCGATTTGCACAAGATCATTCATTTTTCTTCAAAATCATGACAAGGCAAGGATACACAAGATCAAGGACATCATTTAGGAAGCAATGAACAAAGAACAAAGGTTGGAAGATAGCAAATTTTGGCTAGAACTTCAGGATCGCTCCTGTCCCTCACCAAGGGACCAGGGCGATAATCCTCCAAACATCAAATATGCCTCGTAGAAGCCAAGTGAAGTAAAGTGGAATGAAGGGACAACGTCATTACTTGCCATATAATGCAGATTGGTGATCGAACAAGCAAGATTAAGGAGAAACACCAAGATCGCTCCTGTCCCTCACCAAGGGACCAGGGCGATATTAGCTAAATCACTCATTTTCCTTCGAAAATCATGTCAAAGCAAAGTTGCAAAAGGTTTAAAACGTCATTTGGAAGGCGACACAAAAGAAGTGAACGACAAAATGTTACCAATTTGAGCTAGATATGGAAGTTCGCTCCTGTCCCTCACCAAGGGACCAGGGCGATATCCACCTTAGAGGGCATTCATCCACCAAATCAAGACGATCAAGCTCGAGTTTTTTGGCAAACATGCCAGTCTCAACGTGAGGATGGAGGTTTTGAACATAAAAGGCAAGAGAATCAAGACTAAGCATCAAATTCGCTCCTGTCCCTTAGTCAGGGACCAGAGCGATAGGTTTGTGTCCTTACCTCTTCCAAATTTGGCGCTAAAACATTCTTTAGATTTTATTAAATGCTAGGAAAAAATCGATAAATTTGAAATCCAATTAAAGTTAGCATTTAACATTAGCGCATGGGTCTTTATTAATTAATTTTTGCCTTTTAAAAATCGAGTTTATTTAAAATTATAGGCATTAAATTAATTAATTATAAATAAAATGGGGCGCTTGATTTAAAATTTGTTTCATTTTACAAAGGTCGGCCTTTAAGTTTATTTTAAATTTGCCTTATTCACCAAAGTCGGCCTAGGGTCAATGTGAAGGTGAGCGCCTATAAAGGGAGGTGTTTATTTCATTTTCAAATCATCATTTTATCCTCTTTCATATGCGATTTTGGAGAAGACAAGGTGCGAAATTATCATCAAAGAGGAGTGCGTGTTTGTTTCAAGTAAGGCGAATTTGTTATCTTCAAGACATTGAAGACTCCTCCCCCAAGGTGGCAAATTGCTAAAGTGGACGTTCATTTGGAGAGAGATCACGTTGAAGCCATCAAATTTTGATTTGTGCCTAGGCGAATTCCTTTGTTTTGCATTTTAGAGTTAAACTCTCAAGTAAGGTATGACAAGATCCCTTGTTTTAATTTCGAATTTTGATCGTCATAGCCTTAAATTTTGAAATTTTGAATTCTAATAGCTCAATCGTCGTTTAGGAAATGATAACTCAAGGACTTATTATGAAGTTTCCTAAATTTAATCTCTAATCTAGTTATTCATTGCAAAATCATGTTGCTAATTTTGAAATGTTGTGTAGGCATCAAATGGAGATCTCATCAAGGAAAATCAAGCCGGATCAAGGACGGTCTTCGCCGGGACGATCAAGCCAGGACAGGGGCGACCTCTTTCAATCCAGCGTTCCAAGGTGTTGTGATGTTTTCACACATCGCCCCATTGCAAATGGGGAGCCATGTTTTTTTGCTCGTTTTGTTCGTTTTCGCTTTGCTTTTTTAGGGTTTTGTTAGTCAGTCAATTGTCTGGATTTAGGGTCGAGCCTTAGGGTTTTAATTTCTGTCTTTTCAGACCAAGAATCCAGTCGTTTTGAGAGCTTTTTGAGCTTCCCTTTCTAGGATGCAAATTTTGAATGCAATGAATTCGCCAGAATGGTCTAATTTTCAATTGGAATGTTGATGCAGAGCTTAAATTTGACTAAGTGTTGAAGATGAAATGTGAATTTTTGTCCAATTGAATATTTTGACCAAATTTTGACATTTTTGATTTTTGATCCTAGGCATCTCAAATGATTTGTTTTCGCCTTGTAAAGTGTTAAAATGTGAAAAATCATGTTATTTTGGCCTGTAGGAGCAAAATCGCTCCTGTCCCTCAGTGAAGGACCGGAGCTACAAATCAAATTTTGCCTTGTCCTTGCGAGATTTCGACGACTCGATGATTTGAAGACGTCCAAAGGGAGATGCTTTACCAAATGAATATAATTTGAGATGCAAAAATGAAGGAGAATGGTCCAGAATGCAAAGTTCGCTCCTGTCCCTCTCCAAGGGACCAGAGCGAAGTACCTTATAGCTCCCGTCCCTCTCCCAGGGACCAGAGCGATATCCTTCATTAGGCAAAATCCAGGCAAAAAACCAAGGCAAGTTTACGTTCAAAAGCAAGAGAAAGCATGAGATGAACTCATTGAATACAAATTGAAGATTTTAAAACGTCCACAGGGGTCTCAAAAGGCCTAGTTCGCTCCTGTCCCTCAGGAAGGGACCAGAGCGATTTTTGTTATAATTGCTTTTCTGGCCAAGTTACAGACGATGTCAAGGCATGGACGAATAGAGTAGAGCGTGACGAGTCCGTTGAATATAAACTTGGAACCTGGCAAAGTGAAATAAAGGCCACAAAAGGAAGATCGCTCCTGTCCCTCTCCAAGGGACCAGGGCGATACAGTGGTGATGTTGCTTCTCATGCGAGTGCAAGGTCGTTCCTCCCTAAGTTCAAGACCGATCCAAGTCAGGACAAGGTGGCAAAGGACATTTCAAGGCGTCTTCATCATGCACAAACACTCAAAGGTCGTTATAATGAAGAGATTTACACACTAAGACCTAGATCGCTCCTGTCCCTCAGGAAGGGACCAGAGCGATGTTGAATATATTGGTCATTTCTTGCAAGTTCTACGTAAGGTTAAAGTTTCACAAGGTCTTGGAGGGTCCATGGAAAGGTAGGAAGACGATACACAGAAATTTTGAACGTAAAATGTTCATCGTTTTGAACATGGAGCCCAGATCGCTCCTGTCCCTCTCGAAGGGACCAGGGCGATTTGCTTTGGATTCTCAATTTTGCCCCAAGTTCGTGCTAAGACAAGACTTCATAAGGATAAACAAGGTTCAAAGCATCATTTGAAGATAACTTGCAAGAGTTTTGAACGTCCAAACGTTGCTAGTCATGCTAAAGACTCACATCGCTCCTGTCCTTTGGACAAGGACCAGGGCGATCCTATCAAAGGCGCTCATGTTCCTTCAAAAACGAAACAAGGCAAGGTTAAGCAAGGCAAGGGACGACGTTTGGAAAACATCACAATGAAAGATCGAAGATCAAAGATGCATATTGAACGTGAAAACATGGAGATCGCTCCTGTCCTTTGGACAAGGACCAGGGCGATGAACATCCAAAGGCACTTAAGCACACATGCAAGACGATCTAACTCAAAGGACCCATCAAAATGATCGATATTGAACATGGAAAGGAAGGAGATGAACGTTGAAGTTGCAAGAATCAAGACAAAAATCATGAATCGCTCCTGTCCCTCTCCAAGGGACCAGGGCGATGAGGTACGTCCCTTTCATTTTCATAATTTTGGCGCCAAATAAACATTTCAAATTTCCCTTAAATGCTAAGTTCGATAAAATTGAAAATCCTATTTAAATTAGCATTTAATATGGCGTTGATCATTTATTAATTATTTTGCCTTTATTAAAAAATCGAAATTTATAAATTAAAAACGAAAGGCATTTAATTAATTATTAATTAATCTATAAAAAATCGAATTGGAGCGCTTTGGCATGTAGGTCGGCCTTGTTATTTAATTAAAAATCATTTAAAAATCGTTCAAAATTGCTATATTTTATCAAGTTGGCCTAAGGGATGAATTGAGGTGCAAGCGCTATATATAGGGGGGTGAAAACTATTATTTTCACATCATTATTTTTATCCCTCTACATGCGAATTAAGGAGAAAGAAGATAGTGCGAAGTGTGCTTGAAGGGGTGCGAATTCCATTCAAACCAAAGGTGGCGCTAATACATCAAAGGTGGTGCGATACTTCATTTGAGTGAATTTGCCAAGAGTTGAAGACCACATCAAAGGCGAACTTGAAGATCACGTTGAAGACAAAGGTGGCGAAGTTGATCTTTTGAGGAGATAACATTGAAGATCATTTATACCTCAATTTTGCCTAGGCGAATTTTGTCTTTTTGCATTCTAGAGTTAGCTCTCTTTTGAGGTATGGCGATTTGATTTTATTGCTTTTATTCATTCATCGTCATAGCTTAAATTTTGAATTCATAGCTCAATAGTCGTTTTTAGGAAATGATTAATAAGGGACGTATCATTAAGTTTCCTAAAATTTGCTCCCTAATTTATGTTATGTATTGCAAAATCATGTTTCTAATTTTGAAATGTTGTGTAGGCATCAAATGGAGATCTCATCAAGGAAAATCAAGCCGAATCAAGGACGATCTTCGCCAGGATGGTCTTTGCCGGGACATGGGCGACCTCTTTCAATCCAGCGTTCCAAGGCGAGGTACATCATCATCTTGCACATCAAGGACAAAAGGAGTTAGAACAAGGGCTCGTTGAAGAAGCAAATAATTCCAGATGAATTAATTAAAGCAAGCTTCTCAACAACATCAAGTTGAATATTTACCAAAGTTACAAGTGTCAGATGAGGTGGCATCCTAGTTATCACGTCTCCAATCGGTGAGGTCCATCTCAGCATGTCCAGATTCAATGTACTTAACTCATGGAAGGTGGCACAAACTCCGATGTACCTACCCCGGCTATCCATTGGTCGATTTTTCTAGAAGGGACATGTGTCCAAGCAATTCAATTTTGTCATTGGTCAAGCATTAAATGTTATGTAATGGTTGTAACAAACCCTAATTAGGGTTTTCATTGTAAAATCTTGGCCATTGATCTTGAATTGATCTAAGCCATCAAATTGTATTGTGGGCACTATATAAGCCCAGGCATTTCATTTGTAAAGGCTAATTAGCAATAAGTTAGAGATAGCATGTAAATAGTTGGAAGAGTTAGAATATAGTTGATAGAATAGCAATTAGAGTAGAATAGGAGGACAAGGCAAGAAATTGTTGCCATTGATTGTAAACAAACTCCATTTTCATTGAAGTAATGGTGAAATATGTCGTTTTCTTGCAATTTGCATGGTTTCTTGTTGAGTCTTCAATCTTAGATGGTAGATGATTAGATGAATGGAGGAAATGTGATTGATTAATGGTGGAATTCGTATATCCATACTACTAGCAGTTTGTTGATTGCAGACTTGCCTTGTGTAGTCAACTGGAATCGTTCAGCTTAAGCTCAATTTCAATTTGTTGCCTCTTCATTGATATGCATCAACTTGGATGGTATTTATGCCTGCGGTGATGATTTGAACATCATAAAGCTCCCTTAGAAGATCGCACTAGTCTTGTGTAGATGTTCCATTGATGTCAAAACAAGATCTAGTTAGAGTTTCATCAAAAATCAAATCATTGCTCCTACATTCTTAGTATTAGGATTAGATCCTCTCTTCGCCCTTATCCTTTTTTCATTTTTCAAATCTAAGTTAGTAAGAGCCTGTGTCCAGCAAAGCAGATCGGAAGTTCAATCATCACATGTAAGTCCCCTTGTGATCCCAGCAAATCACATCATACCACTGGAGCTTGTCCACACGTAGAGACCCTACATCAAAGAACCTTGGAGTCTACCTAACTGATCCTTTACGCGAATCTTCAGCAGTTAGAGACTATTTTCTCAAGAGAGGATAAGATGCCTATTGGTATTTTATTCTGTGTATGATTGTGTACAAAATACACGTCAACACAAGGCGAGGTACATCATCATCCTACACATCAAGGACACATGGAGTTAGGACAAGGGCTCGTTGAAGAAGCAAATAATTTTAGAAGAGTTAATCAAAGATAACTTCTCAACGCTACCAAATTGAGTATCAACCAAGTGTCAGACGAGGCGGCATCCTAGTCATCATTTCTCCAATCAGTGAGGTCCACCTCAGCATGTCCAGATTCAATGTACTTAACTCATGGAAGGTGGCACAAACTCCGATGTACCTACCCCGGCTATCCATTGGTCGATTTTTCTAGAGGGGACATGTGTCCAAGCAATATAATTTTATCATTGGTCAAGCATTAAAAGTTATGTAATGGTTGTAACAAACCCTAATTAGGGTTTTCATTGTTGAATCTTGGCCATTGATCTTGAATTGATCTAAGCCATCAAATTGTATTGTGGGCACTATATAAGCCCTGGCATTTCATTTTGTAAAGCAATTAGAGAGAGTTGTAAATAATAGAAAGCAGTTAGTAGATAGAGAGTAGTTAGAAATTGATAGAATAGTAATTAGAGTAGAATAGGAGGACAAGGCAAGAAATTGTTGCCATTGATTGTAAACAAACTCCATTTTCATTGAAGTAATGGTGAAGTGTGTCGTTTCTTGCAATTTGCATGGTTTCTTGTTGAGTCTTCAATCCTAGATGGTAGATGATTAGATGAATGGAGGAAATGCAATTGATTAATGGTGGAATTCGTATATCCATACTACTAGCAGTTTGTTGATTGCAGACTTGCCTTGTGTAGTCAACTGGAATCATTCAGCTTAAGCTCAATTTCAATTTGTCGCTTCTTCAATGATATGCATCAACTTGATGGTGTCTATGCCTGCGGTGATGATCTGAACATCATAAAGCTTCCCTTAGAAGATCGCACTAGCCTTGTGGAGATGGTCCATTGATGTCAAAACAAGACCTAGTTAGAGTTTCATCAAAAATCAAATCATTGCTCCTACATTCTTAGTATTAGGATTAGATCTTCTCTTCGCCCTCATCCTTTTTCCATTTTTTCAAATCTAAGCCAGTAAGAGCCTGTGTTCCAGCAAAGCAGATCGGAAGTTCAATCATCAGATGTAAGTCCCCTTGTGATTCCAGCAAATCACATCATACCACTGGAGTTTATCCACACATAGAGACCCTACTAACCAGAACATTGGAGTCATCCTAACTGATCCTTCATGCGAATCTTCAGCAGTTAGAGACTTTATTCAAGAGAGGATAAGATGCCTTTAGGTATTTTATTCTGTGTATGATGGTGTACAAAATACACGTCAACAGGTAGATCTCTCACCAACATAGCCAATCTTCTATGAAAAGGTTTTTGTCCTCCAAAAGGGTGAGACGAACCATGTTCAATCTCCAAACCCCAATGATTTCACAAGAGAGAAATAATATAATCTGCATATTCTAAATGATTCCCTCAACTCCTTTTTAATACTTTTTCCCACCAACTTTCGAAAAGCACCACCTAAAAATTGACTTTTTAATTTAAAATCCACTTTAGCTCTAAAAAGAACTTTTCATTAAAAAAAATAAAAAATTGACAAGCAAGGTCCCTGTTTTATGTGTCCATGATTTAAAACTTATCACCCCAGTTCCAGCAAACTATAACACTAAGGTGTTGGTAGAGTATTTCAGTATAATTTAAGCATCCTAAGTAAAAATAAAGAAAATAAGCCAATAATACATCCATTTTGCAGAAATTGTCAGAATGCGTCGGAATCAAAATCTGATTGCACTAGAGTGATCCCAATGATGAATGATGATAAATGAAGCCAACTGGGCAACTTACTATAAATTTATGCCCTCTCAAAGATTCTTAGAGACCACACAAGAAGCCAGAAATAACCTCCAAAAGTAGCATATGAATCCTTCAGACCATGTGAGCCCATTGGAAACATCAAATAACCCTTCAGGCAAGACAAACAACGGGGACGTTTCGGGGACTTGGGGATGGCCAAGGGACACTCCCCCCGCCATCCCCAAGATTGCCAAATCTGTGGGAAACATCCCGGAAACTTGGGGAGGGCAGTGATTCTCAAAGGGGACGTCCCCCGTCCCCAATATGGTTGGGGACGTCTGTGACGTCCCCTAACCGTCCTGGGGACGGCCAGCCGTCCCCCTCTTCCCAGCACATTTAAAAAACAAAAAGAACACTCAAATGCTTGGGTTCAAATTCCTTGGCGAACACAGAGATAACCCACAGTCCAAAGGGTGAACCTTGGCCGGACCTGAGCGAACCCAAGTGCAGACCCAGGCAAACCCATGGGTTGGGCCAGTCAAGTCACCAAAAAGTGACTTTTTCATATTAAAAAGCTAATTTTCTTTTGCCTTTTTGGGGCCAAAAACCCTAATTTTTTATTGAAATTCTGAACTATCAATTGAAATGGCATTTGGCATTGATCAATGATGAAGTAGCATACTATTAAATCTATTAGATTTGTAATTTTGTATATTTCTTTAAATTTTGCATATAATATGTATGTGTGTGTGTGTGTGTGTGTGTGTGTACAGACAAACCCAACCCATGAACCGAGTTCGCGTCGGTGAACCCGCTCCCGAACCCGAACCGGTAACTTAGCTTCATATTGAAGTTGTGAAGTATTAAAGAGAACAAGCCAATCAAAACATGCCAAGCTTGAGGTTACTTTACATGTCACCTTAGTGGCCCAAAACCAACCACCTGGCCTTCAAATGATTGATGCACAGTTCTCACCATGTGGCATAGACAAGGAAATGTGTCACAATTTTGCACCATCGTAGCTTGGGTAGACTCAACTTTTCAAAACTTGTGGTGTATGGAGAACATGCGATATGACACTACGTGGATTTAACTCTTCAGTCAGTCATGTCAAAGGGATTGAAGGAGAAACCTAGGCCCATGCATGTCATTGACACATGTCAACTGGGCCCACCATCACAACTTTATGTTTTCCAACTAGACCAACTCTCGAGCCTACAATGAACTATAGGGTGTGCAATACCAACAAGAGCCCTCCATGTGTGATTAACATAGCGCATCGCTGGAATACAACCAAACACTCACAAGGACACGTGACAGTAGGGGTGCATGATTGCGACTTTGGAAACGCGGAATATAAAGGAACTATGCAATGCAACAAAATCCTAACACTCGGCAGCAGCAAGGATTAAGGCAAGAACAACTAGACAAACACTTGGAAAGGCAACTTAAGTCATTTTAAAAGCACACCCGCTAATATACCCATGTCAATCACTAGGAAGGAGGCAGTCACAAAACAAATAGATAGCCTTAACCGGACAACTTAAAATCAAGATACTGATTGAATAAGTCACCGACAAAAAGAAAGAATAAGGCACAAGCATAACAAGGGCAACTAGGGCATAGGATTTAGGCATAGAGATCTCAAAAATTGCATGAGAAATCTTAGAAAAATTGCCATTCCTAACAGACTCCTCATATTAAGAGACATTTATTCTAACTACTTGTGTCCTAGACTTCTACCCTAGCATTCTAGTGACAATGTCTCCCCCTTGTTGGTAATGCATTTAAAGCACTAAATCAAGCACATCGATAATGCTACTTTGGTACAAAATCAAGTACATCGATAATGCTACTTTGGTACAGTTGTATCTTCTCCTCCACCACACTTTCTTGCTAGTCTAGAGCTGCCCACTCACCCATCATGATAAGGTTTTATCAAGCAGCTATTAACAGTTAGACATTCATTTGAACTGGGATCTACTTGGAGGAAGGTATTCCTCAAGAGTTTAGATGGAGTTTCATAACAAATTCATATTTACAGTAAATTGAGCTTTGTTCATTAGGTACTGCTGTATATAGTTTGCATCATTGACAAATTGAATTCAAAATATTCCATTCATTGTGTGCATTCTCTAGCTCTTTTTTTATTTCATTAGTCAGAAAAAAGAACGAAAAACAGACTAATTTAGATTCTAGGAAGACTTGAATTTACTTTTGTCCATTTACTTTTTCACATTTCTTGCAAATAGAATTGGCAGAAGGTTCTCACTGTTTAGGACTCACAGAATCTGTGAGGCCAAGGATCCCTCACACACTAAAACATTCAAACTCTTATCTACTCAAACCAAATTCTATTTTGTGTATCTTCATGCCTTTTGTTAACTGTATCTGACTAGTTTTGGCTAAGGGCATGCCCTTCCCATTTTTCCATTTCATTGTACCAGCTGAGTTCTTTCTTGGTCCCTTTGTCATGGTTTTCACCAAATCCTATCTACCATTGGCCCTTGTTCAGATCTCTTCGACATGTACTCCCCTATGGTTATATTTGGCTCAAAGCGGTCATCACATCATTCATCTGTGGCTATAGTCATCATGTGTTTATGGTGATTGTTAATCCATGATTAGTGTATATTTCCTTAAAATCAAATAACGTTCAATTGATTCAATTCTTCAGTCATGGTGGTCCTTTATTCTGGATATGCAATTAATAATTCTTCGTGGTTGTGTGCAAACAAATTGCAATTTAAGAGAAAATCCTGTTAATTTCACCTGTGAACATAGATAAATGATTACACAGAATGCACTCACACTAATTAAAAAAATTTCTCTAAGGAGAAAATACATTCGGAAATTGCAGCTCTGAAATAAATTTCGGATTCACATAAAAATAAATAAATGTCATTTACAATTCAATCATCAAATCTTCCTTTGTTTTCAGGGAAAAGTAACAGCAACTTGTATTAAAATTAGTACCTCAAATTCCTCAATTGATGACAGAGCTTTACGTAAGTTATCGTCAGTGACTGTTTCATGTAAGGCACACTCTGCTGCAACTTGAATTTCAGAAAGCTTCATTGGACCATCAAACAAAGCACGTGATGGGCTCAGACTGTTTGAAATTGCAGACACAGAGTTTGTTCGAGACATTGAACTTTTAGATGCAGGGGGTGAAGGTGACATTACAAAAACGTTATCTCCAGCTTGGCTGCAATATATTTATGTTATAAGAATACTTGAAATAGGAAAGACTTTTAAAGGGAGATGATTAAATAGTAGATGTTGATTTGTATTTAAGAGGGAAGACAAAAAACAAAAGCAATAAAGAAAAATCAGAGATAATCTTTACAACTAGCAACTACAGGACAATTTGCAATTGAATATCTGCATAAAAGAGCATAACTCAGAAAATTTAGTAATTAGACATCCGATACCAAGAATATAATTTTGTAATGTTACCTTTCCTTTGAAAGATGACGACCATCTAACAATTCAGATACATTCCCAGCTGACAATGATGCTCTCCTTCTGTTTGCCTCACGAAGGAGCATTGTAGGCCCTAATGGTAAATGCTTCCTCGTAATTCCAAAAGGCTTTGGATTTTGGTCTATGACCTATCAAGATGATCAAAACTTTATCAGCATAAATAACTGTTTGGGCATAGGCATAAAACATAAACAAATACAGATGTCTTAGCTTCAGAGAAGAAAGATAAGGAAAACTGCATTACAGAAATATGAAGCCTGTGTGGTTCTATGGGGAAAAGTGGCAAATGAATCGCAATAGGTTTGATGCTCGAAATAAGCATACCTTCTCTTTTGCAAGCACCATTGCTTCAGAATCAGGTGGAACTGATGGCCAAACCTCTGGTTTTGGCCAGGGTAGCATGCTCAAAGCTGCACTGCTCAACAAAAGCTGACAAGTATTTATATGATATATGGCTCAGAAATAAGCAAAACCATTATACTTTTAAGAATGAAATCCAGAATATCTAAAAGAGAAACGATGTACTAAAAATTTTTCTTTTAATTGAATGTAGAATGAGGTAGCAATTTCTGTGATAACTAGTTGTTCTCTAGGTGTGCTTTAGACAATTAAGCTTGTGCCCTAATAAAACACACCGTATGCAAAGAAAAGAAATACTAAGAGAGTCAAAATGATTTAGAATACCACCATAGAGAAATCATTTGGTCAACAATGTGAGGAACCTATCAAGATGACAAAAATTAAAGTGTAATGTGCCTATGGCCCCTTCAAGCTAACTAGCATCAACCATCAAAATCTTAAGTCCTTAAGACAGCTAAACTGTTTGCAAGGCCCAAGCATTGTCAAAAGTTATGCTCTATTACCAACTAATATGCACACTGGAATTATGCAATGCACGTAGGATTCATGCCTGTCGTAGAAGTACAAACCCTAACCACCCATCAAAGGGAATCATATAGCAGTCTGCAACAACCTCAACTGAAAAAACAAAGATAAGTGGAAAATGTCAGATCTAATCAACAACACCTATTACAATATTCCCTGATAATAAAGTAAGTTTTGTTGACCTATACAGCAAAATATCAAGTAAAAACTGAAACCCTGTTCATTAGTCAGCCTCTGTTTAATGGACAACTAAGCTAAATTTTGATGGTACATCATGAGGCAATCCCAGCCATGCCAGTGCTAATGGGATACTTGGGCACCCTCTCAGCTCCTGCATTTTGGCTGGGTATCAACACAAACAATTTGGGAAAACTGGTCAAATTAAATTGAAGGCCTCAAGCTGCACATCTCATTTGGCCGTACACATCTTGCAGTGGAAGGCAATTTGCAGATCATTATTTGTGTTATGATCAAGGGTAAATGTCATGATTGGAAGCTCAATTTCATTCTCAAGGAAGCAAGTGATTTAACCCACACTGTCAAGATAATTCCCTAGGGGCATGTTTTCTGCCAGTTGATCTGCCTGACTGCTTTGCAAACCAAAAGATTGATGGACTGGGATCCTCAAGTCATCACCTTTCCATCTGTGCATGGGTAGGCTTAGTTGACATGGTCTGAGATGAGGTTGACATCACTAAAACCCATCATGATTGAAAACATTATGCTATTTTATGCAAGTTACAATCTTCATAGCCATTTGTTAAAAGCATATATACATGTAACTATACATGTTGATGGCAATGTGGAGGAACACACACTGAATTACCAACCTGTTGTGACCATTTCACACATCGCCCCATCGCAAATGGGGACCCCCTCTTTTTGCTTGTTTTTCGCTCGTTTTCGCTTTTGTTTTTAGGGTTTTGCTAGTTGGTTGGTTGTCTGGATTTAGGGCCAAGCCTTAGGGTTTTAAATTTTGCCTTTTCAAGCCAAAATCCAGTTGTTTTTTGAGAGCTTTTGAGCTTCTTTTCCGGAATGCAAATTTTGAATGCAATGATTTCGCCAAAATGGTCTAATTTTCAATTAGAATGTTCATGCAGAGCTTAAATTTGTCTAAGTGTTGACCGTCAATGTGAATTTTTGTCTGATTGAATATTTTGACCAAATTTTGACCTTTTTGAATTTTGATCCTGGGCATTGGAATTGATTTGTTTTCGCCTCGTGAAGTGTTAAAATGTGAAAAATCTTGTTATTTGGCCTGTAGGAGCAAAATCGCTCCTGTCCCTCAGTGAAGGACGGGAGCTCAATTTCAAATATCTCTTCATCCTTGCAGAGTCCAGACAAATTTTACGTTTGAAGTGATGGAGAACGGCGAGATCTTTCCATTGAATATAAATTGAAGATTTTCATGAGCACAGAAATGCCTCCAGGAGGAAAATCGCTCCTGTCCCTCAGTGAAGGACCGGAGCTACAATTCAAATTTCGCCTTGTCCTTGCAAGATTTCGAGAGTTTAATGATTTGAGGACGTCCGAAGGAAGATACTTTGCCAAATGAATATAATTTGATATGCAAAAAACGAAGGAGAATGACCTACATTGACCAAATCGCTCCTGTCCCTCTCCAAGGGACCAGGGCGAGGTACCTTGTAGCTCTCGTCCCTCTCCCAGGGACCAGAGCGATTTCCTTCATTTTGCAAAATCCAGACAAAGGTCAAGGCAAGTTTACGTTCAAAAACAAAGGAGGACATGAGATGAACACATTGAATATAAATTGAAGATTTTTGGGACGTCCATACCAGTGTTAAATGCCTAGTTCGCTCCTGTCCCTCAGGAAGGGACCAGAGCGATTTTTGATATAATTGCTTTTCTTGCAAAGTTACAAATGATGTCAAGGCATGGACGAATAGAGTGAAGAAGGACGAGTCCGTTGAATATAAACTTGGAACCTGGCAAAGTGAGATAGTGGCCACAAGGGAAGGATCGCTCCTGTCCCTCTCCAAGGGACCAGGGCGATGATGATGATAATACTCTCTACACAAGTTCAAGGTCGTTCCTCCAAGGTTCAAGGCCGATCCAAGTCAAGACGAAGGGTGGCGAAGACATTTTAGAGCATTTCCACCAAGCGCAAGGTTGTAAAGGTCATCACATGGAAGGAATGTGCACTCTAAGACCCATATCGCTCCTGTCCCTCTCCAAGGGACCAGAGCGATATTTCCATTAAAGCATCGATTTCAAAAGACAAGCAAGTGTTAAGCTACCAAGAGGATCGAAAGGACGTCATTTCACGCAATGAAGATAATTGCAAGTTGGTATAAACAAGAACAAGCTCGCAATGATGAACTTCGCTCCTGTCCCTCAGGAAGGGACCAGGGCGATGTTGGATATATTGGCCATTTTATGCAAGATTTACGTAAGATCAAGGGTTCACAACGTCTTAGAGGGTCCATGGTATGATAACAAAATGATAAACAAGAGTTTTGAACGTGAAATGATCATCATTTTGAGCATGGAGACTATATCGCTCCTGTCCCTCTCCAAGGGACCAGGGCGATTTGCTTTGGATCCTTCGTTTTACTTCAAGTACGTGTTAAGTCAAGACTCCATAAGGATAAACAAGGTTCAAGCCATCATTTGATGATAACATACAAGAGTTTTAAACGTCCAAACATTGCTAATCAAGGTAAAAGCTCATATCGCTCCTGTCCTTTGGACAAGGACCAAGGCGATTCTATCAAAAACACTCACGTTCCTACAAAGATCAAAGCGAAGCGAGGTTAGCAAGGTAAGGGACATAGTTGGGAAGACGTTGCAAAGGAGATCGAAGTTTAAAAGCCGCCAAGATCATGGAGACTATATCGCTCCTGTCCCTCCCCAAGGGACAAGGGCGATGGTCCCTTTAATACGTCCAAACGCATAATGAAGACAAATGGAGTAAGCGCAAAGGACACAAGCAATGATATTATTCGCCTTACAATGAAGGTTCGAAGGTCAAAGATACAAGATGAACATAAAGACATGGAGATCGCTCCTGTCCCTCTCCAAGGGACAAGGGCGATGTTAGGCCAAACACATGATATTCTTTGAAAATCACGTTAAGACAAGGACGCACAAGGTTTTAAATGGCATCGGGAAGATGATACAAGGAAAGGATCGTACCAAAATGGAGAATTTCGAGCAAAAACATGGAGATCGCTCCTGTCCCTCTCCAAGGGACCAGGGCGATAATGGTCATAAGATGCATTTGCTCGCACAAGAAAGAAATTCAAATTCGAAGGACCACCAGATGATCGATTTGGAACGTGGAAATGAAGGAGTTGAACGTTGAAAACGCAAGAATCAAGACCAAAATCATGGATCGCTCCTGTCCCTCTCCAAGGGACCAGAGCGATGAGGTACGTCCCTTTATTTTCATATTTTTGGCGCCAAATTAAACAATTCGAATTTCCTTAAGTGCTAAATCGATTTAAAATTTGAAAATCCATTTTTATTTGGCATTTAATATGGCGTTATCTCTTGTTAATTATTTTTTGCCTTTATTTAAAATCGAAATTCTCATTTAAAAAACGCAAGGCATTAATAGTTAATTATTTAATTAATAAAAAATCGAATTGGAGCGCTCATATATGGAGGTCGGCCTTGTCATTTCATTACAAATCATTTAAAAAGATGGTTTTATTTTTATCAAGTCGGCCTAAGGGGTGAAAGATGAGAGCGCTATATAAAGGGGGGTGAAAACTATTATTTTCACATCATTATTTTACCTCTCTACATGCGAATTAAGGAAGACGAAGGAAAGTGTTAAGTGTGTTCGAAGGTGGTGCGAGTTTCATTCATCCAAGGGTGGCGCACTTAGCTATCAAAGGTGGTGCGATTCCAAACCAAAGGTGGTGCGAATTTGAAGATCACGCCTAAGGCGAATTTGCTAAAGACTTGGAGATTTATTTGTGCGAACTTGAAGATCCATTTGAGACCACGTCAAAGGCAATAATTGAAGATCACGTTCTCTCCAGATGTGGCAAAGTCAATTTTGAGGAGATCATATTGAAGATTATCTTATACCTCAAATTTTGCCTAGGCGAATTTTGTTTTTGCATTCTAGAGTTAGCTCTCTATCGAGGTATGGCGATTTAATTGTTATTGTTTTATTCATTCATCGTCATATTTCAAATTTTGAAATTTTGATTCTTGAATTTCCCTTAGCTCAATCATTGTATTTTAGGAAATGATAACTCTAGAGACTTATCATGAGATTTCCTAAAATTTATCTCTCTTATTTACGTTATTTATTGCAAAATTCATTTCTTATAATGAAATGTTGTGTAGGTATGGCGACCCCAAAGGCGGGAGCATCCACCAGTCGCTCGGCTCTCATGAAAGAAGATCAGAAGACCGAAGAAGTGGAGACCAAGATCGTGTCCAAGTGGAGCAACATTGGAGATACAAACTTGGGGAACTTTAGCACGAAGAAGTTCCGAGAGGTCCCTTACATCGGCAAGCCATCACCTGTCGCCCGGAGAATAATAGAGAGTGGCATCATCAAGGCGGCCGGTTTTCCTCCAGCCATTCAGTGCCACGAGTTAATGATCGAGTGTGCCCGTCATTACAATCCGCAGTCCAGGACAATTGTGTCCAACGAAGGAAACACTTTGGCGTACCTTTCAGAGGAAGCCATAAGTGAAGCCTTCCATCTTCCAGAGCACAGGGACATGATATACAAGAGTATTGAAGGAGCCAGATCAGTGTACGATGATGATCCAGATGCTTGCTTAAGCATAATCAACAAGAACTGGCTACTCAAGAGTCGTCCCCGTCTGAGCAAAGTACCGAACACACCACACAGGATTGATTTCCAAGAGGAGTACAGAGATTTGATTACCATGCTCAACAGAGTTACAGGAGCACCTCATTTTGAGAAATGGATGTTTTACTTCATCCAGGTGATTGTTCAAGGAAAGGGTACAATACATTGGGCTAGGATAATTAGCCATTGCTTAGACGTACAGTTGAGAAGACTCAGGGCTACTAAGTCCTTCCACATGAGTTCATACGTCATCTATGCCTTAATCAGGAGCGTTGAGTACGCAGGACTACCTCACAGAGGAGTGATTGGAAGAGGACCCGGCGAGGTCAGAGTTTGTGAATCCTATACCTACTTGCATCATCCACCAGGGAAGAACTACAAGTTAATCAATGATACTTTCACGATGAACATCACAAGGACGTTGCAAGGAGGGATTCACAACAGATTATCTCAGGATGCCCAGGAATTTATCAAGAGGTACGGTGCTTGGTTCATTCAGTTTCCCAAGTTCACTTACATTAGAGTGTATGGATGTCCTTTACCTCCATACATGTTGCCGAGGTACCCGACAGATAGAATTGTGTTACTTGAAGTAACAAGGCAGTTGGCAGCATATGTGAAGGCATTCAGACACAGACATCAGAATGGAGTTCAGGTACCTATTATTTTGGGTAATTCAGTTGAGGTATGTCCTAATGTCTTAGCCATGGATGACGCAGAGAAGGAGTTAGCCTTGTATCCCTTTTCATCTTTTGTTTGGAGGAATAGTTTTGATCCACATGGACACTTAGAGGAGACGGTCGGTAGAAGATTTAGACATGAGTACCAGATTGAAGATTTTATGATGAATCTCCTAGATGATCTCGAAGTGAAACGAAAGATACATTCTAGATTGCCTTTGGATTTCATCAGGAAATGTAAGATTTACAGAGTAGCCGACCAAGCTCAGGACAACGGCAGGCACATCCAATCTTCATATGATAGAGAAAGCAAAACAATAAGTTTGAATTGGAATGAGCCCGAGGCCGTGGATTTAAATGATTTGATGGCACCAGTCTTGTCTTGTACTCGTAGATGGGTAGACGTTCAGCATCAGAAGTTGAGAGAACAGGGCATAGCCATGTCTTTTACTTTGGAAGAAAAGCCAGCCGAAGGTGGAGCCAGTGTTAGTGAAGGCAATCCTAATCCTAGGAATTCAGGTGAAGGTAACCTTCGATGTGCCAGTGAGGGCAATCTCCATTCGAGAGGTTCGAAGAGAAAGGAAAGATCAGAACAGAAAGAGCCTTCCAAGAGAAAGCAAGGTGCCAACAAAGATCAAATACCAGGTACTTCTTCCAGGCCAGAGGATAGAACAGTTCGAGTAGAAGAGTCCATGGAATCGATGGTACAGAATGACAGACAGGAAGAAGAACAGGCACAGCATGTTTCATCCGATGGATCTCTCCAAGACTATGATTTAGATAATGATAATGAAGTGACATCTCCTCCCAGACAAGAAGAAATGGTACATAAAGAAATTCAAGTTCAAGAGACAAGATCGAATATCCCAGATTGGTTGAAGGAAAGATTGACTAAGGTGATCGTAATTGAGGACGAGGACAGTGCAATTGATTTAGAGAGCCTCGTAGGACGTTCACATATGACAATAGAGAAGAAGAAGGCTACAAAGATGTCCAAGATGATTCGAGATGAGACTGGATCTAGAAAATTGCAGATAGCTACACCGGCAGCAGACAAATATGAGGGTGAGATCCTAGCAGAGGACTATCATATACAGACTATTGAGTTAGGACCTTTTACAGCAGAGCAGACTTTAGATGATGCCACCGACACATTTGAGGCATTGAAAGACAAGCTTAGAGAAGAAGTGGAAAAGAATAGAAAGCTTGAGAGAGAGAGAGGTGCATGGAGGACATATTTCAGTCACATCAATGAACCTTTGGGACGTCAGGATCCAGTTAGATCACCATTGCAGGCATTGCCCCTTCAATCAATCAATGAAGCAGAAAGATTCAGGAACCTGGTCCAGCGTACATGTGGTTGGATGGATAGATCTCACACGGTGGCCATTGAGTTTGTTACAAGGATGTCGAAGATCACCCATCAGGCTATCCAAGTTCTTGAGATTATTCACAGATTGATGGCAACAGTAGCTGCATTTGCCCATACCAAGGACGTTGTCATCCCTGTCTTGAAAGTTATAAGACACACATCCAGAAGAATTTTAGCACAAGAGAGGATCTTAGAAGGTGATTCTCACAGTTTGTTTCAGTGGTCAACCTTACTACATATAAAGAGTGTTCTCTTTGAGGACATCAGTGTTAGATGTGGTCAAGTTGAGGAGGTGATCAATCCGATCCAGGACAAAGTATTTGAGGTACTTCGTACCATTCTTGGCAGAAGGATCGAGGTCGAGACAGATGTGGATTTACAAGAATTTGAGGATAGAATCAAGATCATCTTTCGCAAGGACGCAGATGTTACAGATGAGCAGTATGATCAGATGTATGCCACCATGCTCCTGATTGATAGAACAAAGGAACTTGAACCTACTTGGGACACAGCTCTTCTAGATGCATTTGATCAGGTTATCCACTTAGAAGAGAGTATCAAGAATCTTCCCGAGATTCCAAGCACAGAAATCGAAGGAATCGTGACAAAATTCATTGCATATGCTAAGAAAGAGAATTGGAAAGGGAATAAGATTCTAGATGAAAGGTTGTTACAGATGACATGACATCTTATTTCTCATTGGCTGATACCTCCTAGATTTTTGTGCCAAATTTAATATTTGGCTATGTATTTAATGTTGTTCAGTAAAAAGGAGGTCATTTGTAACAAACCCTAATTAGGGTTTAGGTGTCATGATCTTGTCCATTGATTTACTTTCAATCTGGACCTTTCATTGTAATTGGGGATGCTATTTATACCCCCATTTTTCATTTCATTGAAGAATAAGAAAATAGTGAATAAGTGAGAGAGATAATAGTTGATTAGAGTTAGAAGCAATTTTTATTTTGTAGCAAGATTGAGTCTTGAAGAGAGGAATTCAAGCAATTGTTGTATATGATGACTTGGAAATCAATAAAATATTGAAGTTATGGTGTTTTGTTGCAAGTTTCTTGAGTTATCTTCATGGTTGTTGGATGTATTTGAATCACGCTCAATCGAAGTAGTTTGTTAATTTGAAAGACTAAGTGTGAGATTTGATATTTGGTAGGATTCGCAATCCAAACCACTAGCTTCTTGCTGATTGTAGGAACGCCTTGCGTGGTCAACTGGAAAACATTTTGAGTCCTTAACCTTCAAGCATTTTCGCATCTAGGATATGTACCTTCGTAGTAGTGTCCTTGGTCTTTGATGCATTGAATACCATTATTACCCTAGAAGATCGCACTAATTTCAATTGAGTTGTTATCTTATGGCAAAATTGAAGTTGGTTGAGTCTTGCCAAATCTCATTCATGCTAAGTCATTCATAGGGTTAGGCTAGATTAGACTTTCTTAAACCCTGTCCTTTTTCCATTTTTTGAAAATTCCTTTTAGTCTAGTAAAATCTTCGAACTTTTGAATCCGTAAGACGCCTTGGAGGAAACAGCAAATCACATCATACCACTAAAAAGCTTGTCCACACGTGGAGACCCCACTAAAAGAACCTTGGAGTCCATCTAACTGATCCTTTTTGCAGATCTTCAGCAGTTAGAGACTATTTTCTCAAGAGAGGATAAGATACCTATTGGTATTTTATTCTGTGTATGATTGTGTATAAAATACACGTCAACACAACCCTACCCAGTATATATATCCTGAGGTATTCCTCCCTCTTTCATTCCTTAATAGAAGTATTATCTTGCCATCTCTGTTATTTCTTTTCAAACAAGTTGATCTACCTCTTACTCTCTCTGATTTAGCAACAATGGCTTTCTACAATGAGTCCTAACTACAAAGAGTTGAAAGTCACTTTCAACATTATGGATTCATATACACCTCGTTTAGTTCATGTAGTCCTCAATGATCAAGCCGTGGATTTTCATCACTCTAATGGAAAGCTCACATCTACAAGCAAATAACCTAGTGAAGAGAGGAGGTCATCTGATGTTGATAAACTTAGGTTCATGAGTCATGACTGAGGTAGGGCTTGAAGATTCAAGTGCCCTTTCGCAAGAACAATTAGTGGTCTTATAAGTGGAACGTGAAGAGAGGAGGTCCATGGACATGAAGCATATTTCTTTGTCCACAACCAATGTGTTTCGGCCTCACAGTATGAGGCACCACCTTCTCTTCGTAGAGAATCCACTCTTGCTCTTCCCTTTGATTTCATTCAATGCATTTTCCTGATTGAAGGAGCAAGAAGCCTTCCCTCCTTGATGTTAAAAGGGATGCTCTTAGACAACTCCCAATTCCAAATTTGGGAGGTTTGGGAAAAGCAATAGCGCCACTGATGAGGTTCACTTTGGTTTTGGTTGCGCTCATATTGCTCTTGTGTCAATAGCGAGTGTTCTACTTGTCATAATGGTGGTGGAGCTATTGGCCTCATGTCAAATGGTGCAACCACTATTAGCACTAGTGATGTTAATTGTGGTATTCAAGATGCTGCTTTGTCCTACAATAGTCAATGTTATCAATTCAGGGGTACTCGTTGCAGTTTTTTAGTGGAAGTTGTTATCACCCCCCATGGGCCCTTTCTGTTTCTGATGTCATCTAGATCAGGTTATTACAATTGCAGATACTCCCTTAATTACATACATCAATCTCAATTACTTACATCCCAAGATCCTTTATGTTTCATATAATGGAGGAAGATCAAACATTCCATCTTGTCTCAAGTCGCTTATCATTTCTCCCATCTTGAGCGTGCATGAACAAACTTCTTCATCAAGGACAATTCCTTCTTGAAGGGTACTGTATCTATTTTGAACTAAGTCTTCCATTTCTGACTCCTGATGATCTTCAATAACTTGCAATTTTGTATATTCATTCGCTTCAATATGCTGAGAGTTGCCTTGGGCGGTTCACCTTGCTTGGATGTATTCCATTGTTTCTTTGATCTTTACTCCAATGGCCTCTCGTTCTAGTGTGATGTAGGAACAATCTTCATCTACTTGAATGCATGATTCAATATCTTCTTCTGATTTCCTTCTTGATGAGGTTGCAATGCATGTTTTATCTGCAGGACTAAGATGCTCGTTCCAGATGCATTTCCTTGGCAACTCTAATAAAAGCAAAGATTAGACAATCGCCTCGGACTCGCCAAACTTGGCGAGTCCGAGTACGAGACATCCCCCCAAGTCTGGCGGGCTCGGACTTGGACTCGTCCGAGTCCAGAGGCCGAAATCGCCAGACTCGCCAAGTTGGCGAGTTTGGCATAAACTCGCAAAACTCGGCGAGTCCCATGCCTGGGACTTGACCGGCGGCAAGGCCCAAAAAGGCAAAAAGAAAAAAGCATTTTTTATACATTTTTAACTTCTTTATTTTATGTTATTTATCCTCCAACCCTAAAAGTGAACTTCATTTCATTCATTTGGAAAAATACGAGGAGAAAAGTGAGTTGTGAAGAAAAACAAGGGTGCATTGAAGAAAAACCAGCAAGGATGAAGTTCAAGATTACTTCCATTTATCACATTGGGGCTGCATTGTGTTTGGATTTGGTGCATCAAGAGTTGGATAGGAAGAGTTTGCAGCTCATTTCAAGCTTGTTGTAAAATATAAGATTGTTTTTTTGAAGATTTTTTGTTTCTTGTATGCAAAAATTCCATTTTCTATTCATTTATTTAGAAAGTTTTACATTTTCTTCCAAAATCTTTGGTATGTTTGTAAATTTATTATGTTTTATTGCAGCAAACTTCACTTTATTATTTGCCTCAACTTCAAGTTTCACAAAACTATCCTACAATGTCTACTTCAACTTCTAGACCCCCCATTAGAAAGGACCCTGATTGGAAATATCATGAGGATTTTCCAGGGCAAGGAAAGGGGCAAACAAAATGTACATTTTGCAAAACAATATTCCATGGAGGTATATATAGACTAAAATACCATATTTTTGGTGTGCATGGACATGATGCCGAACCATGCCTAAAAGCACTCCCTGAGGCCGTACGTGATTGTTATATAATGGTTGAGGAAATTGAAAGGAAAAAAAAACAAAAGGAGGATCGAGTGGCCATTGGGAGAAAGGCAACTTTAGGAAGAGGGACACAGTTAGGTTGTGTTGGTGCTTCTGCTTCTACTTCTGTAAGTGGCAGTGCCACCGCCACTTCTCATGCTCCTAGCACTAGTAGTTGTAGTGGGAGTGTTAGCATTGGACCTAGGATTCGTAAATCTAGGTTGGATACCTTCTTTGTGCCTCACACTACTCTCGGGTCCCAACAGTCGCTTGAAGGCATGCGTTGGAACAAGGAGGTCCATTATGCCGCTAAAATGGTAGTTGGCAGGTTTTGGGTCTACAGTAGTATTCCATTCTTTACAGCCAGGTGAATGTTTTATAACTTTTATGTTTGATTGTTTTAATTTTTATACTTTGATTCTCTTTGGTTTATTTTTTCTCGTACATACTACATAGTACATAGATGATAGAACATACTTAACTTATCTCATTGAATTTATTTGTGGCAGGTCTCCTTATTGGCAAGAAATGGTTGATGCCCTTACCATATGCGGGGCGGGGTTCAAAGCCCCTACTGAGAGTGATTTGAGGGGACCCATTTTGTCTCAATTGGTGGATGATGTGAAGAATGAATCAGATGAACAACGCCAGATATGGAGCACTAAAGGTTGCACCATCATGACTGATGGTTGGACGGATAGGAGAAATAGAACTCTCCTTAATTTTCTTGTTTCTTCCACAGGTGATTTATTAATTTTAGTTTCATATAGTCTTTAATTTTTATTTTTTATTTCAGGGGGCACCGTTTTCATCAAGTCCATTGATCCCTCCGCCCATTGCAAGAATGCCACCTACCTATGTGAGCAGATAGAGGTGATTGATGAGGTGGGTGAGGAGAACGTGGTACAGGTGGTGACTGACAATGCAGCAAATTATGTTGCTGCGGGTAAACTTTTGATTACAAACTAATTTTGTTTGCAAATTAATTACTATTTTGTACCTCCATTAATTACAATTTACAATGCAACAAATTATGTTGCTGCAGGTAGACTATTGATGGAGAGGCGCCCATCTATAGTTTGGATTCCATGTGCTGCCCATTGCATTGACCTCATGTTGGAGGATATTGGAAAACTCCCATGGGTCAAGAGATGTGTAGAAAGGGCGAGAAATGTGTGCAAATTTGTATATAATCATTCATGGGTGTTGGCTCTTATGAGACAATACACAGAGCAAAATGAGTTGCATCGTCCAAGAATCACAAGATTTTCCACAAACTTCATCACATTGCAGTCCATGCTTAGCTCTAAGTCGGCCTTGAGACGTATGATTGTTGGTGAGGAGTGGTCTTCCTCATCCTATGCTGCCACCCCTGCAGGGAAAGATATGGCAAACTGCATTTTTGATGAGCGAGACTTTTGGGTCCCTTGTGATGAGATAGTGAAGGTAAATTTTTTATAAATTCTACAATTTAACTTTGTTTTATAACTTATTATATGTATTCTCTTATTTGCTCATTTTTCTAAATTACACAATATTTTCAATTTTGCAGTTTGTTAAGCCCTTGGTGGATTTGTTGCGAGTTGCGGATGGAGAAAAGCCCGCAATGGGCTATATATATGAGGGCATGGATAGGGCGAAGGAGGGCATCAAATCTGTCTATGGAGGAGATGAGAGCAAGTATGGTCCCATTTGGGAGACCATTGATAGGAGATGGCATCATCAGCTTCATAGGCCCATCCATGTAGCAACCTATTATCTGAATCCGACATTCCATTTTATCCCTTCTTTCAAGGCTGATGTGGAGGTCCTTAATGGGCTATACTCGATCATGGAGAAGATGGCACCTGCTGGTACTACTCAGATAGAGCTTATTCGAGAGCTACAGTTGTTCTCAGATGCACAAGGGGAGACCATCTCTCGTCCTGTCGCCAAAGATGGTAGGACAACTATGATGCCAGGTAAAAATAAATTGTAAGGTTTAATTTTAGTTTTATTGTATATTGTAACTTGTTAAATGAGTTCATGAGTGAGACTGATTTTATTTATTTTTCTCATTTCAAACTCAAATCATTGGTGGAGCTTTTTTGGCCCAATGACACCAAATATTCAAAAGTTGGCCATTCTCATCTTGAGCCAGCCATGCAACGCATCTGGTTGTGAGCGCAATTGGAGTATGTTTGAGCACATACACTCCAAGAGGCGCAATAGATTATCTGTGGAGAAGATGAATGATCTCGTCTTTGTTCACTACAACCTCCGCCTGAGAATGAGAAAGAATGCGTTAGTTGACATCTCTCCTATCATTCTAGATGAGGTTGATCTTGAAGCAGAGTGGGCCAATGAGAGTCAGACAGATCTTGCGATTCCTGCGGCTGTCTTTAGCGATGATGACACTGATTGGATCGGCCAGGTAGATATAGAGGCTGAGGCTGTAGCCATGGCAGAGGAGGAGCAGAGAGCACGAGCAGAGACAGGAGATACTGAGAGTGACACAGTTGTTCCTGATGTTGGTGAGCATGGCATGGTGTCACGGGGAGCGACTATGGCTGTTGAATCATCCAAGACCTACCTTAAACGCCTTCACAGGGGGCCAGGGCGAGAGGGTGCACGCTCCTCTGAGCCATAGGCTAGTAGTTGTATTTACCTTTGGTATTTGTGTGGAACATTTGATGATGATCATATGATGACATGGATTTTTTATTCCATGAGTTTTGTAATATTGTATACATTTGACAATATTTATATATTTATGTTTGTTATTTCCTTCAGCTACAATTTGCATTTATGCTTATGTGATTGATGTATACTTGTGTATGTAATCAAATGAGCCGAGTTTGATAATGTTATTGTGTCTTTAAGGTGTATTCAATAAAGGGTGCATGAAACAAGTTTTAAATCTTTAAAAATCTCTAAATTTCTTGAGTTTTTCACTTTTCCGAGTCCAGCCGAGTCTGACTCCGAGTCCCGAGTCCGAGTTGGATTCGGCCTTGCCAAGTCCGAGCCGAGTCCGAGTCCTATTTCTTTGATCCTAAGTGACCTCTAGCTTGGTTGATGGCCTCTTCACACATACAACAAGTGAATTCTGAATGTGGTTCATTGTAAATCCTACACCAACGAGGAAGCAACACGCCCTTCAAGTGGACATTACCTTGTTCTATCTGATTTTGAATTCTAAGTATGAACCTTGTGAAAGGATCATTTCCATTGCCCTCATCATCAGGCTTTATGCACAATTCTGGTTTTGGAACATCCCAAAAGAAAAAATTTCCTTGTAGAACCAATTCTATCCTTGACAAGAATGCCAAGCAATTGACCTCATCATGTACGTTTGTTTCACGAATCCGGCATCTCCCTGGTACGGCAAATCGAAACAAATTCCTAGGGTGCAATTGCGCATTCAAATTTTCTTGAATTTGAGCAATATCTATGAGGAGACTGTCCTGACAGCAAGAAATATGGAACAGACGCCCATCTATAGAGAAATCTCTTTTTTTTTTTCCATTTTCTAATTTTTTTTTAATTGTTTTTCAAGTTTTCACTTTTTTGGGATTTTTTGACATAAAAGAGAAATGCCATATCTCCGATTTGGCATTTCAAAGTTCACACTAATTCTCTCCAGCTGAATTTCTCCACTTGTAAAATATCCAGCCCTCCTTCTAGCGCCATTTTATGTTGGTGTACGTTTTATCATCTACCAAACATTAGAATAAGATACCCAAAGGTATTCTATCCTCTCCTTAAAAATCACTGTTGATTCCAAGGTCTATATGTGCGAACAAGCGACTTTAGTGGGATAGCTACTTGGGTAGTGTATGCTGAAAATTTCAAGGGGGACTTATGTTTACGAATGTCTTTCAAGCTTCTGGACTAAGATAGATTTATCAATTTCAGGCTCTTTCTCTTTTTTGGGTTTTCCGGGATTTAGACTTTCAAAAAGGGGAAAAGGGGATAGGGTTAAGAAAGCTGATCTAAACCTATGAACTCTGGAGATGGTATTAACTAGGTGTTCTCGGGAAACCGCACTTTGCTTCGCCACACGAAGGACAACTACACAAAGCGGGTGCAATCTTCAATGGGTTGTGCTTATGATCGAAGTTTTGGCATACACAGGGGATAGGCTCAGACTAACTTTGCACAGTGAAATGGAAATCATCCATTCACCAAAAGTATGAGCAGAGATACACCGTCAATTAATACTTATCAAATCCTTCATGCAATTGTAACAACTTTGAAAGCAAATCTAAATTAACTTCTAATTAATGTGTTGAGGAAATTGAAACCATGCTAATCATTCAAATAAAAAAGATTACAAAGCCTTAAGAGAAAGCGCACATGCAATGTATTATTTGAAAAATGACCTTCACGCAACAATATATCAAAAACCTCACACTCTCCAAATGAGAGGAGGGAGCCTTATATAGTTTCTCAGAAAATAATGAACGGCCGAGATCAAACAGTGATCAAGGGCCCAGATTGAAAGTTACAAACCCTAATTAGGGTTTCCCAAAACTAACTACCCCTCGACCAATGAAAAAATTACATTTGGGACACTTGTCCTTGCCAAATATGAACCAACAATAAAAATAGAAGGTTGTTGCATTGTGAAGTGTGCCCTTCTAGAAGCTTCTGGATAGGTCAAGTTCATTGAAACTAGACATGCTGACTCGGAACAATCTGATTGCTTGGAAGATGACGAGGCACCACCTCAGCGTGTTGGATGTCTTTTCTAAATTCTCCAATTTGTGTGAAGAAATAGCCTAAGTATGGAAATTTGTTCCTTCTTGTCACCATCTGATCCTGATTGGGAGCTTGTCTTTGACTCTTCAGGAGATGAAATCCTTCAAGAAGTTGTCCCGATCGCTCCCGTAGGATGAAACTTCCCAAGAAGTCTGAAATTCTTTTTATCAAGTCTGAGGACTTTTCTTTCATGATTCCTTGAGATTCAAAGAAGAATTCCTCTAGGCCTTCGCCATAATAGCTCTTCCCATACTTAGCCAAATTTTGGCCATCTTTATGCTCGGACGAACTTTGCTTGTGGATTTGTCTTCAATTCTAAATTTGGCCTGAACTCCATTTGTGTTTTCTGTGACGATCCCGCCTTCAGCTACCAATTTATGTTGCACGGGAGGAAGGTAAAAAGCTCTGGATAACTCCTCACAAATATGAATTGATGTGATCACGTTCAGCCATCATCCAAAACCTGCAAAACCCAAAGAAATTAAATTAGAATCCTCATTTTGAGTGTAAGCTTTGAAGGTTTGATGGCAAAGTGTGCTCTGATTCTCCACTTCCTCAACACTTCTAGCTTTCAACAAGCTGTGAACACTCCGATTTGAAGGTTTGGGAGTGAAATTTGACTTTGATTACTCCTATCACCTTCAAATTTTCAGAAAATATGTGGATTTTCTCTTCAAAACAGTCAAGAATCTCCTTCAATCTGCATGTGAACTAGTTGAAAATGGTTGAAAATCTCAAACTTATACTTGGAATCACACTTAAAATCTTCTTTCAACTTGCAAAACTCTTAAAACTTCTCTCAAAATATTCTTCACCTGAAGAAAACATCTCTTAATTGCTCTCAACTTACTCAAGAAATTCGAACCTCATGTGTAAAAATGAGAGTGAATGAAATATTTGTATGAGGGTTCAATTTTATAATTAGAAACTCATAAAATCTCTTCAAAACTTGTTTCTAATCCTTCCCTAGTCTTTTGAATCTGCAGAGAATGTTTCTAATTTGATCTTTAGTTTGCAAATTGAATTCAATCTTCTATATTCTTCTTTCAAAACTTTCCAAATCTGCACTCAGTTCAAACTTGGATGATAGATTATGCTGTCATCATCTTCTTGTCTTCCATTTTAGCAAGTTTGTGTTGGTGTTGGAAATAAGCCACACCAAGACCGACAATGGACTAGTCCAAGAGGGGCCAATAGCTTAGTGGTAGAGCACTCCAGCAGTGTATGGAAGGTCCTAGGTTCGAGTCCTAGCTGGTCCATGTCTCAACATGGTATCAGAGCCAGGTCCAGGCTAGGAGCCCCAAGCACTCGAGAGGTGTGGCTTAAGGGGGGGTGTTGGTGTTGGAAATAAGCCACACCTGGTCCGACGATGGACTGGTCCAAGAGGGGCCAGTAGCTCAGTGGTAGAGCACTCCAGCAGCATATGGAAGGTCCTAGGTTCGAGTCCTAGCTGGTCCTAGGTTCGAGCCCTAGCTGGTCCATGTCTCAACAGTATCTTTCTTGGGCGGACTTATTTCAAGTTGGGAACTAAACAAGGCACCACACTCCAGCATAGGGTGGAATTTGGAAGATTGGTGGAAAAAGACAAGGTACCATACTTCATATTCATTCATACTTAACCAAAATCTGATCATTTCATCTTGAACTTGAACTCCCATTCAGCTTAACACCTAATCATACCATGATCTGATCATTTTCAAGGCATACTTTGGAGTTTGTTTGATCTTTCATCAGTGAGGCGGACTTCAACTAACTCATGACACCACACTTGTTCATCTTTTGGGGCGAAGTTTAGAGAGTTTGTGGCACCACACAATCATCTTCATTAATACTTCCAAGGGCGGACTTTATGAAGTTCATGGAACAGCTCTTTCAAACATAGGGCGGAGTTTTTGAAACTCATGGAACAGCACTTGGAACCAAACTATTCACCTTGGGCGGAGTTTCTTGAGCACATGGAACAAGTCTTAGCACTTCATCAAGTAGGGCGGAGATTTTCAAACCTTTGGAACCTTTTATCTGCAGTAGGGCGGACTTTGCTGAAGT
Organism: Cryptomeria japonica; assembly: GCF_030272615.1. Taxonomy (NCBI): domain Eukaryota; kingdom Viridiplantae; phylum Streptophyta; class Pinopsida; order Cupressales; family Cupressaceae; genus Cryptomeria; species Cryptomeria japonica. The sequence goes on along the minus strand of NC_081411.1, from coordinate 398,470,804 downwards.
TAAGCACTATAGACCTGCAGGTTAGGCGAACTTTCTTGATGTCATGCACCATATGTTTTACTTCTTGAGCAGACTTGATCTGATTCTTGGCACCACTTCATACACTTAGCCATATCTCATTATCCTCAAGGTAAACTTCTCGATACCTCCAAGGCTGACTTTACTAACTGCATGTACCTTACTCATGGTTGACTTTATTGATCCTGAGCTCTATGAAGGCGGACTTTATGATGTTTAGGAACTTTATGCAGGTTAGGCAGACTTTCTCAACTCCAAGAACCAAGGTGAGGGCGGACTTTACTGATCTTATGTACCTTACATTCAACCAAGGGCCGACTTTGTCCATCTTAGGCACCAAGTAGGGCGGAGTTTTTGAGTGTTGGGAACCATCACATGCTTGAGGCCTTAACCATAGGGCGGACTTTTCATGACTCAGGAACCATCTTACACTCATCACCTTGGGCAGACTTTGCTTCATCTTTAAGCTCCAAGGAGGGCGGACTTTCTTGATCTTGAGCACCTTTCACTTGCAACCTAGGCAGACTTTCTCACTTCCTCACACCTTAACTCTCCATTCATGGCGGACTTTGAATGACTTGTTCTATTTTCAAGTGGGAGGGCGGACTTTCTTCTGACTACTTACCACTCACCATCTCCTTAGGTAGACTTTTTCAAATTCATGCACTTTTCACTTGCTTCCTACCTTAGGGCGGACTTTTTGGAGTTCATAACACTTGCTTGGGCGGACTTTTGGAGTTCACCTTGGAGGGCAGACTTTTTGCTTCCTAGGCACCAAGGAGGGCAGAGTTTTTCCAAATTAGGTGTTGTTGATTGTAAAGTAGGGCGGACTTTGTGAGACTTATGCACCTTTTACTTCACCTTGGGCTGACTTTGGAGTCTTCCTGTTGCATATGGCGGACTTTACTTGATCCATGATCTTAAGAGGGCGGACTTTTCAACGTTCATGACTTTCTTCATTATCCATAGGGCGGAAGTTTGAATGACTTGTGCACCTTGAGGGCGGACTTTGCGGAGACCATGACCATGCTTTCCTTCCATGAGGGCGAACTTTGAGAAGCTCCTGTCACAACATTAAAAACCATTAGCCAAACTTAGAAATATTTGGAAAACCTTTAAAATTTGATAACTTCTTCAGTTATAGCCAGATAACATGGTATTTGAAATCCATACTCAGGTAACCCATCCGAAGCGTCATGACCCCTAAAATGTAGGAACTTAGCTTTTTGGGTCAAAACTTGAAAATTTTCAATCGCGATCGATGCAGGTCAGTGGTACCAGTGCAAACCCTAGGTCCCCACTCAAAAAGCAAAAAGAAGACATCCCTAAAAAATAGGGAAAACTTTATAAAAATGGCCATACCAGAGATCAAGCTAAAAATGCCAAAAACGAAACTTGCTAAAAATAGGAAAAGCAAAAAAAAGCAAACTTTCTAAAAAGTTGTCCGAATTCATTCAAATCAATTGCGTTCTTCGTCCTTTGGCCTTTCTAGGCACTTTGACGGTGTCTAGACTCTATTATCACTTGTCTTGCAAAAACTAACTTTCAATCCTTAAGACTCGAACCGTTCAAAGCTTGACAAAACTGAGTAGAACTAAAGTGGAAGGCCACGGGACACTAACAAAAACCCTAGAAAGCAAGAAAAAAGGGAGGGTCCCCATTTGCAATGGGGCGATGTGAGAAAAAGGTCACAACAGGTCTTTTGGGGTGGATATTTTTCCTACAAGGTTTTCTCCATGTATATCCAATGATATGATTTGTATTTTATGAGTATATAATTTTTATTGCTTATCCATTGTTTCATTGATATAACTTTATTGGCTTGATTACATCATAATCAGATTAAGTTCTATATTCTTTCTTATTTACATTGTGCCTTTTACTCTTCATTTCAACACAAGAGAGGAGGTTGGGATAATTGAAAAAATATCTTGATTTCTTGTCCTATACTTTGTTTCCTTTTTCTTGTGTACAAGAGATAAAAGGGTATACCATATACACCTGATAATGAAAGAATTTTTTCAATCATGCAGGATTATAAGAAAATTGCAGCCATAGAAGCATGACGATGATTCCAAAGGCCACCAAGCCCATCTAGATTTGTCATGTTTAGTCCTCACAGGATGAATGCCAAGAGGAGGTAGAGATCGTTGAAAAAATGTCTCAAATTGTGTTCTCATTATTAAATTCATTTTTGTTGTAGATAAATATTTTAATTTCATTATTTTTACTTTGCAGATGTGTAATATGCAGCCCTCGTTTTTTCTTTTTATTAAGTTGTTTCCAAGTTCGAATGCCAATGTGAATAGTTTTGTTGAGTTCAGAGTTCATTCACTATTTCATGAATATAACAAAGCACATCATATAGAGTAAGATATTAAAATTTGCATTAAATCAAACACTTTATTATCAACTTTCAACATACATGCTACATAAATCAGAAATGAAACTAAACTGATTATGTGCAGACCTGGAAGTGTGCTCACTAAAAATAGTCATTAATTAATTCAAGAATCTACTTGTGACTTCAACATGCCTTCATTGAATACCACAAGTATTTTCCAACTACACCAAAGTGAAAATCAGAACTATAAACCTCTGTGTCTATAAACAGCAGATTTAGAGTAAGAAAATTTCCCATGTGGCTATAGGAGATGAACGGCCATCCTAGGGGCAATTTGCCTCAGAAAATTCAGATACCAACTTAAACCCACATATTAGATATTACTCTTCATCATCCAGCCATAGGAAATCATTTGCCATATGCCTAGAATAATATTCACCTTATTTTTTGATTTATGAGCAAAAATGTGAAACTTTGGATAGCTAAGATGGTAGGGCCAACATAAGGAAAACTCCAAAAATATGCAAGAAAACTTGAACAACTCTCCAAAAGAATCAAATAGACCTAAAGAAAATACTTAGAAAACCTTCATCACCCTCAAACCCCAAAACAACAAACTACAAGCCAAAACACTGAATATCTCTATTTATGAACTCCAACAAGCTAGGTTGGATATTTCACCACCTCAACCAGCACCACTAAAGAGGGTTTTCGTCCTCAACCAGCAACAAGTGAACTCTCTAAGTTCATTCCAGCAGCATCCTCTTAAATTGTCAATTTCAAAATGCTCAAATGAGAGCCAAAACTCATATTTATAGGGAAGAAGGAAGAATTAGGGCAACACCAATTTGAAATTATATAGATCTCCCTCACTTTATCTTTTAAAAGCATTTTAATCCACCTCTCATCTTGGTGTCCACTTTTGGGGCCACATTATAAGCTTAAATCAACTTAAGTCTTGCCCCCTTTCCTAGGTGTAGCTTTTGGGGGGTCACTTTATAACACTTCATCACTTAAAGTTAAGTTAAAAAGTTACTTTTAAAACTACTTAAGTGAAATCATTAATATTATTCCTCTAACCATAGGAAACTCACCAAGGCACTGAAATCAAAAACACTTCACTCTGAAACTGAAAGGAAACTTAAGCTGAGACCAAGTGCCCAAAATAGCACTTACTAAAAATAGCATATGCTAAAAATAAAAAATCTGCTGGAACATGCAAAAATCACCAGCTTGAGCTCTCCACAGAACACTGAGTCCCCTAACCAACTCCACTTAGCCTATGGGAACCTGAGAATAGGCTAACAGGCAGCCAAACTAAGTGCAAGAAGGGGGCATTACAGGATGTAGCCTACGTAATTTGCTAAACCTAGGAATCTAAAGGCTTTAAATTCTATAAACTCAAACTTGAAACAGGTTTCTTCATTAGCAGTAATGAAAAATCCAAAATATTTTCAACCTCTATGATTTTTCAATGTGAATATGTGTCCCTGCATTGGCAAGTTGAAAACTCTGGTTGCATTTTTCTTTATGTGAGAAAGGAGTTTTGAATTCTTCTTGTTCATTATATGGATAACTCATTACAAATCGATGTAAATATATATCATTATAATGAAAGCATTAGGAGCTTGCATGGAATTTCGCATTTCTAGGTGAAGATATTTTGTGGTAGTTAAATGTAGATTGGTGAGTGCAATCATCAGATTTGTGTGTTTTTTCATACCCATTTAATTGTGTCAGAATCAATTCCAAAACAGAATTGGAGAGCTCTGTTGAGTGTGTGTCTTAAGCCTGGATGGCAAACAAGGTTTAATTATTCACACATATTTTGGTGTCCTGATTTGGTAAATATAATATCCATCCTTGGCTGATAGTAACTTCTTATAAATTTGTATAAAGGGTCCCCAACCCTAGATAGAAATTGCTAAACATAAAAAGCATTCTTAGTAAAGATAAAATAAGGATGAATGTATACCTATTGCATGGACTTCTCTCAATGTTCATCCCATATCCTATTAAGTCTGCCAACCTCATTAACTGCAACAAATATCTTTACATAATTAATTAAATCTATGAAATATATTAATGGACATCTCTAAATATAGATTAATTCATGGCATTTTCCCATTTAAAAAAAAAAATCATATAAACAAGCATAAATTAAAAACAAACTGAAAAATAAATGCAAACAAAAACAAGTTCATAGGTAAAAGTTTAGAGCCATGTCACACTTTTATAAAGGAAATGAGCAACATTAATCTAATATCTCATAGACTGCAATGATAGCTAGATATGTACAAAAGACATGGCATATATGTTTTGGATTTTGAAATGATATAATGCAATGAAACGAAGATTTTTTGGTGTATTTTATGACTGTATTTTTTTATAAAAATTGAAAAATTATTTGAATATAGTTTTTCTTAAAACTGACAATATAATTTAGTTGCTAATAAAATACTAAAAATGATGTTTAGCAGTACATTGCTCTTTTATGGTAAATCATTTTCTCCAATTTTTTTTTTTTTTTTGGTATTTACAACTTGAAACTTTAGTGTATGGATTCATTTTTATCCATTTTGATAAAAACAAATTATTAAATAAATATTAAAATCTGCATATATTAAAAACACAATTATTTTGATGGGAAGTAAATTTTGTCTTAACATTTATCCAAAAATAGATTAAAAATTATCTCATCTCAACATGGAATCTCTTCTTTAGTGTATCTTTTTTTTTAAATAAATTTTAGTATTTTTTCTTGCCAAGACAATCAAACTTATAATTTAATACAGATTACCTATTTTTTATTTTTTATAAATATAAACAAATATTAAAATATTACATAAATTATATTTTTGAAAACTACACTTAAAATCTACAAAAGGGTATTTTTAGATTTTTTTTGAGATATCATTTACATGAGTTATAATATCATCAAGTTTTTAAAATAATTTCATTTTGTTTAGTAAATTGACCATAAAATGATCCTCTATATGTATTTAGTGGACACTTCCAATTGGAAAAATTATGGCCTACATCTAATATAGCTAGAATAAATATAGCTTGGCAATATGTTTGACAAAAATTGACTTTTACATGGAAATACTTAAATATATTTGTGCTAGAAAGTTGGCCTGAATTGTGGCATAGCTTTGAACTTTTAACCTTCATCAGATGCAAAGTTTCAGCCAAGAACAAAAAACCTTTAACTTTCAGTCTAAAAATACTCTCAAATTCAAAGTGGTTTTGTTTGCAATAACATCTCATCGTATAGATACAATTGAAACACATGCAAAAAGAGGTACTCTTGACAAGGCTTTTTTCTTACGTCTGCATATGGTCAAAGTATGATCTCAAAGGACTCTTGATTCATAACAATCAGGAAACAGTTCATCCCATGCAACAGTAAATAATTCAACTAGAACATAATGGAGATTATTTTAAATAAAAACAAAACCATTACATTTAGCAAGGTGGCAATCACATTTGTGACAAAGTAGTTTTGAATGTGTCGTGCCATTTCTGTGTGTTGTGGCCATTCCATTTGTTGCAAAGCAGTTATGCACGTGTCATAGCAATTGTATGTGCAATGGTGTTCTTGCTCTAAAGCCTATGGCAGTTGATCTCTATTGCCCATGCCCGTTTCACCTATTTTGAACAAGAAAACAGAGTAACAGCAAGAGAGATGTCTCTTCATATTCTGTGGTGTTTGGGATACTTTGGTGCACAAAAGGACACCCATAGTAAAAGGTATATATAGGAGGTATAAGCCCATATGTAGAATGAGAGTATGAGAATGGAAGTTGGAGAATTCAGCTGGTTGGAGGAGTAAGATTTTCTGGTGCAGAGTAGCTAACTGAATGGAGCAATAAGAAGATTATTCTATATGCTCTATCTAAGATCTTTGTAACTACCCTGGCCAAAGTGGAGGAACGGAGCATTTGCCACTCCTCACTGGTTTTCCCCACATTACAGTTTCCAAGTTAATAAATTCAATATCAATTTTTTTGTGGTGCTTGTTTTGTGTTGTATTCATCTTTGGTTCATGCAACCACTATAAACATAATCCTATTATAAATTGCATTCTAGTTTTTGTCAATTTGTTCATTTCATGTAGAACAAGATAAACACCTGTAAGTTTCCAGCAAGCAGAAGTTACAAATCATTCTTTGTTGTGACGTTAATAATCTTTATTTGTTGTGGATAGTTCTGCAAATTCCTCTTTCTGGGACCTGTTGTGACGTTTTCACACATCGCCCCATTGCGAATGGGGACCCCCTACTTTTTAGGCCCTCTCGGTCTTTTAGATTTTTGTTGTTAGGTCTTTTCGCGGCAGCCTTGTCAGTCTCTCTACTTTGCAAGTGTTTGGGGGTCATATTGATCAAGTCTGCTCTTCGTTTGGGCGAGTTTGGTTAAGTCTAGGACCTGTTTTGTCTTTTTTAGGGTTTCTGCCTTTTGTCCTAGATTTTAGGGGTTTCTGTTAGGTTTTTGGAAAAACAGAACATACGACTAGAATCAAGACCCTTCAAGGAGCCTCCCAATAAAATTTGAGCCAAAACGGAGCAACTTTCTATTTTTAGAAAGTTCCTATTTTTTAAGGATTTTTCCGAGTCCCGGAATGTCGTCATTTTGCCAAAAATCAAACTTACTATTTTTAGTAATTTCTATTTTTAGTATGTTTCTATTTATAGTAAGTCATGTTTGCACCCTGTCTAGGGGCCTAACGCTGACACTTTGAAGGTTTCTATTTTTGGAAAGTCAATACTGGCAGGGTCAGTCAGATAAGGCGACAAAGATCAGACTTTTGCAGATATTTCTAATTCCGGAGAGTCTGACAGCAAACAGAGAAAGCCAGAAATTGGTTTGGCAGGGTCAGTCAGATAAGGCAACAAAGATCAGACGTTTGCAGATATTTCTAATTCCGGAGAGTCTGACAGCAGACAGAGAAAGCCAGAAATTGGTTAAGTGCTGGAAGCCTATGACTAAAATGGAAAGCTCAGAAATTCACCAAGGTTCAGGAAGACACTTCAAAATCACAAGGAGGTCAAAATGCTCTAAGTCTGGAAGATGGAATGAAGAAAAAATCCATGCCGGAATGAAAATTCTGACCAAGGAAATGATTGGGCGCTAGATGAGGCAAGTCAAGAAATGTTTTAGAAATTCATGAATCCTCCACAGTGGTGAAATTCCGCCCAACTGTGGACTTGGGCGCTAAAAAGAGGGTCTCAAGGATTCACAAAAAGGTTGTGAATTCCTCCACATAGTCAAAATTCCGCCCAGATATGCAGTTGGGCGCTAAATCCAAGTGTCCGGGGATGGCATGGAAATTCCGTGAATCCTCCACCAGTGAAGAATTTCGCCTTAAGCCACAAACAGGCGCCAAAGTCGGTGCACCATGGAATTCCCGCCACAGTCTGTGAATCCTCAGCCCAGGTAAAAATTTGCCCAGGAATGGGGTAGAGTGCCAAATCCACTAAGGCAAGGAGAGGTGGAAAAAGTAAAAAAAAATCCTTCCCCTAGTCGAAATTCCGCCCCAAGTGATTGGGCGCCAAATTGGTCTTCTCATGGACAATTCACAAATCCATGAATTCCTTCCCCCAGTGAAAATTCCGCCCTAGACCAAGGATGGGCGCCAGAATGGAGGAGGCAAGGAGAAATGGATAAATTGCAAGAATCCATCACCTGTGTGAAATTTTGCCCTAACACCTAGGAGGGCGCCAAATAGCAAGAGCCATGGAGAAAGTGAAAGTTCAAAATTCCTCAGCCAAGGTGAAAATCCGCCCTAGGGGTTTGGAAGGCGCCAAATTGGAGGGATCAAGGAAGGAGGGGCAAGGAATGAATTCCTTCCACAGAGAGAAATAGCGCCTAGACCTGAGGGAGGGCGCTAAAGTCATGTGCTCATGAACAACAAACAAAACAATGAATTCCCTCCTCAGGGGAAATTTTCGCCCAAGGCCAAGAAGGGCGCCAAAATGAAATGTGCAAGGAGAATTGAAAAGGTTGAGGATTTCTTCCCATAGGCAAACTTGCGCCCTAACAAGGAGAAAGGCGCCAAAATGGTCCTCTCATGGACAGTGCACAAAATGATGAATTCCTCCTTCAGGAAGGAGTAGCGCCCAAGTACTGAAGAGGGTGCCAAACCAGGATGCTCATGGAGGATTCACAAATTTCATTGAATCCTCCATCAAGTCAAAATTCCGCCCAAGATGAAGGACAGGCGCCAAAACCAAGGAGGCATGGAGGATTCACAAATTTCATTGAATCCTCCATCAAGTCAAAATTCCGCACAAGATGAAGGGCAAGCGCCAAAACCAAGGAGGCATGGAGGATTCACAAATTTCATTGAATCCTCCACCAAGTCAAAATTCCTTCCTCGGGGAGGAATTGTGCCCAAGAAGAAATTCCAAGAAAGTAAAAAAAATTGGCTAAGTGTTGGAAATTCCTTCCTTCAGGACAAAATTCCAGGAAAGGTGAAAAATTGACTAAGTGTTTGAAATTTCTTCCTTCAGGGCATAGTTCTTGGAAATCATGAAAATTGGCTAAGGCATGAAGAATTTCCTTCCTCAAGGTAAGGAACAAATTTCTTTCCAAAGGAGAATTCCTCCACAACAAGAAATCACACCCAAGGATGAATTGAAGATAAAATTTCTAAGGCAAGGAAGGAATCAGGGGTGAACTAAACAAGAAATTTCCCCCCCCTAGGGAAAAATTTGAAAAATCCATTTTCAGGGCTCAAATGACCTCCAAATTTAGAAATTTTTGAAGATATGGATACCTGAGAGAATTCTCTCTCTCCTGGACCAAAACCCTAAAATTGTGGAAATTCCTAAAAAATAGGAGATGGTGGAGAATTGTTGAAAATCTCCTCCAGAGCAAGGAGAGCTCGAGAAACTTCAAGAAAAATTCTTCATGGATCAAATTCTTCTCTCCTGAAGTTTTCTCTCTCCAAGGTTTTCTTGCCAAGTGGTAGTCAAGTCAACGGACGTTGAATTAATGAAGCATCTCTCTGCATGCAGCCATCACATTTATGGCATTATGACAAAGTCCTTCTGCATGCATACAGCCGTCACATTCAGAAGACGATGGTGCATTTATGGCATCATGGGCAATTTTTGCATGAAGGTACATTCATTGCATAGTGGGCACTTCTGGAATGTAATTAATTGTAATGGGATGGAATTAATTGTATATGGGCATGATGGGTTATTAATTGGAGATTCCCACCTTGTTGCATCTTGAGTGGAGAATCTTTTGGGCAAACCCTAATTAGGGTTTTGCATGTAATCATGGCCTAAGGCCTATATAAAGGGGTGACCAAAGCACTATTCATTGTTATCACTGCCCTTAGGAGTAGATTTAGATCCTTCTAAACCCTTTCCCTTTTACTTTCAGTTCATTTTAGTCCATTCGAAGCAGCAACATCACAGAATTGTCATATCTGATGATGGAGTTCCAGCCACAACAAAGAAGTGAAAGAATGATGCAAACGTAAGGCCCCTTGGATTACCAGCAATCACATCAGCCAACTGAGTCACGTCCACGCATTGAAGGAACCTTGGAGTCGATTGTTTGAACTTCTTGCAATCTTAGCATGCAATCGCACTTTGATCAAGAGAGAGTGAAGTGACCGTTAGGCAACTTTATTCTGTGTTCGACGTAGTCATAAAAAACACGTCAACAGGACCTTATCACTGGCATAGAAATCAGAGATTTGACCAAAAAGGTGATATCAAGTGGCAAGGAAGATGGGAAAAGAAATTAAACAAATCCTTGGAAGAAGAGTTGCCTAGTTCGGAAAAAAAACATGAAGTTGAGGGTGAAAATCCAAGTAAGCCTCATCAAACAACAAAAGTTGTCTTTTAGTTGCCAGCTCCTCGCTGGCTTTTCGCTGTTTTTTCTTTGGCTGCTGGGTCTGTGTTGTTTCTATATGTTGCAGCCTGTTTTGTCTTTATGTCTTCGTTCTGGTCTTGATGCTTTAATGCTTTATCCTTGGACTATGATGTAAGGGGTTTCGGGTCCCCACAAAACCTGTTTTTGCTTAATCAAAAACAAAAGTTGTCTTCTAAGAATCAAGCATCCATAGATAACATAGTAAGTGATATTGCCATGCAACCTAGATTTATAGAAAAGAACCCTCTTGAAGAGAATAAAGAAGCAAAGAGTAAAGATTGGTTCATGGATTGATAAGAGAAATCCAAGTTTTAAAAAAGGGAAAGCTAGGGTATAGAAATTAAATCAGCCTACTTTAAAGAAAAAACAAAAGTAGATATTAAGACTTTTCAAGGACAAGTAAATGCTGAGACTATTGACAATGTATTGAGCAAACGGAAATTTTATCGCAAGAAAAGAAAGCATGTGTCCAATGGAGGAAGTTTTATTGCAAGAACATAAGCCAATTTACTATACAAGGAACTGTATGCTTTTGTTCAAACCATCAAGAAACAGAATTACATATGATTTTTCCTTGAAGGTGCCCTTTTAAGCATCCTGCAAATCAGCACAATTTTGGAAGTTGCAATTCACGATTGTGAAGTTCCTTTCATCAGAAGAACAAACCAACAGAGGCTATCACAATTCTTTTAACAGTGGAAGTATTTACTTCACACATCTAGCATTTTGTTTGTTGTTTGTTTCCTTCACATGAATTTCAGGTCTGCAATAAATCCGCAACCCCCACACTGTAACTGCACATGTTTTAACTTAACTTTGTGTTGTAATGAATCTGCAACACCTGCATTTTAATTGAATATCCACTAGCCATCTCTAATAAATAGCCCCCTGAAATATGTTCCTCCCATCATCATCTACTATTAGTGTCCCCAAAATGTCATGGTGCCTAGCAGTCCATAAACTAATTAGTCACTTTTTAAACCACGCTTGGGTTATGTACCTACTAACCCACTTGATATTATTTTGTAACGAGGAGAAACAGAAGGATAAGAATCAAAGACAATTAGACTTAGCACATTCAATGATATGATTAGTTAACTCCATCTCAAAGTGCAAGAACAATTGGAGAAGTGTCAGTCCAAGTGTAGTGCTAGGTATGAGAAATGGTATTGAGAACACAATCAAGGTGGAAGACAAACTATTAGGAAAAGTTGGAAGCTCAAAACTATAACATATAGGTCATTCGCCATCATGGAGTCAATTGGAAAGAATACTTATAAGCCTAAATACCTTCATTCCCAAGGATGATGAACTCTATCGGAAATTGTCTGAACTAGTATTCATTTGAATCATTTATGTAGAATTTAGGACAAATAACTACCTTCTATTGCAGACTTTGTTTTGGATGTTCAAGGAAAACTGGAGGAAGTGTTGCCAAAAAAGGTGAAAAGATTAGACAAGGACGATAGGAGATTAATAGTTTAGCATAATCAGAAAGACATCAAGGCAACTAAGATGGTAACTCGATAAGGAGGTGGGAGAACTCTCCTCACATCTCCTAAACCATCATACTTTGGAGGAACCAAAAGCCTCAATGGGATGTATGATCTGTAAGGATCCAAAAAATGATTTACTCCATCCAACAACCAAGAATTCAACAAGAATTGATCAAAAAGGGTTGGATGAATAAATGCAAGAAGAGTGCGTAAGTTACAAAGTGCTTGTCACTTAATTGTAAGTCATTCTTAGACATAACTAGTGTGATGTTATTAAATCATTAACATGATTGATATATGCTTATGTGTACATGCTGCAACATTTATTAGAATAATATCTTCTTATTCTGTTTGTTAATGGTCATCTTAGTGTAATTAGTTAGTTTCTAATTTCGTCTTCAGTTATCGATTGTTTCTTTATGGTTCAAACATCGATCTTGTAACTCTAAAAATTATATTTCGATCATTCATGTAATATATCCAATTACCTCTGTAATAGCATTATGTTATTACATTATATTATATCTAGTATCTACTACCCCTTTTTATGTTACTACCCATTTTTATGTCTAAATGGGACACCACACAAATTTTTATAAAAAAAATTGACAAGAATAGAACCAAGAGGTTTACCCATCAGATTACTATATAGTTCTTAAAAGTATGGTGGTGGAGAAAAATATCATCAATGTTTACCAATTGCTAAATGTAATGATGATTAACCTTAATATGCTTGGTGTGAGCATGATAAACTAGCTTCTTCACTAACTTCAAAATTACTAGGTTGTCATAAAAAAGTAGTTAGTCTAATATGAAGAATTGGCAAACCACTCAAAACCTAGCATAACTATACTGCTTCACAACTAGCACTAATAGCTTCTATTTATTCTATATTAGTGGAAGACAAAACTATAGATTGTCAAAGCTTACTCTACATAAAAACAACTCTTGCACCCCCAAGAAAAATATATAGCAAATGGCCCAATAGTTTATTCCTAAGTATCTATTGAATCAGCCCGATCAAAGATTGTATATCATGGATATTAATCTTGGGCATAAAAACATTTGTGCTCTAATAGAGAATGCCAAATTCATGAGAAACTTTGAAATTTTTGGAACTATTGTTTTGTTGCTTGTCAATTAAAAGCTTAAGTTCAGCTAACAAATGAGAAAGAAATGTAACAACAAAACAAAGACCCTATCATCTGGATGTAAGATATATTAAGATGTCCACCAATTGTTTTATGGTGACTCATCAACTAGAAATAAATCGTAATAGGCTGGCAACTTCAGCCCAACCTCATATACTAATTCGCATATAGTAGGCTCTTTTCTTGGAGGCAATTCAACAAAATCCCAAGTAAAAAATTTCAGCAAGGCATCATACTTAACCTATGTGGTAACCTCACATTTAAATTAACTTTTTCTTTTTCATATCATTGTAGTTCACGCACATTGAAAAGGTCAAAAAGGGAGCAAACTGAACATGCTCATTTGAACCAACAATTTGTTTCCTTGCTCATCAAGCTCGTGCATCCAATTGAGGAAACGCATCCTTTCTTATTGATGCAGAGCTCCCAAACACGTTAGCCAAACAACCTAAACAAGGGACAAATCTTCACAACTCTCTTTACACCACAAGGGACTCAACCTTGTTCCTAAGGCTTACACACACACCAATGGCACCTTGGTATTTCATGACAACAAAGTGGTAGTGGTTTAGAGACTCCTATTCCCACACACGACAACTTACATGAATCAATTTGCGACCCCAACCCTGATCAGAAACCCCTATTCGGTATGAATTGCAATACTAGCCTTCTAGGCCTAGTAGCCCTACTTCAGGTGAGATTGGACCACAACTTCTAGTCACTTGGTTTCTCACACAAACCAAACACACTTTTAGACACCTCTTTGGGCTGCCCCAAACATATCCCAAATCCAACCTATGAGGTTTTGGACCAACGCTGTCAACCCAAAACGCTCACCTAGACCTCATACCCCAATTAAGTCACTTTTCCAAAGCAAGTGCCTTCAAAACTCTTCACCCAACCCAACCACCACACTCAAGTTATGTCATTTCTCCAAACCACACATTCCACCTTCAAACAGTGCCTAAACCTCTTAAAATTCACTCACATGCTCAATTTAGCAGTCAATAACACACTTTCACAGTCTGCCACATAGAGATGTCAAACTGATTATTGACTTCACAGATTGGCCAATGAGCTTGCCTGCTCTGCCACCCCAAAAATACTACACCAGACCCTTAACCCCATACTTTCACCAACTTTCATCACCAGTCGTTGATGGAGTATGGAGTTATGGGCATATTTGTGTCAAAACCCTAGGAATGGAGGGTTTCAGACTGCTAGTCAGAAGAAATGCAATATCTTTGTCAAAACTAAATGAAATGAAACCAAACTAGACACAAATGAAAGCTAACTCATGTATCTATCCAACCATGCCACATTAGACCATCCTCTATCCGTACAAGGCCATACAAAAATGATTGTTATCTTAGGAAACCATGAATTTATACAACAAAACACACAATTCTTATTGCCAATCTCAATAGTCATAACAACCAACCTTGCCTTGGGTTGTGGGAGGCATATATAGCCCTCTTACAATCACCCCAATGTCTGTAACTGATTTTCAAATCAATTAGCCGTTGGCATACACATTTTGCATTTTGACAACAAAAGTTGCAAAAGTTGTCATGCAACTTTTTGAAACTTTGGACTCCAACCTATCCATCCTTCCTAAATACATCAAATCATCATCAATAGGCCACATATAGCTCAAAAACATGAAATACATTGATTTTCACCCATTTGCACACTTTGGGTGACCTTTGACCAAGGTTGACCAAGTAGGTTCTGATTGGTTACAAATGAACAATTGGCACCAAAGCCTTACAAATATACATGAAACCATGTAGAATGGTCCACAAACCTTATTACATCCTTCAGACATTGGAAAACACGAAAACAAAACAAAATCCTTCATAGACTCCATTGATCACCTAGGTGCTCCTGCACCATACTCTCGAGAGTAGAAAGAACTCAAGTCCCTTGAGGAACCAGGTCTGTGACAGAAGTGTCATGCTTCAAGATGTCTTCTTCACTCACCCAAGTGGCATCTTCATTAGGTAAGCCACTCCATTTAACCAGATACTCCTCGTATGACTTCTTTCTAGTCTTCTTGATCACTTTGGTGTCCAATATGCTCTCCAACTTCAATGGTTGGCTAGGTGGTAGATCCTTAACCCACCCTTCATCTCCTTTTGTTGACAAACCTGCATCTGAACCTGCAACATTATCACCTTTATAAGGAAACAAATCTGAAACATTAAAGATTGGGGATATGCCTAAGCCATGAGGAAATTCAATCTCATAGGCATTAGGGCCAATTTTGTGTACAATCCGGCAAGGACCAATCTTCTTCATGAGCAACTTTGTAGGTTGCCCCTTTGGAAGTCTTTCCTTCTTTAGATGAGCCATTACCAAATCCCCTACTTTGAATTGTACATCTCTCTTTCTTTCATCAGCCCTTTCCTTGTACTTGTCCACATTCTTTTGTAGAGTCTCTCGTACCTGATCATGAATATCCTTCACAATCACAACAAAGTCTTCACCTTGTGCACTCCTTTTATCAAAGCCTTGCAGATCTCTGCGTTTCAAAATTCCCCTTGGATGAATACCATACACAATCTCAAAAGGAATCCTCCCTGTACTCCTATTTGTGGAGTCATTATATGCATATTCTGCCTGTGGAATGATCATGTCCCATGCCTCTCCATGTTGTCTGGTCAAACATCTCAAGAGGTTACCTGGGGATCTATTTACCACCTCAATTTAGCCATCAGTCTAAGGGTGATATGCTGAAGTAAAAGACAAGAGAGTGCCAAGCTTCTTCCACAAAGTCCTCCAAAAATGGCCCACAAACTTGGAATCCCTATCCGTGACAATGTTGAGAGGTAGACAATGTATCCTAACAATCTCCTTAAAGAACACACCGGCTATGTGGGATGCATCATTTGTACATTTACATGGCAAGAAGTGTGCCATATTGCTAAACATGTCCACCACTACAAAAATGCTATCAAATCCCCTCTTGGTCCTAGGTAGACCCAATACAAAGTCCATATTGATGCTCTCCCATGGCCTATTAGGAATAGGGAGTGGCTGATATAAACCTGCATTGGATGATGTTCCCTTAGCCCTTTGGCATATGCTACAACCTTCAATAAACTTTCTGACATCTAATTGTAACTTTGGCCAAAAATAGAATCTCTTTACCTGTTCTAGGGTTTTATCAAGCTCAAAATGGCCCCCCAAACTGCCACTATGTTTTTCTCTTATAATGTTCTCCCTCATGGAGCATTTAGTGATACACAATTGACTCCCTTTGAACAACAAACCATTCTGCAACAAATACTTAGAGAATTCAAAATGACAAGAATTTGAAAATTGTTGACAAACCTCATATACCTCTTTGAAATCTGCATCATCTTCATACATATGTTTGAGGGAATCAATCCTCATACTCTGCAACTGAATCTCCTGCATTACACACACCCTCCTACTCAATGCATCTGCCACTTTGTTGACTTGTCCCTTCTCGAGTTTGATGGTAAATGTATAGGCGTGTAGGTGCTCTACCCACTTCATATGCTTATGGTTCAATTTTTCCTGCCCATTCAAGAGACTCAAAGCATGGTTGTCAGTATAGACTATAAACTCTTTAGGTAGGAGGTAATGTCTCCACTTCTTCAATGCCTACACCATGGCATATAATTCCAAATCATAAGTTGAGTATTTTCTTTTTGCATCATTAAGTTTTTCACTAAAGAAGGCCACTGGTCTACCTTCTTGACTCAAGACAGCCTCAATGGCTTGATTACTAGCATCACACTCCACAGTAAACAACTTATCAAAATTTGGTAAAACAAGTACGGGCTGCTGTGCTACCCCTTGTTTCAAATATTCAAAAGCCCTATCTGCTGCATCAGTCCAAGAAAACTTTCATTTAACTCCTCCTTTGATAGTATCAAGAATGGATGCACATATATGACTGAAATTCTTGATGAACTTCCTATAGAAGGTAGCCAGTCCGTGGAAGCTTCTCACATCTCCTACTATCCTTGGTGTTGGCCATGACAAGATAGCCTCCACTTTTGTAGGATCCATCTTCAAACTGCCTTTGGAGATGACAAATCCTAGGTACACAAGTTCTTTCATGAAGACACGCTTCTCCATGTTGATCATCAACTTTTCCTCATGCAACTTCTTTAAGACCATGTCCAAGTGTTCCAAGTGCTCCTCTCTTGACTTGCTAAACACAAGTATATCATCAAGGTAAACAACAACAAGCATAACCAATAAAAGTGCATAAAATCTTTCAACACCTCATTCATAAGGCACATAAAAGTGCTTGGTGCATTGGATAGCCCAAAAGGCATAACCATTCGCTCATAGAGGCCTTCATTAGTTTTAAAGGCAGTCTTCCATTCATCTCCCTGCCTAATCTTGATTTGATGGTAGCCACTTTTGAGATCAATCTTGGAGTAATAGCATGCCTGATAGGGAGCTTGATAGGGAAGTGCTCACAAGGCTAATTAGCTCAAAAAGGATCAATTTGTTACCAAAGACTTATGGATTCTATCGTGTATGTTTACTCAATCTGTCTGATTGTCATGATGCCAAGTACTCCAAGGTTTTCTTGCCTAGCAAACTCCCTTCCTGCTGATGACTCTTGCCCATGCACAAAACTACTCAACATACTCACCCTTCCAACCACACTTGCTCATGCTTGGCTCTTGGGGCCTTCAACTTTCAGTTTCAATGTGTACTAGGGGTCTTCCACATGGAAATGCGGGGGCAGTAAGGTCTTGTACACCTTTGGATGCTCATAACCTTGTTTGAGGACTATGACCCTTAACTTGCTCAAAATCACTAACAACGCTCAACTACCCCAAATGAGGCTGCACACTGTCTTGGAGTCTCAAATTACACTTGGTGGATTGCTAGGAATGCTTCCATTATGTTTTATAAGCCCAAGTTTCATTTTCCAACCGGTTTCATGCAATTTTACAAAACTGCCAAATTTGTGTGTTATGCAGCAGGGCTACTAGCCCGTGGAGGCCTAATTGGCCCTTTTTTGCTCCCACTGGTCAACGATGGCCTTTTTAACCACAAATCAAGTTTGGGATGATGTTTTAGAGGCACAAGCTTGAAGATTTTTCAGGTTGTGAGTTCCATGGGGAGTGTTTGATGACTGTCCACCTTTTAAGGCCCAAAAGGAGGGTTTAGTGAGGGTTTGGGCTTGCATTGTTTGATTTGTATTTCCCTGCATGAATCAAGGCCTAAAACTGTCTGAGCGGGTTTGCCACACCTTGGAGAACCCTGTCCAAGTCACTACCACTTGCCATTTTGCCAAACACTTGGCACACAAGAAGGAAAACAGTGAATTGCCACTGCCACTGTTCTTTTTACTGTCTTTTACCAGTCAGCAACTTTTCCCCTTTGGAACCTGCAAGAATGAAGAGTTTGGAGAATGGGAAGTTACCTCAATGAGGTCTTAAACATATACACTCCACTTATTACATTGCCTTCAAGATACAAGGCATGGATAACACTTTTAGAAGCATCCCAATGAGCATTTTTTACAAATTGCCATTCACAAAACAGTGAGCATACTGTTTGTTTACAAAATAGGAATGATTGACAAAATAAGCTTAATCTAACAAGCCAAGGTGGTGATCAACACTCTGGACCACACTTCCATGCTACTGCCTCATTGATTAGTTCATTCCAAATTGCTTTTGGATGACAATCTTGAGTTTGCACCATGAACTAGCCTAGTTGCTCCAACTTGCCTAGTTCACACTCAAATGCATCTTCAAACCATTTTCCTGGCACAAAAAGAGAGGTATGTACATTATATATACAAAGATCAACTTGGAAGAATCCATTGGAGGGATCCCAGACCTGGATCAACCAAGTTGACACATTTTACAACTCCAAACCCTTGGCAGGGCAGCAGATTCCCAGTTATGAAATAATTTTACACAAACCAATTTACAAAGTAAAACAGTACAACAATCACTTGGAAAGCATTGAATGACCAATATAAACACTTTCCAGGAGGTACAGTATGGACTGCCCTTCAAAAGAAACAAAAAACAGTCATAAAAGCCAAAAAAACTTGTTTTCTATTGAGTTACTCTTGCAAATCCAATCACCAAACCTTTCCAAGGCAAAGGGAGGCCTTATATAGTTTCTCCAGTTGGTTTCCACACTCCTATTCCCACACAGGACAACTTACATGAATCAATTTGTGACCCCATCACAAACCCCTATTTGGAATGAATTGCAATACTAGCTTTCTAGGCCTAGTAGCCCTACTACGGGTGAGATTGGACCACAACTTCCAATCACTTGGTTTCTCACACAAACCAAACACACTTTTAGACACCTCTTTGGACAGCCCAAAACCAACCTATGAGGTTTTGGACCAATGGTGTCAACCTAAAACACTCACCTAGACCTAATACCCCAATTAGGTCACTTTTCCAAAGCAAGTGCCTTCAAAACTCTTCACCAACCCAACCACCACAATCAAAAGTTTTTTCTTGTCTCCAAACCACACATTCCACCTTCAAACAGTGCCTAAACCTCTTAAAATTCACTCACATGCTCAATTTAGCAGTCAATAACACACTTTCACAGTCTGCCCCATAGAGATGTCAGACTGATTATTGACTTCTTTGATTGGCCAATGTCCTCACCTCCTCTGCCACCCCAAAAATCCTACACCAGACCCTTAAACCCATACTTTCACCAAATTTCATCACCAGCCATTGATGGAGTACGGAGTTATGTCATATTTGTGTCAAAACACTAGGAATGGAGGGTTTCAGACTGCTAGTCAGATGAAATGCAATATCTTTGTCAAAACTAAATGAGGTGAAACCAAACCAGACACAAATGAAAACTAACTCATGTATCTATCCAACCATACCACATTAGACCATCCTCTATCCGTACAAGTCCATACAAAAATGATTGTTATCTCAGGAAACCGTTAATTTATAGAACAAAACACACAATTCTTATTGCCAATCTCAATAGTCATAACAACCAACCTTGCCTTGGGTTGTGGGAGGCATATATAGCCCTCTTACAATCACCCCAACGTCTATAACTGATTTTCAAATCAGTTAGCCGTTGGCATACACATTTTGCATTTTGACAACAAAAGTTGCAAAAGTTGTCATGCAACTATTTGCAACTTTGGACTCCAACCTATCCAACCTTCCTAAATACATCATATCACCATCAATAGGCCACATATGGCTCAAAAACATGAAATACATTGATTTTCACCCATTTGCACACTTTGGGTGACCTTTCACCAAGGTTGACCAAGTAGGTCTTGATTGGTTACAAATGAACAATTAGCACCAAAGCCTTACAAATATACATGAAACCATGTAGAATGGTCCACAAGACCTTATTACATCCTTGAGACATTAGAAAACACAAAAACAAAACAAAATCCTTCATAGACTCCATTGGTCACCTAGGTGCTCCTGCAGCATTTACATCTTGAAAAGTAGAGCAATACCACTTAGGTCCCAAAAGCTATGTTACCTAAGACTCCTATCAAAGCAACCACATTTCATGAGGGACAATTGTTGGAAATATTGTCATTTATGTCAAAGGGACATGGACACATTTATCATTGATGTCAAGAATAAATTAGTAGTCCAAGACTGTTGTCATTGATATCAAAGGAAATAATGATCGTGTTGTTGAAGCATATTGTCTAGGCCAAAGGCCACAAATTGCCTAGTTAAGATCATCAAATGGAGAGCAAAGGATGGATTTTGATTATAAAATATTTTACACAATATCTGGCCAACTTCATAAAACATTCCTGACTGCAAATTGTGGCCGACTTTTATTAAAGACTATTTAAAATTGCGGCCAACTTGTATTCGAGATTATTTAAAATTGTGGCTGAATTGCATCTACTTCAGCAACACCTTGAAAATTAAAGTCAGCCTAAAAACAATTTAATTTAATATGTATGGGGTCAACCCCATAGAAGTAGTGCTGGATTGAAGGCAAATGCCTATCATATTATGGCCGACCTATTGAGGATTTAAATAATTTAAATTTACCTTAATTTAAGCCAACCTCTCTTCAAGAAAGTTGCCTCACCTTAGAGAGTTGTCTCTCTTGAATGAAGAAACACATTTTTATGGTGTATATAGAGGTTTGTTTGAGAGTTAGAGGCAAGCAACTAATGAATATCTTTCCTATTCATAGCAGAGTTGAGAGCATGCCATGTTTTTTCATCCTTGAGGCCACAAAATCCTACATGGAACATGCCAATCTTAATAATTTATCTCTTTGAACCAAGCTTCAAGAGTTCTTCAAACCCCTTAGAAAACATGGGTGTCAAAGCCATAGAGCAATAATTAAGCCCTATTTCTGTTTGTTGCCATAAATTGTTAGGTTGAGTGCTTTTTATTTATTGTTCCCTTTTTGTTGTGATTTCCAGGCCTGACTTGGTCGAGTCTCAACAACAAATCTTGTTGGTTCCAATGAGTTTGATTATAGTTGCGAAGTACACAAATTCCAAGATACTAGGCCTCGGTTTGTTCTACTTGTCTTGTGACTCATACAAGTTCAACTGAGTCTTGTAACACAGGTTGTAAGTGTTGGAAGGATGAAAAACAATTGTTGATCCTCGAACAATTGTAATGGAACTTAAAGAACTTGCTCCTAATGATTGACAAGATGATGGGAAACTTGCTCCTGTGACATCCTTCTACATTTTGAAGGCAAAACCTAGACATCTCCATGTAGAAAGCATGTATTTGAGTACTCTTTACACTTTTTGTTATAATTTGATACACTTTGACATTAAAGCAGTTTGGGGTGCCCCCAAGGTCTCCCATGCACTTTTCATGTTTGACATTGATATTTTTTTAATTAAGTGGCATAAAGCACATCAAGGAACCACAACACACTTTTTACATCTATTTTGATATTGATTTTTACCAATTGGGTGAAAAGCGCACTTTTTGATTTATTAAATAATTTAATGTTCTAATTTCTCATTAATATTGAGCAACTTATGTTCTTTTTCACTTAAAAATCACTTTTTGTTCAAAAAGTTGAAATTGTCATTTAAGCACTTTTTCATGTTTGAAATTTCACTTAAGTCAATGAGAAATGCCTTTTGGGATCTCATTACACTTTTCATGTTTTAAATTTCACTTAAGTTACTTCTGTTTTCAATTTTCGTTCTAAGTTGAAGTTGGCATTCTCGAGTATGAGAAAATTTTATTTTTTTGTTTTAATTTGAAGTTGCATTGCTGTGGCCCTTCCACTATTCATTTAAATGACCAAAAGCATGCCTTTTAACCTGCTAAGACTTTTATCACCCTCAAAAACACTCATTTTGACTTGCTAGGCACTCATTCCACATGAAACTCACTTAAAAGTGACTTTTCTCCTCATAAATGCATGCCTGGGCACCTAGGCAATATTTTTGACTGTTTCCTCCTCCAAGCTCATTGTTCTTCCTCCTATACATGATTTCCATAACTTATGCGCTTTTCCTTCTCTTGGAATCATCAAAAGTTATTCCTTCACCAAGACATATTCCAAAAACTTTGATGACCATTTCTCTATTTTGGAATGCCTTTGCAATTCCATCATCATCCCAAGTGTCCATCTTCACCTTGCCTCATGTGTTGGATAGCTTCTTTCATTGACCCTGCAAAGGTATTATCTAGAAACAATGACAACAACATTGACAGCCCTTGTGAACAAAAATTGAAGTACATCTACAAATGAGAAATGACAGATTTCAGCTTGCAACAAGACACAATAAGAAAAATCTGGAATTGGTACAAGACAACTAAGTAGCCATTGCCTAGATCATGAGTAGCCATGCCTTAAGCACTAAAAGCTTAAACACTAAAAGCATCTCAAACATCAAAACTAGGTTCATCTCTAGTGGTGAATAGAGAGGGGTGTTGGACAAACAAATAAAGGCTGGGAACTTGCCATTCAGCTACACATCAAACTCTAGTGGATTCTTGGGGCTACAGAGGTGGGAAGTTTGCAATACCTTCAAGAAGAGTGAGGGTTCCTACATTATGAAAAATTAAAAATAGAGCTCTTACCTGAGATCCCCCATGAAGTGAACTTAGAACACTCCCAACCCTCTCCCCTGCCACCCTGTTGTGTTGCCCTCATGTAATGTTTGTTGATTTAATGGCAGTGCTCGTTAACCACAGGCAAACATCAGATTTGTTGCCTTCCCAACCATATAGACGATAACCTCTTATCGTCACCTCTGAGCACACTACATGTCCTTCATGTTCTTGAATTCATGTCATTGATGCAATCATGACCTTGCATATATATGAATCAATACTTTGTTTGCCCTCTTGGGTGAATAACTTAAAGTACACAGATAAAACACGTAATGCAGAATAATAATGCCATAGATATCAGATGCAATATATGAGATGTTATTCCATTCATCACTGTCCCTTTACAAGTTACATTCCGAAGTATATAAAGATGCCGAGGGGGTGCAAGCACCAACCGTCGCACCACAACTACCACCCCTCGGCTGCCAACTAACCAACACAATTACAACTTAATTAACTAGTTTTATTTCCGTGTACAATATTGCCACCAACATCATCCCCCCCAAAAGAAAAGAAGTCGTCTCCGGACGACTTAATACAAAATAGAGATGACATTAAACAGAACTGCTGACGCCAGCCGAGCCCGGAACTTATACACCTGTTGCGTCCTCGCTTAAAAACCCTTGGCTGCTACCATCTGATGCTCAAGTACCTCTTTGACATCACAGTTCTCCTGTGCCTAAACCAAACTTGTCTGCAAAACATGCTTTTCAGTTTCAACCTCCACCAACTGCTACTCAAATGATACTATCTCCCTAGCCAATTTGTCCTCGATAGCCACCCGCGCTGCCCTCTCGGCATCCAACTCCTGGGTACGCTGGGCTATGTCTCACGCTAGTACTGCCTCCAACCTGGTGGTCAACTCCTCTCGAGCACTCTCTGCATCCACCAAGGCAACCTCACGTCCAGCCGAGACATACTCCAAGTTCCTCAAGCGTACCATTCCTACCTGGAGGTGGCCAAAACCGTTTGGCACAAAGGCTAGGAGACACCTCAAATCCTCCATCACACTCCCCAAAGGCTGCTAACTGAACTGAATAACTCTCTGTTGTCATACAATTGCGTAGACCTGCAATGCCTTCCCTCAAACTCTGTTTGTTCGCAACCTCCAAATCCGTCTCCCTCTACGGCTTATGGCTTCCCCGCCAATGCTTAGCTGCAGGCTTCTTTCTCACAGTACGGACAACCACAACACTTACCGTGACATCTCCAATGCCCTCCGTCCAACTCCAACAAGTGTACTGTAGCTCAAAAATAAACTGGGGTCTAGGGGCAGTGCCCCCAGCGGGGTCTAAAGCAGCGCCCCAACGGGGTCGAGGGGCAGTGCCCCCACGGGATCTGGGGAAGTGCCCCAACAGGGTCAAGGGGCAGCGCCCCTGCGGGGTCTGGGGCAGCACCCCCGTCGCCAACACCAATTTACAACCTTTAGAACCACACGGAAGTCCATGGCGCGCATCATTTCTGTGATATTTTATGATGTCAAAACCCTTCTTCTCCACTCTAATATTTTCAGTGTCTTGGCTCCAGATGTCATTGAATAATTTTTCAATTTGGTCGTCGTCGTTTTTTTGTTTTTTTTTCACCGTAATGTCCCCGATGGCACCCCAGCCATACAACCTCCCCGTACGGTCAACAACCTCCTTACCATACGGACACACCTCCAGCGTACGGACACTTCCCGTGCGGTCAATATCCCTCCACCGTACGGCTGTGTTTGTTTGTGCGGTGTACTTGGCGTGCAAGTGTGTGCAATCTCCTTCCTCCGCATTGTTTCCTTCTTTTATTTATTTTCCTTTGTTCGCCTCTTCGATTGTGCGGGTTAAAATAGCCACTGCAAGGTGACCCCGCGGTGCACCCGCGGTACCACCGCCCGGTGCACCCGCGGTGCCACCGCACGATGACCCCGAGGTGCCACCACACGGTGGATGCGTGGTCCCACCGTACGGTACACTTTGCCCTTTTTTTAAAAAAAAAGTCGTACGGTCAACTACCGTACAGTTTTAGTTTTTTTTTTTAATAATCTAATTGTCGAGAGTCTTCGGCTCGGGTCCCATGCCTCTGGGATCGCCCTTCATCCTTCTCGGTTTTCCTCGCCCAAGAGTCTCCTGTTGTGGTCCTGTGCCTCTTGAGTCGCCTGCCCGGCCTCTCGAGTCCCCTTCCATCCTCTCGAATCCCCCTCCGGGCTCTCAAGTGTCCGACCGGCCTCTCGAGTCCCCTGCGCGCTTCGCGTGGTAGGGTTTCAATTTGGACCCGTTGGTGGCAAGTCTATTTTCAATGGCCATCCGAAGACCTGGAACCACAAATTCTACAGGGACCACGGCCTCCTTCCCGTACATAAGAAGAAGAAGAATAATAAAGATTTTGAAGGCTACGGCCTTCCACACAGGGTTCCAATCGTTGCCGACACAATTGATCTTCGGATTATCTACGTCACTGAGGTTTGGGGCGTCTCCCTTCCAATATTCTATGTATTCTGGCAGGTACACCTCCTCTGTTACTTGCTCTGGTTCCTCTACTTCGAGCCTGTAGCTCTGGAACATTTCATAATCCTCCATCTGCCAATGGAAGAGCCCGTTCAATGACCCTGTCTCATCCTCGGAGCACTCTCCTAGTTTGAGAATCCCTTCGTCGTTGGGCTCCCTGCAGCCCCGTCCTTCGTTCCTCGGGTCGCCTTTTCCTTCATCCTCCGATTCCGAAGACGATGCCAGTTCCTCGTTAACAACCCGGGTCCTCAGATCAATGGTGTACTTCCGCCCCCCTTTCTCCATAGAAAGGGTGTTCTTTTTCCAGTCGTGGTTCACCTTTGCTATAACTAGCCACCCTCTGCCTAAGATGGCGTCGTACCCCTTCTTCTTGAGTGGGATTACCACAAAATCTAGTATGAAAGGTTGTGTGCCGATGGTGACCGGTTGGGTCATCAAGGTGCCGAGTGGCTTGATGCCGTGTTGGTCTGCACCTACTAAGTTGAACGTGGGTGGCCATAGTTTTGGCTTCCCCAGCTTCTTCCACGTATCCTCGGGCAGTACATTCACCCCCGAACCTCCGTCCACGATGGTGTCTTTGAGGATAGCCCCGAGAATTCCCATCTCTACTACAGCAGGATGCTGACCACTATTTAAGGCCAACAACATTGGGTCAACCGAGGGGCTGACCGGAACTTCCGCCCGTGTGGCACGCAAAGGTGCCTGCGCAGTGGTTTGTATGGAACTAAAAATGGCGGTTCTTAACTGTGGCATTGTTTCTAGAAGGTCCTTTACCCTTATAGGTACTTCCATCTGCAGTACTTGCCCAATGATGTTATTTTCCGCTTCCGTACAGGATGATGTACTCGCCACCTCGTTGTCCCGTCATTCGATCATCATCTCACGTTCAATATTGGCCTTTGCCTCCCATAATCTCTCCTCCGTACGGGGGTCGGGATAAGTGGCTTTTTTCGTCTTCTTTCTCACCAATCTTCTCAGCCTTCTCAATGTTGAGGAGATTAACCCCTGCCTGTGGGCAATTTGCGTCCTCATGGTCGCCTGGCCCACACCATCGACAGAGGTACTGAGGGGTGGCTTCCTTCGTGCAATCACGAGCGAAGTGCCCCCACTGATTACAGGCCCTACATTGGATAATTGGTCGGCCCTTGGCGTCATACTGGATACGGCTTCCATTATTGTTATTGTTGCTATTCCTTCCGCCACCGCATCTGTTGTCCCGGTAACCTCCAGATGATGTCGTTGTGTTGGTTTGTTGGGCCGTACCCGTTGGTGCAAATGTTGTGGCTTGCTCCGTGAACAACACTTGGCTCATTTGCGTACTTCGAGTTTTCATGTTGTATGGGCACTCCTTGGTGGAGTGTCCCATCACTTGGCAAATCTCGCAGAATGCCTTCTTCGGGCAAGTACCCTTTGTGTGTCCCTCCTCTTTGCACTCAATGCACCATATGTCCCCTTCGGTCCGACTGGTGCTTCTCATTGTTTTGAATTCCCTCCTCATTCGCTCCATGTCTTTCCGGAGTGCTTGCAATTGTTTCCCAGCCTCGCTGTCACTGCTGCTTTCCTGTGACGAGTCATCCTCCTCGGACGAGCTATCCTCCTTCTTCTTTTTCTTCGATGTCTTGGTCTATCTCTCGAGATCCATCACTCTATTGTATGCGTCTTCGTACAATGTAGGTGGAACGATTTTCATCTTCTTTCAGAGGGAATGCTTTAGTCCCTCCACGAACCATCGCTTTTTCAACCCATCTACTGGTTGACTCTCCATTTTTCCCAATAGTTCCTTCAGCCGCCGACTATAGGCTCGGACAGTCTCGTTCTTGTTCTGCTTCGTTCCATAGATCTTAGTGACTATTTCGTTGTCATCTCTCAGGAGGTGGAACTCTATCCCAAACTCCTCCTTTAGGTCGGGCCATGTGCCGACTTAGGCCTTATCCATGTCTGAGTACCAATCTATGGCCACTCCCCTTAAAGTTGCTAGGAACTGTGTTACCCATTCGTTTTGGTCAGTAACACCATTCACTGACCATATGGTTTCGCACGTTCGACAATGGCGGACGAGATCTTCCTTCCCGTCGCCATTGAACTTCGACAGTTTCTATTTACTCCCCATCGATGGGGGTCGTCTTCCTGGAGGTGGCTATGGCTGTGGCTGTGTCTGTGCCCCTGTGCCGCTCCCTCTGGTCCCTCCGATGCCGGTGGTGTGTCCTGCATGGTGACTGGAGGTATGGTGTTTTGCCTGTCGAGTGTGGCACCTACCGTACGGTTATCCTCCCCTTCGTTGTCACCCGCGCCCACTCCTGGCTCCCTTTGGTGATCCTCACTTTGTGGTGTAAGGGATAAGTTTCTGAACCGATCCCGGGTCTCTTCGACTAGATCTCTCCTTAACCTTGTTTCCTCCAAAAACTCTTCGTGGCTCCGCACCCCACGGTGTTCTGGCGACGCGTAGAAATTTCCGTCGGCTTCTACACCCTCCATGACACCTCCTTGGTTCCCCTCGGGCCACCCTTCGGCAGGTCGTCCTTCGGCAAGTTGCCTCAGCCTCCGTCTACGTTCTACTTGTTGCTCCAGAATCAAGGCCCTCTGCACGGCCTCCCACTCATCCGTTTCTGCTTTTTTATTTCTATCTTTATTTAATATATTGGGCATAAATCACTTCCGTACATAGCAAGCACACACCATGTACTAAAAAAAAAACTTTTATTATTTTTCCTTTCGGCCACAATTTATCTCAACATTGTGTCGGGATTATTACAGGGTTCCATTTCCCCTTCGCCGATTGTTCCGTGTGAGCATAGTCGGCCTCTGGGTTCATCTCACTGACGGGTAGGCCCATCGCGTCCATGTGCCATCCGCGTCTTCCGTTCCCCAGTACGTCTAGGCAACGGCGCCAAATGTTTGCCCTCTCGGGTGAATAACTTAAAGTACACAGATAAAACACGTAATGCAGAATAATAATGCCATAGATATCAAATGCAATATATCAGATGTTATTCCATTCATCACTGTCCCTTTAAAAGTTACATTCCGAAGTATATAAAGATGCCGAGGGGGTGCAAGCGCCAACCGTCGCACCGCAACTACCACCCCTCGGCTGCCAACTAACCAACACAATTACAACTTAATTAACTAGTTTTATTTCCGTGTACAATATTGCCGCCAACATACTTCCTAATAGACCTCAAGTCGGCCATATACTTTTGGTGCCAAGGATAGGGTCAGACCTATATATTACAAGTTACATATGAGTCTCCCTTAGTTACAAGTTACTTTTAACTTAATCACAAGTTACACACAAGTGGTTCGCCTAAATAGGGTCTGCCCCAAATTAGACTCATACAATTGAGATATCCAAATGCCAAGGCCGACAAGCCACTTGGCATTTTGTGCACTAGGTCGGCCCTAGAAGGGATCCGACCTAGCTACACAACAACACTCCCTCTTAGCTAGGGAAGATTCCTTCTGAATAACCAAGTCACATAGTGACTACCACCATGGCTACTCCCATGAATAATACGTTCACCATAGCTACTCCCAGAGGGTGAACAAATACATCAGGGAATTTCTTCCATGATACCCACCATACCTAATCGCAGAGGGTGGGCTCACCATGCCTAATCGTAGAGGGTGGAAGAGGGCTTTCACCTCAACCTTCTCCTAGAGAAGGGTGCATTACCACCATGCCTACTCACAGAGGGTGGAACGAGGGCTCTAACCTCAGACTTCTCCCAAAGAAGAATGCATCTCCACCATGCCTACTCGCAGAGGGTGGAACGAGGGCTTTCACCTCAAACTTCTCCTAGGGAAGAATGCATTAACAAGGGATTGCACCTCGAACTTCTCCCTCACAGAGAAGAACTCATTAACAAGGGATTACACCTTGAACTTCTCCCTCATAGAGAAGAACTCATTAACAAGGGATTGCACCTCGAACTTATCCCTCACAAAGATGAACTCATTAACAAGGGATTGCACCTCGAACTTCTCCCTCATAGAGAAGAACTCATTAACAAGGGCTCTCACCTCAAATTTCTCCAATACAAAGAAAAATGCATTAACCAAATCTTCATGACATTGTAGCTCCCTCTGAAGCTGAAATATTAGGCTCCCTATGAAGCTGAAAAAATCAGGCTCCCTTTGAAGCAAATATCAACATTCTAACCTCCTCGTCCAAGGTTACTTCTAACAATATGTCAGACTCCCTCTGAATGTTGATTCTTCCTTTGCGAAGAAATGCAAGCAATCTTCCTTCCTTGAATACAATCTCTGATTCGTCCATTGGCAGCTGTTGAAATTTCAGGAGGTATTCTAGAAGCCAGTGCAAAAAGTGTTGTGAAGTAAATTGCACAGACCAAATTATCTACAGCCAGTCCTACTGTCGACACTGATGAAGACACACCAAAAGCCTCTGAAACTGCAACATAATTAATAGCTCCACCAATATGCCTGCTCATTAGAGCAGCTGCTATCTTCCAGCTAATCTTGACCTAGAGATCGCATGGGTACCACCAAATAAGCAACCAAAGTCCCTATGACTGTTGCAACACTTGATATGTAGGAGCCTCATATGCCACTAGCCCTACATTGTTGGCTGCAAGTTCCTCAAGCGTGCTCACCAATGCTCCACTCAGTGCACTTCCAATCTTTGTCTTCTCAGATACCAAATGCCCCGGTTGTAAGCAAGATAGACCATGTGCCCAAGTGATTTGTTGGCGTGATCAGAGGCAAATTCAATTGCGCTCTCATTTCAAATCTGTGTGGTGCAAATCCAAGCACCCGACTGTTCGCGTCCTTCAATTTTAGGGGCGCATACATTTTTAGGTGCGCCAAGCAATACTCTATTCCGGAGTTGAGAGCAATTCGGTACTCCATTGGGATAACAAGTTTTGGATGGAGTACCACTAAAATGCCGAAAACAAGAGGACACCCCCATCTCACAGATTTTGCTAGTAAAATGTTACGATCGTCGGAGAGAATCCTCCACAACATGTTCTCCTCCCCGAATGAAGAATTCGAATATAGAATGTTGAAATGGACAAAGATGTCCATAGCGACTCCACTTGCCGTCAGCATTTCGATATTTCAATACCAGTCTCGTACATGAAAGTAACCGTTGCAGTCGGCGACAATTTGGCATGGTCCTTGCCAATACCCTTCCTAGCTATGGCACGAAGCTTCAATTCCTAACCACGTCAAAGTTTAACTATGATTATGCCCCTCCATTCGGTCAGGTCGTAATCGCAAGTAGCACGGTTGGCGACATCAATGGGAACGACTTGTTGATCAGAGGACATGAGGTCTAAGCTAGTGACATCGAGGATTTGGTCACCGTCGCATTTGGCGAGGAGGGTGAATTCAACAGAGCAGTCATTGCACTGCACGTCGCCATCGCACCGATCGCAGTCGCACGAGAAGCTCATCTCCATTGCGCGCTTGGAGGTGAGCGGGATGAGGCCTAGCCTATGCGTAATGAATTCGTCATTGAGTACTGGCGAATTGTTCTCAATTTCCACCAAGTCTAGGGCGATCGTTGGCACCTCTGCGATCATCACTCGCTGCAGGGCATTCGCGATGCTCACATCTGTATATCGCAGCTCAAATTTCAAGTAATCGTCTTTGCCTGCACTTAGATTTCTTAGTCTGCAAATTACTTTGATTGAACTCCCTCAAAAGCACAAGATCTACCTTCAAGTGGTTAGGCTCTATAGAAGGAACCCACTCTGATACCATGTTGATTTAATGGTAGTGCTCATTAACCACAGGCAAACATCAGATATGTTGCCTTCCCAACCATAGATGATAAGCTCTTATTGTCACCCCCGAGAACACTACATGTCCTTCATGTTCTTGAATTCATGTCATTGATGCAATCATGACCTTGCATATATATGAATCAATACTTCCTAATAGACCTCAAGTCGGCCATATACTTTTGGCTACAAGGATAGGGTCATACCTATATATTACAAGTTACATATGAGTCTCCCTTAGTTACCAGTTACTTTTAACTTAATCACAAGTTATAGACAAGTGGTTCGCCTAAATAGGGCTTGCCCCAAATTAAACTCATACAACTGAGATATCCAAATGCCGAGGCCGATAGGCCACTTGGCATTTTGTGCACTAGGTCGGCCCTAGAAGGGACCCGACCTACCTACACAACAACAATGTCCCTATTTTTTGTAAGATGCCAATGTAATGTCCCCGTTTTCGTGAGCATCAGAGTTTGAGGAGTTAGCTTATTTTTGGACCCTTGTAGGCTAACAGGGTATGGATAAGGGGGTCACTGATGCAGTATCTTGAGGAGTGGTCAATCTATTTGTTCTAGATCAGTGTTGAGTTCAGTTATGGTCTTCGTTTCATCAGTTTCTGACATCATATGAGGGTTTCCTATTTTTTAGGGAAAAACTGCTAAAAATGGACATGGTCCTATTTTCACTAGCATGGCAAACTGTGGCCCCAGCTTCTAACGGATTCAGTTTCTAAGCGATAATGAGGGAGATATGAATTTTTAAATGGTTCTCGCAGGCAATTAATGTTTTAATGAAATATTAAAATAAAATCATAAAGTGCATCACTTAAATTTATTTTTGTGAAAATTTAATATCTCCTAAGTTGGGTGTCCCTTTTTGGGTTAAGTGGGGAACCCTAAAAGCAAGTTATTATTTTTAAAACCCTAAAAGCTAAAATCACACCATTTGGGTATTTAGGCGGCCAAGATGAAATTAGACATCATTAATTGGATATTGAGCATTTGACATTTCTTCTGAGCACTTGGCTATGACGGCTAGGGTTTGGACCTATTTTGGAGAGCGTGCATTCTTTAGAATTCAATAGCTTTGAGATTGTGAAAGATCAATCGAATTGTTGCAGCTTGGCTTCATTCAGAAGTCAAATTGAATCAAATTGGGGCAGATTTGGCTTCTTACAAGGCAGATTTGTTGTAGGTTTTCTATTTGCTGTTATTGCTGATAATTTTCTATGGTTTGAAGGTCTCTTTCCCAAACACACAGCTTGCTCACTTATTGGCGCCATCTTCTTACTGTTTGGGCGTCTTATTATTAAATAAGAGCAGATCTGAATTGTTTTCAGAATAAAACTCAGAACTTTGTAAGTTGTTGGTTTGAATCTTTTAATTTCAATAAATTGGCTAAGGACCTACGGGTATGCTTCTAAATTCCCCAATTTCTTGTTTGAGCTGATTAATTTCATGTATTCTTCTGCAACTTAAAGAAACCCCTTCTGCAAATTAAAGAGACCCCTTTTGCAAATTAAAGAAACCACTTCTGCAACTTCTGTCTAATTCTGAAAGACCATCTCTAATAATCAAAAACACAGAAAAAATATTAAATTACAGCAGATTGAAGAATTGAACCAGCAAGGGTTCATCACAGTGGTATCAAAGCTCTGATCCTGCCATCCTGGAGGGTTAGGGGATTTCATATGCATCACCAATAGTTTGGGCATCACAGGTTTAATACCCGCAAGAGATTCGGTTTATAGGGAAACTAGGATCAATTTGTAGAGATTCAATTGGGAATCATTGAGCTCACACGGTTGACATTTGAGTGGCCAACACTCTTGCATTGTTTCAGTATAGGTAGAATGAAGTCTATACAGGATCTCATGCTAGAGCTCATGTAGGCTTTTCAAAACTATGATAAGAATCTAACAAAGCTTCTACAACATCCAGAGATATTGGATCCTTTGTTTGCAAAAGAAAGGAAAACACATGCTAATGCAAATGATTTTACCAATACAAAAGATGCATTAGGGAAGGAGGAAGTCCTTGGAGATGTTGAAAACATGACACAAAGGTATGACAATAATTCTGATTTTTGCAACTGTAGCCAAACTATTGAGCATAATCATGATGTAGATGTGTTAGTAAATGACAAAAATGTTGCGGAAGGATCTACCAATGTCGGCACGCGAGTTGAAGTGTCAAAGATGAGGAATGTGCAAAGGATACAAGCTCTAACAGTTCTGATTTTTGTAGCAGCAGTCACAATTCTTTGCACTATCATGAGGTAACAGCCATTCCACATGTGGAAGAGGGTTGTATGAAGATTCCTAGCAATGACACTCAAGATTTGGGTGTTAAAAATGATTTATGCGTTAAAAATTCAAGTCATGGCAAGTCTGATTTTGTATATCAGACCTTGGAAAAGGTGAACAAGACACAGGTCATGTGTGATAGATGGTTGCAAAGAGCTAAAAAGGCAAGGTTATTAGCTGCCCAAGCAAAACAGCGTTTGCAAGAAATCGAAGAACGTTGCAACCAGCTAGATCAAGCAAAGAAGCAAGGGGAGTCACACCTTAGATCTCTAATTCTTCCAAGGGAAGAGCATATTAAAGTTGAGCATACAAAGGAGGAGCTTCTTGAGGTAAGCAAGCATGAAGAATATGCAATTATGTTTGAATAAGACAAGAGGTATGATTTAGAAAAATTTATTGGTACACATAACTTGCATCTTGAGACCCATGAGTTATCTTTGGTTGAGCAGCCATTAAATGCTCACGCCTTAGAGATGTGTGACCACGTTGAATACACACTTAGTGGATCAGCCACTAATGTCATTGCTACAAATGAGGCTGGGAAAGAGTTAGATCATTTCCTCGTCATGCGAGAGCAGCATGGGGATGATACTCTATCATCCTATGTACCTGTTGGTATCCTTAACACCCCCTCAGGTCGGTCTTATAAGCTTTTATAAGCTTTTATTATAAACTTTATTGAATAATTTCCCACCAAGCTCCAAAATTGGCTAAGTATAGCTCCTCTTGGTGAACCAAACATCTCCTAACCCCATCATTTGCCTGCGGAGATGACTAACAAGCAAATCTAGGATTCTTAACTGATCATTGGAAAAATGGGGACATTATATTTTTAGGCCCTCTTGTAGTATAGTTAGTGCTTGTCTCCAGCTTAGTGCCAACATGATCGGAGTAATTGATGCTGCAAGTGTTTTCAAACGGGTTAGTGGAGATGAATGACAATTTCTGGGGTGATTTTGGGCTTGTCCAGCACTAACTATTTATAGTAAGTTATTATTTTTAGTAAGTGTTAGTTTAGACACCGATTAGTCAATTGGAGGACTTATTTTTAGTTACTATTTTTAGCAGTTACTATTTATAGTAACCACCATTTTTGGCAGCTAGCCATGGCTTCAGTCTCCTTTCAGCTCCAGCATGCAACACCTTCAATTTTAAAGCCTAAATATTTGGGCCTATGTTTAGCATATTACTATTTATAGTAAATGCTATTTTGGGGGAACTGGCCTCGGACTCAACTTCAATTCTCCAGTTGGTTCATGGATCGCCTTCTAGGGATCTTTCAGAGGGTTTGACAAACACTTACTATTTTAGTAAGTCATCGGGATGATGGGGTCCAACCTTACTATTTACAGTAAGGCATCTAGATGATCTGCCATGCCTTGGTGATGTTCCGAGAGTTAATAGAATTATCAGAAGATTATTATTTTGGCTTATATTAATGATTGGAGGATTAATTTAATTATTATTAAAGTTAAATGATTTAATAATATTAAATTAAATTGAAAGGTTATTAATAGGGGCATTAAAATGTAAGGCATTTAATAATTTAATATAGACAATGTATTTAGCTAACTTGGGCACCCATCATGGAGATGTTAAGTTATATCAAAAAGCAAATATTTAATGTGCTTTTTGATGATTCGAAAGGCACATAGAAAATCATGCCCTTTGAGGAAGGTATAAAAAGCTAAAAAGTAATCAATTTCTCATTCATTATTATGATTACTTTTGAAGAATTGGAGAAATTGTGAGCAAGGGTTTGCTACAATTGGAGAATTTCAAGTTTATGGGAATGAAAACTCCCAAGAGTTCGAATTCTTGCATGCGTAGAACATCATCCAAGAGCATTGATTTTAGGAGGCTTCATTCAAAGGCTTCAATTGAGCTTAATTTCACAAAATTTGTGAGGATTCAAGAATATATTTAGGGATTACTGATCTGCAAGTTGAAAGCATTCTATAGGGCAGATTTAAATAGTTATTGCACACAATACAAGAGGAATATCATAGGAATTTTCAGCGGTACCAATTTGAGGATTTCAAGAGGAAGTGCGTGGCTTTCCTAGGGCACATTTTGGACCAAACAGGGCTGCAAAGGGATGTTTCATCTTCTCCCAGCCAGCCACCCTCATTCTAGCTTCCACATGCTCACACTTGGATGTTTGAATTTATTGTATGCAATTCACCAGTCTAGGCATGAATACCCAAAGTTGATCATCATTTTCCAGAATTGTGATTATTGTCTGTAGCTGGTCAGTAAATATTATCAGCAAATAATATATTATCTATTTCTAGGCAATTCAGGTAAGCATATATTTAATTAATTTAATTTTGGCAAGTAAGGGTTTAACTGTGAAATTTGTTGTTTTAAAATCAAATAGTTAAATTGCAATTCAGGGTTTATTTCTAGCATTATATTTCTATTCCAAAAACATCAAATCAAAAAAAATAAAGAGCAATTAAATCAGAGGTCAGAAAATATCCCTCAATCAAAACATTAAAATTTTGAACAAAAGGGATATTACACCCCACCACTGTTATCATCATCCAACATTGTCTTCACTCTAGCAGCACATATCTAAGGGTTGTAGCACATTATTTTGAGCGTTCTCTTCTTTCTTCTATAAACTCTTAATGGATTAATTTCTAAGAAGACACAATTGCAGTTATAGTAAACTTTTGCTACTATTTATAACTATTGCAATCAATATTCAGCTTCTCCTTAGTCTCATTTTTAATATCTATGAAGAGGCACTTGGTATGACATGATGGGTAACTTGCAAAGAGTCTTTTGTAACTTCTACCACCACTGTTTGAAGGATTTATTTATGCTCATTATGATATCACATCACAGTCAAGGGCTTTGACATGATGGTAGGATCCACTCAGAGCAGCCTATGATCCTATAATGCCTTGAATAATTGTATTTTCAGACTCAGAATGTAGAGATCATCACCCTTGCCCCACACTGGTTCTCAGTCAACATGGATGTAGAATTTATGTTTGAACATTTTTCAGCACTGATGGTTGTAACAAATCATCAATGGCATCATTGTTGATTAGAAGAGTAAATGTAAGAAGTGAAGTTGTTGATGGACTTGATGGTCATTATTGCACATATAAATATCTTGTGCATATGTTCTAGATGGACAAAAGTATATGGGCTTTCATGTAATAAGAGAGCAATTAAAAATGGAAATAAAGAAAGAAAAATTGAAGCAAATGAATAGACACTGATATGTTTGGCTGTTTCTCCTACTATTCAGGTTCTTAAAAGAAAACAAAGAATCGCCAATGCCTCTTCACATCCTAATTGCTAAAAATATTAATAACAGATGATTTTATGTTACAGCAGTTCAAATTACAGTGATATTGCACAGTAAAAAGAAATGGTCATTGTAGAAGGTATAAGGAGACATTCCAAAGTCAATTGGCCTTGTACTTTCTTGAGAATGAATTGTAGCTCAATTGTATCTTGCTTCTTTAAGCTTAGCTTACAAATTGGGTTTCTAGGATAAACCATCTTGTGTGAATATTTTGTGCTTTGTGTTCCTTTCATGTCTTTTGAGCCATCTTTCCTGCATATTTTTCCGTCTTTTCAACACTTTTAATCATAGCTCTTGCATCAGTTATAGAAATAATTAATCTTGAACTGTATATTGCTGAATTACTTCCATTGGTAGTGGTTTCACGAATCACTATTGGGCATGCATGCACTTCCTTAAATCCAAATCTATGCTAAGGAAGATACATAAAAATAAAAAGAACAACAACAGACATAGCAGGAAATTTTTCAATATATAAAATATGTAATATCTCGACAAATGTACCTTAACACGGCTAAGAGAATGCAGATCACCCTGCACCCTATAGAATTCTTTCTCAGTATCAGGAGTCACCAACCGAGAGTCAAATTTGCTCATAGTGGCCTTGATTAAAGATAAGCATGCAGTAATCACCCATACTTCCCGCAAACAAAATGGTAAGTTGCGCTGTCACAACAATTTGACAATTTCAAGAACAGACAAAGATCAGATAAATCCTGAACTCTAAAGTACGCTACTAAAAGTTAATTATGCATCTGAACTATAGAATCAAACCAAAGTGTAAACGATTATTCAATAAATTTTCCAATCTTTAATATGACATTCACTATTGTAACCAGTAATAAATTTGAGAACTTAAGAAATAGAAACTTGTACCTCATGTAATGACAAAGTTTTTGAGAATGAAATAATGAACAGGTATCCCCTAGAAGCAACATCCACTGTACGATTCAATTTGAACAACAGCTGTATTATAAACGATAGGTAGTTAGACCATACAAAGATAACTGAGGTGTTCACTTGACAAGTTAAAAAATAAAGAATGAAATATAAATAGACAATGAAATTCATTACTAAATCTTAGAAACCATATATTTCATTATCCTGACATTGGTATCCTAC
This sequence comes from Cryptomeria japonica, assembly GCF_030272615.1. Lineage (NCBI taxonomy): Eukaryota > Viridiplantae > Streptophyta > Pinopsida > Cupressales > Cupressaceae > Cryptomeria > Cryptomeria japonica. The sequence goes on along the minus strand of NC_081411.1, from coordinate 398,432,823 downwards.
TGCCTAGAATTAATCTACAACACAAACTTATAACATGCATCACAGCATAGATAGCACTAAAGATAAATAATTATTGATAACCAAGTAATTCTTCTTTAACAATGCAATAGATAGGTAATGGAAAGATTAAGCATAAGAGCTAACTCAAACTTTCTTCATAGATAGCATAAGACTTGACAGAAGTCTAAACTACACATCAATATTATGTAATGAATGTAAAAAACACAGGGAAAGCTTTTCATGTAACCTAATAAGCAAAAGAAATAGCATAAAACAGAGCCTACAAAACAATTATCGTGATGAAAAACACATGAAATATTATTGATGAAGCTAAAATCCATAGAACATAATGAACTAATTCAAGTTGAAAAGAAGGGTTGTGATAAACATGAACAATACAATGTTTACAAACTTCACATGGTCAATAACATTGCAATGACCCCCGATTAATAAATATACCAAGGACACATTGATCATTATCAATTAAAATAATAAATCATTATACATGAATTGTTATATTAATAAATGATAAATAATAAGTGTTATTATAAATCAAATAAATAATAAATGATAAATCGTTAATCATAGATTATTAATAATAAGTAATAAACGAATAATTATTATTACAAATCATGTAAATACTAAATCATTTATCATAAATATTTGTAAGTAAACTAAATGATAAATAATAATGCTTATTATAAATCAAATCAATAATAAATTATAAATCATGCTTATTTAGTAACAAATAATAAATAGGAAAAAAATCATTAAAATATAAGTTAAATGAATCAATGAGGAAGGAAGCGTATACATTAATACATCGAACTATTAACATAAATAATAAAATTAGATTAAGCGAACATTACACAGGGCAAATAACACCCAAAATCGCGTCATTTTCCAAAAGTCGCGTCCAAAGGAATAGAGCCGCAGAAGAAATATTTATCGCCTGGAAAGAACACGCGAGGAAAAAAAGAAAAGGACGGGAGTGCGGGAGTGCAAGGTAGAGGGAAAACCAGTGAATGCCACCAGCGAGCGATCACACACAGCGTGAGGGTTTGCGCGCATCTCCACATATAAGCGAACCAGTAGGAAGGAGTGTAGCCGTTGCTGCGCGTGGGCACTGCCGAGAACTACAGGGAATCTAGTGCGGGCGCCCAGGGTCTAGGCCACGGGAAAGAGTAGAAGGTACGCACTATCCCCAGAAAGCTACAGAGAAACATGGAAAACGGGGAAGGCATGATTTCCTTGATGCATTAAAACACTTAATAGAGTTCAGAGGGAGATTCATTAAAAAAATCTCTTAGAGGCAATATATATTGTAGAGGTTAAACATATGCATATGTCAGAGATAGGGAAGCTTGGACAGGGGTGGGATCTCTGCCAGGTTTGAGTGCATTAATGAGTTCATTCATTAATAGAGATCCTATAGAAACCTTAGGTAGATATTACCGGGGTTGTCTTAACTGAGAAAGAGTCTCAATAGAGGGTTGGGACAATCCCGATAAGATCAATCTAAGGACTGTTTTTCATCTTGTATAGTTAGTAACTAATCAATGAGCATTTAAATATTAAATATGTAGAATAACATAGTTTTACTACTTATATAATTGACATGTATATTTATTTATCTGGCATATTATGGAACACTAATTTTCTTTTGCAGGTCTTAAACTTCAAATAAATAACTTCCCCACTAGGGACATTACAAACATCAGCTGTAATTTGTAGAAGAATTCGACTATTGCCAATGTTTGACCATCCTTCTAAATCATACATATTGGCCTCTATAGCATTTTTTTTATTTTTCAATTTGTTAAAAGGTCAAATTTTAACGATTCAATTGTTGACATTGAAGAACCAAGACTGGTCTTTCATGCAGAGCCCAAACTTGTTAAAGAACCATATACCATGTTGGAGGATCCTATTGCTTTCTTGCTTAGAGTTGTGGGTAACAATCATATTCCTTGAATTCATTCTCGCCATTACCTACTACACCCTTGCAAATCAATCTTGTGTATCTATAATTTCTAGCCAACGGGTAAATAATGTAAGAACTCATGTAGAAAGATTTTGTTTTCTGCAAGTTTCTCAATTGTTCATCCCCGTTATTGTTGATGCCCAGTTGAACATTTTGACCCCTAAAGTAATCTCATCAACAAAATGATGCATCCAAGTCTCAAATGGCACACCCTAAGGGCTACCCATTACTCTATTCAGTAGCAAAATAATGTCCCCATAATCCTCCTTGAAATCAGTGTGAAGAAGCTTCTTTGGCATCTTTTTATAGGTGGCCCTAGGTTTCTCCAGCCATAGTTTGTTGATATTTGTTGCACTAGGTTCAAGTTGTTCTTCATAGATCCTAGTGGTTTCCTCCTTGGTTTTAAATGAGGTTCGGTTGTAGTTTGGAATCCCGAATGCCTCCTGGATAGCCAATTCTCCAAGGTAAGCAAATACTCTCCCGTCAGGTGCAATGATCTGCCTTTCTTGCATGTTATAGTGTATTGCACATTCAACAATCAGCTCACTGCATTCCATGGCTGGTGGAAATCCAGCTGCCTGGACTATGCCATTCCTCATCATTCATCGAGAAATTGGTGTGGGCAAATATCCATCATGCCCGTACATTCTTCTTCTAAATTCCTTGAAATCCACATGACCAAGGTTGTTGTCTCTAACCTTTTTCCACTTTGAAGTGATTTTGGACTCAGGTGTCTCCAACCTTTTTTCTTGAATTGCAAATTTCATTTGGACCTTTCTCGAAAGCCCTACCTGAGTGGTCATCTACTACTTGAAAAAGACATGGAAAAAAATGAATATTACTTTCAATAAACTTTAAGATTTTAATCCTGGTTTTAAACTCTTTTGTCCTAAATTTCGACCTTCAACCTGTCATAAGATAAAGAAAACTGTGAAAAAAAACAGATTGTAATATGGAAGAAATCTGCTCAACACTTGATAAAATTTATGAAAATAAGTGTTTGAGACAGAAAAGAACGAAGGAAATCAGTCAATAACCCAGATTTAAACTTTGAATTTATACTTTTGACTGAATTTCTTGGAAAAGATGCCTTCACTTCTGAAAATTCTTGATCAATTCCTTCTTTGCTTCAAAAATCCACTTGTTGCCTTCAAAAATCTTCCATCCTTGAACTTGGGAGAGAGAGACCTTTCACTATCGAACTTGAGAAAGAATGAAAATGATCTTTGAAATTGATATAAGGTTGAAAAGTTTGATCATTTTAGCATCTTTACATTTTTTTATGGATACATTGAACCTAGTCGCATTCTCATCTTCCTTAAAAAGGCAACTTAACCCCTTCGAAAGATTTCAAAAGAAACTTTCCATTTTTACCCTTGGCGCAACTTCACATCTTATCTTCATCTTGTCCATGTGTTGGCAAGGAATCCTCTAGATTCTTCATGTGTTTTCAGAAATTTTTCCCGGATTGGTCCCTAAGTGCTAAAAATAAAAAAGCAAAAAACGAAAAAAACAAAATCCCACAAAAATAGGAAGTTGTCAAAATTGACCCTAAGCAGTTGCATTTTTCGTCCTTCGGGCCTTCTAAGCACTTTGATGGTGTCTAAACACTGTTCTGATGATTGATTCCCTAATTGACTTTGATGATCACTTGGAAAATCTAGCTCCAAATTCTCAAAGATTGGCGACTAAGAATTCTAAAAAAGCAAAAACTAGGGGTTCCCATTTGCAATGGGGCGATGTGTGAAAAGGTCACAACACCACCAACCAAAAAAAAAATATAAAGAAGAAAACAAGGGCATCACATGAGGTTGTGTAGCTTATGAAGATTATTGCTTACATCACAATCAGTCAAGGTCAGCAACGATCAAGCAAAAGCTAGAACATGTTAAAATTTGCAAATATTCTTGCTTCCATGCACGAGAAAGCATGTTGAATTCATTGTTTTTATCAGAGAGCAAGGTCAAATGACATTAATTGAACTCATGTATTTCCCAACTAGGAAAGTAGCTGATGTCTTCAAAACATTGTCGACAGAAAAATTAGTTTAAGTTCTAAAAATTCTGTCATAAGGGGGCTGATAGAGGCTAGTGCCCATTACAGAGTTAGTCAGATTTGTGGTGATAAAGTTACACGCTGAAAAACCAAATTTGTCAGCTCGTAAATATCTTTTTGGACTTGATGTGATAAATAACATTTCACTCTAAGAAACCCTAGTTTATCAAGATGCCTAAGGTTAAACTGTCTAATCTACTATGAAACCTTCCAGCGAATGACAAATAATTTGCCTGAAAGAAGAGCTTTTTGAAGGGCGTGTCAGAATAGCTAAAGATCAAGAGTAGTCACATCTGGAGCTTGAAGGGGCAGGAAAATTTATTTTCTTGGAGGAATAGGTTGTTGATATTGGCAAATCCTATCCATCCCTGCTGAATTCTCTAGTTTTCCTTTGCATATTTCTTTCCCAATACCCTTTTTCCCCACTTTTTCTTCTGCTCACCTATGTCTTCTATGGAACATGATATCCCATCCCACAAGGCCTGGAGAGAATCTTCAGGTGCTCATAGGAACCCTCACCTGAAGAAAAGGAAAAGGAGCAATAGAAAGGTTATTCAGATTCTGAGAGAAATCTGAAAAGTAGCTCAATATTATACTTTATAGTTTATATCATGTGTGTAAATCTTATTTTTGCTTGAAGGATGATGTTGAGATTCAGAAGCTGTTTGCAGAACATGTCCTAGTCAATGAAGACACAAGGATAACAGAAATAGTCTTTGATTCTATCATCTTCTTATGTTCTTTTTTCTTCATGTTCATCAACAAAAATCAATGGGTATTCATTATTCAACACGTTATACATAAATCTACTCAAAATTGAACATTAAAACAATATTCTGCCTGTGGCCCATCCCAGATAAGAGATTGTCATCACTCACTATCTTGAACTTAGGAAGCTAATAATTTTTTCACCAAGGAGCCTATTTTACTTTTGACATGGATATTTCTACATTATTTGACAAATATCATCACATAATCCTATTAAAAAGCATATCCAGCTTAGTCAAAGATAGGCTGGAATTAAACATTTGGCAGTTAAAAAATTGGTTTAAACTTCAATAAGAATTATTAGGTAATTAAAAGGCTCCATGTAGTCACCAACAATTGGCTAATTCAGAGACTCATTGTGTTCTCAAATTCAACTATACTACAGCTCTTAACATGGAAAGTAGAACCCTATCAACTTCAGGGTGCATCTGGATCCTGCTGAATGTCCAATTGCAACCTCAATCTATTGCACTAGTGACATAACTCAAAACTTAATCAACAGATTTTTTAAATAAAACAATATTGCTAAAAAAATGGTTATAATGCAAGCTTCTATGAACATCACCGAATGAAAATGAAAATGCTCCCAACAAGGACAACATAAAAGTAAATTTATAAACTTTCGGAGATAGTTGAAATTCATATCATTTTCAATTCTCTATATAAGTAATTTATCAATCTGATGGACCATGAACCTGTGATTGGCGAGCAAAAAGATATTGTCGGAAATCAAACTCCCTGAATGTGTCATCAAGTGCAATTTGGCTCAAATTTTTGCATCCTGTCTCCATTAATGCAGATTGATCATCACCATGATCTAATCCACCAAACTCCTTGTGCTTTATATTTTGACCATTGACTGCAAAGCATTAATTACATATAAGGAAGCCAGCTTTTTCAATAGCATAAATCAGCAATTGTCTGATATAGTCAAAAGACTCAATACAATTCAGACTTGAATTCAAAAGCAACATTATTGCTATTCTAGTGCACTCCTATGCATCAACAATATGTGAAAACTATTCTATCTCTCCTTAATAAAATTAGCAACATTGAACGAACATTTATTATTAAAATAAATATTGTCTGGATTAAGAATTGCTAGGATTGTAAATAAGGGTTCTCATTCAGAGAGTTAAAATTTGATAATAAGGATGAAGTAATCTATAAACCCTCACCCAAATACAAGAAAATCATGTCATTTTTTTTTAATCCTTCCAAAGATCCAAATCCCGGGCAACATTAAATACCCCTGCAATAAAATTCATTTGACCTTACCTAATCGTGAAAGTCATTCATATCAGTTTTGAAAGAATTTTTTTCATTCTTCAGTACACATATTTTTCTATTTAAGTGCATACTCCACATTTGGAGTATCTTATCTATGTGAGTCCCCATGCCAAACCAAAACATGTTCAAGACTAGGAACGTTCAGTTTTAGAGAACCTCTTTGGTTGTATTTGAAAAATAATATCAGAAAATCATCACTTGTTATGCTTAATATTCTATCTTCCTAGTGCAATAAGGTTAACACTTGTGGTATGCAGGACCTTAATATTTTCATTTATTAGTTTTAGTTATTTCCTTAAGACAACTTAATTGCACATAGTTATGCCTATCCCAAAACCACATAAGCTATAATATTTGAATTCATAACATCATACTATGATTCCTAATGGTCACCCCTCAAAGTGTCCAATATTTTGATTTTTATCTTCCATGGTTTAAAAATTCCAAGTGAATTTCATGAGGGCATGTAACCATTGAACCCCCAATACTACATTGGTATCTCCTATACCAGCAGCATAGAAGTCATTTGTCACTTTGTGATTTCCCAAGTAGAGGCACAATTGGAAAATTGTCTTCATGCAAGGCATGATGAATCCATTAGCAACTATCACATTAGATCTCACAAAATCCTCAGTCTCAAGACCTCTTTTGGTCACCAAACCCTCATCAATGAAGAGGATTGTCCCATTATGAAATAAAACTATAAAACTCTGCCCATGAAAAACTCATCTAACTCTGATGGGGTTATATTAAGAGTACCAAATAAATTAGCAAAGTGTTATAACCTTCACGTGGCGTTAGCTCAAATCCCAATAATATTTTTGCAATCAACTTATTTCTACTCTTTCTCATCACCCAGTTCCCAAAATGGGCAAGGTGAGAGCATATGGAGTAAGATTGAGAATAGAGATTAGTTAATTGAAAATTTTGGCAGCAAGCTGACCAACTTATAATTTAAAACACAGAGAATTTATCGAGCCAAATTGGCTAGTAGTGAGTGCAAAAAAGTTGCAACAGTGCCAGAATGGCAGCTTAACTCACCCGATTCCAAATTCATGCCATGCAAGGTAGAGAATGAATAAAATTTAAAATGGGATCCAATGGTACTACCATCCAAGGATCTATTATGATGAAAGAACAATTATTGGCAGTACAACCTTCCAGTATTACGATTAGAAAAGATACAAAACAGTTGTTCTCCTTGAATTACATTCAGATATTTTGTCAAACATTTATCTATCATTTTGAATTTGAGAGCATTTCATTAAACAGTTAGCTAGCAATTTGAAACAGATAAAACAGTCACCTAGAATGAGCTAAGCGATGATCAAGTGCTCTAGCTGACACAAATAGTCTAATATATTGCTTCTTGCTACTGTTGGACTATGATATGTTGATTAAAATCTGATAGCAACTTAAATCTACATGATGTCCTTCTTTGTCTTTACACTGAAAGTCTATTCTGCACACTCATAACATTAAAATCTACATTTTAGAAGTTGGTGACGCTCAATTGATGTCAGAAACAACTCTTTTTATCACCTTTAGTGATCACTGTAATGTCCCCTAATTGGGTATACCCTAAGTTTGACTTAATTTCTTAATTTCCAAGTGGATGAGTGGATTTAGGAAATACCTTTCACCCAATTGCAACCCTACAGCAGATTAGAAGCTTCTTGCAACAATAATCTCAGAAATCAGATTTGTGAAATCATAGCAGAACAGTAATCAGATTAGCAGAACAGAGATCAGATTAGTGAATTCACAGTAGCATTATAAGAATTAATTTATATATATTTAGATCATAATCAGTAACAGAAATAGTGATTCATCCATTAAAGTCTCTAAATGTCTTGGAGGCTCAACCATAGGAGAGCATAGGGGAAAGTGACCTCAACGGGGTGTCTCAAACCCTCTACCTTGGGCCCAAGAGTAGATATACCATCCCTCTTGGCCTCATGTGGCCCATGCCATCCAGATGAGGTGGCCTACCCAGTGAGGTGTCGCCTTTCCATTATCCCCTCATCTTGCCAACCTTCTACTTCCCTTTTATGATTGGTCCCCCTGTACTTATGCATCATGATAGGATAGAAAGGTTGCAATAGGGTGCCCTGAAAACCATCTCCTCTAGGCCAAGGGCATTACCCACTGTACCCCCTTGGCCTCATGAGACCATCTGGCCCCCTCATAGAGGTGGCGTACCATAGAAGAATGCCTCATCACCGTACCCCTCTTGCAGACCCTCTTCCTTCTATCACAGCACGGAAATCACTCAAAATGAATGGGGGTGTACATATATATATATATCTGTGTGTGTGGTGTACCATAGAGCAATACCTCATCACCATACCCCTCTTGCAGACCCTCTTCCTTCTATCACAGCATGGAAAACACTCAAAATGAATGGGGGTGTACATATATATACATAAATAGTCATGTCAATAGTACGTAAATAATCATAAAGATGCTGAAGTAGTTATGCAGACAGTAATGTGCATAAACAGATATATATAATATTGTTATAGCACTTAAGGGTTTGCACAAAATGACCATACCACACAACAGTAGTTAGACGGACTCCCTGAGATTATGTCTTAAGATATATCAGATCGTCTATGCCACCAATGACTGCATATATTCCCCTTTCCAATTCTACTGATAACATGTTTATGCGCCTGCTGCTTATACTCAGAATTCTGCATTTTAGGATGGCATCCCATATCCTCCTTGCTGCCCTTTTGTCTGCTCTAAAATGGAGTCCTCTAAAATGGAGTCCCCTTACACTCTCCTTCACAAATGAAACCTTCTCCCCCCTTATAATTTCCAATGTGAGGGAGCATCACACCACTTCATCATGCCTTCCCTTTGCAAGGGTCACAATCTTTCACAATTACCACCCCTTCGAAAGGTCACAACCTTTCATCATTTCTGTCCTTAGAAGTCACTTCCTTATTTTCTGCCCATTCCTTCCTTCTTCCATTAATCCTTCCTTAATACTCATGCTCCATTTCTTCCTTTTCTCCATATCCCACCTTTCCATATTAATGACTTACTCTTTGCATACCCTCATATCCCACTGAGGAGACACACCTCTTTGGAAAGAGATATCCCTTTGAAAGGTCATGTCCCCTAATTGCTGTCTTCCTATTTCATTCAGATCTGCACTTCTGATTGTAGATTAAAATTGTTGTTTCAAATAAACTTATCTTCTCCCTTTTATACCTCATGTTTGAGGTCACAACTTTTCATTTCGAGCCTTTTGACCATTCATTAAACTTAACTAAGTTTTAATTATTTTAATTTTATTCTTTTATGTGTTAATTTTAAATTTATTTTTATTCTTTTAATTTTATTATTAAAATTAATATATTTATTATTAAATCCTATTTCAAAATGGGGACATTACAATCACTCCCAAACTAAAATAGCCTAAAATACTAATTTCTGCACTTCTCAATGTTGTAAGGTCTTTGAAATACCATTACACATAAAATCAAATTCACACACCACATTTCTTTTTGGAATATATAAATCACGCAAAACCCCAAAAATGTCTACAAACCCAAAATATTGGAAACCAAATACCATTGAATATAGTCAACACAATAGTCAATTCGGGCATGGAACCACTCAAATGGGTGTTTTTGTCCCCAAACCAATCTTTGCTACACACTGGTAATCCCTCGATGGAATTATTCTGAAAACTAGGAGGGTGGTTGTCCTCAAAGCTTTCAAATTTCCAAAGGGTTTCTATCATTTGGAAATGGAGAAGATGATTGTGTTCATTCTCGAGGAATGAAAAAACTCCAAAAAGAATGCAATGTATTTTTTGAAAACTCTCCTCTTATAACTTTTTCAGAGCTATTTTAGATTAGTAAGGTTTTTTGCTTTTTCATTGCTTTTTTGAAAAAACATTTTTTCTCTAAAAAAGTAACATAAAGTGTCCTTATAACCACTATTCAGCACCTTAAACCTATCAAACTTTATCTATACACTTAAACCGCTTTTTTAAATAATTAAATACAAATTGTTATTTGATTTTACATTTTCGACAACTTCAATATTTAATTATTTTTCCCTTATAAATCATCTCAAGGTCTTACAAAAAATACTAAAATAAGCCAATTAATTTGTCCTAATAATTCCACCAACTCCTTAAGTAAATAGGACTTTAGTCCAAAGAAAGTTGGTATTATCCCACGGCGGCTTCTCCAATAAGTTTTTGGTTCTCCTGAAATTTCCAATTTGCACTAGAAAAAATACTCTTGTGCACGTCGTCTCCAAGAACTTGATGTCACTATCAAAATTTCTTTCTGAGAAAGTTGACAATCCAAAAACTTTTGGATTTTCAAGAATGTTGAAATTGATCAAAAAAGGGGTGTTATTTTTAGTACTTTCAGATTGAATAAAACTCAGAAATTTAGAATTAGGTTAATTAATTTATTGTTTTCCATACTTTAAGCATAATAAGGGAAATGAAATGCTAAAGACAATGCACAGTTACCCTGGGAAAACCTCCTAGGAGGAAAAGCCCAGCCAAAGGATCCTCAGATATGATTTATGATTTAGAATTCAACTGAACATTACACACTTATCTGGAGTTGCAGCCACTATGTGGAAGAGATGAAATACTCTTCAATCAGTTTGCAGTCCTCCTCATCTAATCACAGTTCTTTAAAGAAGTCTTCTATATTTTGGAGATGGTCTGCTGCCTATTGTGGAGTTCGCTGTCTACTGTTTGGGATCTGCAACTGTTTGGTTGAGTTCGCTCTCTCCTATTTAGGATAGGAGTTCGCTGCCTTCAATTTGGATCTTCTGCAACCTAATGAAGTTCGCTGTCTACTACCACTATCTAGAGGAGTTTGCTATTCCAAATGCCTTAGTATAAAATTCGCTCTTCACCGAATATAATTTCATCAGCTTGAAAAACTTGATTGTGATAATGAGAAGTATGCGCTGCATTTATAGGAGACATATAGCTTCTCAAACATGTCGGCCTCCTTTACCATTAAACAATTAATTATTGATTCCCTTTTAATTGACAGAGCCGACCCTATCAAGGAGGGGAGGCGTGTTGAGTTGAGTGAAGCGTGGAAGTCTCTTTAGGTGAGGGCAGAAAGGTATTGGGCCTGGCCCTATATGAAAGGGGGGGGGGGGGGGGGTTTCCAATGTTGCCCAAGGCAATTGGAATCCGCCAGCCCTAATTACAAACAACACTCCCTCTTAATTAGGGAATAGAATCATAATCATAATCTTCCAGCTTGCACACAAGCATAGACTAGATCCACCTTGCATTGCTCACAGAGGGTGGAGAGGATCCTTTACTACCATCTTACATTGCCCGCAGAGGATGGTCAAAGGTTACAATACCATCTTACATTGCCCGCAGAGGATGGTTTAACAATTTACACTTCCTTTTACAATACCATCTTACATTGCCCGCAAAGGATGGTTAATAATTATACTTCTCCCTGAGAAGTTTACAATACCACCTTACATTGCCCACAAAGGGTGGTTTAATATTTACAATACCATCTTACATTGCCCGCAGAGGATGGATAATAATTACACTTCTCCCTGAGAAGTTTACAATACCACGTTACATTGCCCGCAGAGGGTGGTTAACATTTACAACACCATCTTACATTGCCCGCAGAGGATGGTTAAGAATTATACTTCTCCCTGAGAAGTTTTACAATACCACCTTACATTGCCCGCAGAGAGTGGTTTTATACAATACAAAGTATTACTGAAATTGAGACTCCCTCTCAATCGGAGTTTCATTTTCCACAATACCAAGTCTATCCCTGAAGTACACAAACTTCACTTTGGATAGAGGCTTGGTGAGGATATCTGCAACCTGCTCATCAGTGCTGACATACTTCAACTGAATAGCACCTCTTTGCACCATGCCCCGAATAAAATGATAATGGGTTTCCACATGTTTTGACCTGTCATGAAACACTGGATTGATAGACATTTTAATACAACTCTGATTATCACAGTGAATAACTGTAGGATCCCATGGCTGACCAAACAGCCCAGCAAGACGCTTACGAAGCCACACTGCTTCTCTGGATGCTACACTTGCTGCAATATACTCAGCTTCAGCAGTACTCAATGCCACTGAGGATTGTTTTTTGCAAGCCCAAGAGATCACTGCAGAACCCAAGCTAAAACAAATACCAGAGGTGTTTTTCCTGTCTTTGACACTTCCAGCCCAGTCTACACCAAAATAACCTTCCAAGGTTATTGGAGTGTTAAGTGGATACTTCAGCCCAAAACCAACTGTGCCCCGCAAGTATCTTAGGATATGCTTGGCTGCAACAAGGTGAACATGCTTGGGCAAGCTCATGAACTGGCTGAGAACATTTACAGCAAAACATATGTCTGGTATAGTGTTAACTAGATACATCAATGATCCAATCAACTGTCAGTACTCGGATGGATCTGCAAATTCAGAGTTAGCTGTAAAAACACTTAACTTCTTTAAGTTAGATTCCATAGGAGTAGACATTGGTTTACAATCCATCATTCTAAATCTTTTCAAAATGTCAATAGTATACTTCCCTTGACTTAGAAAGATTTCGTTAGATCTTTGCCATACTTCTAGACCTAGGAAATAATGCATTAGACCTAAATCTTTCATTTCAAATTCTGAAGCTAGTTCTTTCTTGCATCTAATAATAAGTTCATCTTTACCAGTAAGAAATAAGTCATCCACATAAAGAACTAGAATTAGCATTTCATCATTGGCTACTTTAAAGTAAATGTTAGGGTCAGCATCATTTTTACAAAAACCTAGACTTAGCAAGTATTTATCAATTCTTTCATACCAAGCACGAGGAGCTTGTTTAAGACCATACAGAGCTTTCTTTAACCTGCACACATGGGTTAATTTATCCTGAATCTCATATCCCTCAGGTTGCTCAATATAGACTTCTTCCTCAATGACACCATTGAGAAAGGCAATCTTAACATCCATTTGATGTAGTTTCCAACCCTTAGAGGCAGCAATAGCAATTATTGTTCTAATGGAAGTATATCTAGCAACAGCAGCAAATGTTTCTTCATAGTCTATGCCTTCCTTTTGGGAAAAACCACGCGCTACAAATCTAGCCTTATATTTTTCAATACTACCATCAGCATTATGTTTAATTTTAAATAACCATTTAGATGAAACAACAGATTTACCTTTGGGTCTGGGCACAGGGTCCCACACATCATTCTTGATGATTGACTGATATTCTTCATCCATAGCAAGCTTCCAAGCATGATGACTTAAGGCTTCTTCAACATTGCAAGGTTCAGTTTCAATGAGATTATACATTAAAGAAACGTAGTTGGAAAATACATGAGGTCTCTTAGTTTCACGGAAGGTGCCACTTGGAGCAGCAAATCTCTCAGCTTCTTGAATGGTGTTTCTTACCCAGAGTGGCCTCTTTTTGGTAACGACAATGTCACTAGGAATATCAATGGGATTCATGGGTTCTGGAGGATCATCATGATTGTCTTGAGGTGGAGGTTCAACTTGCTCCCTCTGAATCTCAGGGTTAGTATCAACGTCTATATTTTGATTATCATTAGATTCATCAATAACACAAGAACCTTTCGATTTCTTAAAAGCAATGTCTTCTTCAAATTTAACATCCCTACTTACCTCAACGTACCTTTGACCTGGGATGTAAATCCTGAATGCCTTGGAGGATTCACTGTATCCGACTAGCATGCCTTTCTTTCCGGAGGGTTCCAACTTTGATCGTTTTTCCTTGGGCACATGAACATAGACGGGACTTCCAAAGATTCTGAGGTGACTAATGTCTGGTTTGGATCCTGTGAAGGCTTCTTCCGGGGTCATGTTCTTTAGAGCACGATGAGGACATCTGTTCTAGATGTATACTGCTGTTCTAGAAGCCTCAACCCATAGGAAGGTCTGCAAGTCTTGATCGTGGATCATAGCCTTTGCAGCCTCCACAATGGTCCTATTCTTTCTTTCAGCAACACCATTTTGTTGAGGATTGTATGGAACACAAAACTCTCTCTTAATTCCTGACTCAACACAAAAATCATGAAAGCTACCCGAGGTGTACTCACCTCCATTGTTAGATCTTAAACATTTGATTCTTTTACCAGAGAAGTTTTCAGTTAATGCTTTAAACTCCTTAAATTTACTTAAGACTTCATCAGATTCTTTAGATTTCAAGAAGTAGATCCAAGTTTTCCTAGAGAAATCATCTATGAAGATTACATAATAAAGGAATCCACTAGGAGATGCTACAGACATAGGACCACATAAATCAGAGTGAACAAGTTCTAGTTTGTCTTTAGCTCTATTTTCACTTTTATGAAATGGACTTTTAACATTCTTACCAATAGCACAACCTTTACAAGTGTTATCATGAATTTGACTAAGTTTAGGCATACCTTTAACTAACCTTTCAAGAGATGGAAGGGCTTGATAATGTAGATGTCCAAGTCTTCTATGCCATAACTCACAGGATTCCGGAGCCTCACTAATGAGTGCTTGAATAGGGTTAGTAGAGAGCTTATAAAGACTATCATATCTATGGCCAATTATACGAGTAGATTTAAAACTATCTTTCTTAGACCAAGCAAGAACTTTTCCTTCAGAAAATGCAATTTGATAACCTTTATCTTCTAGAGCAGAAATGGAAATTAGGTTTCTTTTAATTCCAGGAACAAACAATATATCACTGAGATGCAAGGAAATACCGGAATCTAATTTTAAAGTAGAGCCAGAACCTCTTACCGAATAACGAGCGTCATCACCAATTACCACGTGAAGGCTAGTATCCTTTTCTACTAGGCCTGAAAGATGATCACAGTAACCTGTGATGTGTCTGGAGGCACCACTGTCAATCAACCATGTATTGCTATCTGAGGGAACACTGCTAGATAGAGCGGAGATGAATAAGAAGTCATCATTTTGTTCTGAGACTTCATTTAGGTTTGCTTCACTTTGGTTAAGGTTAAACTGACATTCCTTAGCATAGTGACCGAATTTGTCACATCTAAAACATCGCACACGCGAAGTATCTCTTGGTTTCTTCCAAGGGTGTTGGGAACTAAAAGATCTGGATTCCCTATTTCTTTTAGGATAAGGTTGCTTCCAATTTCCCCTTTTCTTGCATTGAGCTGCAAGCATGTGATGGTCATCTACATGGGGGCTCTTGGATTGACTCCTTGTGATGAGGCGAGACTCTTCTTGGATGCAATCATTCTTAAGGCGATCAAGTGAAGGTAACTCAGACCGACCACTTATGGTTTGGATAAATGACTCCCATGAGAGAGGTAGACCATTAAAGGCAATCATGACAAGGTCTTTGTCTTCCATGTTATGACCAATTAAACCTAGCTGAATCTTTAGTTCTGAAATTTTCATGAAGTAGGAAATCATAGAATCTTCCTTAGCCATTTTTATATTAAGTAGTTGTTGTCTTAATGTAATTGCCCTACTAAAATTATTAACTTCATATGTACCTTGTAGATGGCTGAACATTTCCCTAGCAGTGGTGAATGAGGCGATAGAGGTGATGAGGTGGTCTTTGACTGAATCAATAAGAATCTTCCTGGCCTTGATAGCATCCTTTTTGAATTGTTTCAACTCAGCTGCATCCGAAGGCTCAATTAGCTCCTTTTCTTCTATGAATTGAAGAAGGTCTTCTTTCTCGAGAGCCAACTTGATTCGAACTTTCCATGCAGTAAAATTTAGATTCCCATCAAGCCTATCTTCAACTTTCAGCCCCATTGACCTGATTTGCAAAAGCTACAGCAAACTGAAAATAAAGGTGTACTGAATTTTAAATCTGAAGATTGATCTAACCAATTAGCTCTGATACCATGTTATTTTTAGTACTTTCAGATTGAATAAAACTCAGAAATTTAGAATTAGGTTAATTAATTTATTGTTTTCCATACTTTAAGCATAATAAGGGAAATGAAATGCTAAAGACAACGCACAGTTACCCTGGGAAAACCTCCTAGGAGGAAAAACCCAGCCAAAGGATCCTCAGATCTGATTTATGATTTAGAATTCAACTGAACATTACACACTTATCTGGAGTTGCAGCCACTATGTGGAAGAGATGAAATACTCTTCAATCAGTTTGCAGTCCTCCTCATCTAATCACAGTTCTTTAAAGAAGTCTTCTATATTTTGGAGATGGTCTGCTGCCTCTTGTGGAGTTCGCTGTCTACTGTTTGGGATCTGCTACTGTTTGGTTGAGTTCGCTCTCTCCTATTTAGGATAGGAGTTCGCTGCCTTCAATTTGGATCTTCTGCAACCTAATGAAGTTCGTTGTCTACTGCCACTATCTAGAGGAGTTTGCTATTCCAAATGCCTCAGTATAAAATTCGCTCTTCACCGAATATAATTTCATCAGCTTGAAAAACTTGATTGTGATAATGAGAAGTATGCGCTGCATTTATAGGAGACATATAGCTTCTCAAACATGTCGGCCTCCTTTACCATTTAACAATTAATTATTGATTCCCTTTTAATTGATAGAGCCGACCCTATCAAGGAGGCGTGTTGAGTTGAGTGAAGCGTGGAAGTCTCTTCAGGTGAGGGCCGAGAGGTATTGGGCCTGGCCCTATATGAAGGGGGGGGGGGGGGGGGGGGATTCCAATGTTGCCCAAGGCAATTGGAATCCGCCAGCCCTAATTACAAACAACAAGGGGAACATCACACAAAGGCACATCTTGAAACTATTTCTTCATCTTATCTCTAAGTTCAATTTCATCTTACTCTTTTCCTAACTTAGATTCCTCAGCTCCATATTCTTTATCTGAAACTACTTCAATATAATGCACTTGGCCACAACCAAGACACCTATGTCTTGTTGCCCATGGTTCCTTAAAAAAGGAAGCCAAGCTTTTTCGATCTCAACTAATTCTTGGCCTCTTCCTCTATTTTGGAAGGAATATTCTTGGGCTGATTGAATCCCTTTCGAAATTGTTTCTAAAGGGAAGAGCCTTTGTCTGAAATTTACTCTTAAGAACCAAAGTCTCTAATGCCAAAGAAATCTTGCTTGCCTACTACAATCAACGAAAATCAAAAGCCTTCACCAAACCCTAAAGGGGCTATGATAGACCTTCTATGAGCAGCATAGTTAGCCTACACTTAAGACATGTCAAGAACTATTACAAACAACTTCTAAATTCAATCACGTAGCTTGCCATAGTACTCTACTATCTAAGTTGGGCCAACTCCCTGAAATGGACTTTAGGGTCTTTTCTATCAAATCACTCAATCAATCTCCTACTGAACTCACCATAGGTATTGATGAGACTATGACCCTAGGTGACCAATACATGGTACAACCACACATGAGCAATACCTTCGAGGTG
Source organism: Cryptomeria japonica (assembly GCF_030272615.1). Lineage (NCBI taxonomy): Eukaryota > Viridiplantae > Streptophyta > Pinopsida > Cupressales > Cupressaceae > Cryptomeria > Cryptomeria japonica. Next base: position 398,415,356 of record NC_081411.1, on the reverse strand, counting down.
AAAAGTGGCAAACTTGATAGCTTCCTCTACAAACATGGGTTTGAGTGACAAGTAAGTGTTAATTTTATCAATCAGATTGACAGTGAGAAACAGAAAACATGAAATGCACACATGACACAGTGATACCCTGGGAAAACCTCCCTCTTGGAGGTGAAAAACCCAGCAAGAATATCTCAGATCTAACATATATTAAGGGCGCAACCAAACTACAAATTAGCCCAGCTAGGGCACAACAAATGATCACCAAAGTACACACTTATCTGAAAATCTGATCAGATCTGAATATGAACGAAATTCCCAGAATGTCATACGCTGATCTTGGATGATGTTCGCTGGCTGAGGATAGCTGATTCAGCAGGCATCACAGACTTAGGAGATGATTTGCCTTGCCTAGAGTAAGCTCGCTCAAGGTAGAATAACTTCAGTTCTCCAAGTAGCCTAAATTTGCTCAATGATGAAGTGATCAGGTTCGCTGCTAGGTGTGATCAGATTCGCTGCTGTAGATGTCTTGATTAGGACAGATCGCATAAAGCAGAGAGATGATAATTATTGAGTTCATTGTGACTACAAGTCACCTTGTACTTATATGAAACATACCCTTAATTTTCTTGGTTGGCCTAATAAATAATTGGCGCCAAGATACAAGTTCAAATTACATTTGAATTAGGTCTTGCCTCATAGCAAATTACAAGTTACATTTTGATCATATGCCCAAATAGGGCCTGCCCTATATTGGATATAGCCGCTGAGATATTTAAATATCAAGGCCGACAGGCCACTTGATATTTGTGTAGTAGGTCGGCCCCCAGAAGGGATCCGACCTAGCTACAAAAACCAATATCCTCCACAAACATGGGTTTGAGTGACAAGTAAGTGTCCAACTTCTAAATCCATGCACGGGTTGTACACTTGTTTGACCCATCAAAAGTAGAAAAGGTAAACTTCCCCAATGAATGTTACATATCTCTCTTGTGCTGATTTCTCTAGGGTCTCGTTCGGGTCAAGGTCCATTCCTTGTCTTCTTCAAATTAATGAAATTCTCCATAGGAAGAGCCCTCTACTCAACAAAAGAAACAATAATATTGTCTAGCACCAGATTTTGCACTTCCACTTATAGTGCTTCTTCTTTTTCTCTATGTATGAAAGTAGGTTGGAAGGGGCCACCAGTGGGACTGATAACAGTTATATTGTTGTTTTTACTATTATTATTCCCTAAAGAACTCCTTCCACCATTTCGATTTTGGGTAGGCCTAGGAGCATTCAAGTTCTACATGGTTTGTGTCAACTGAGCCATCATATTTATCATCTGTTGTTGCCTTTGGATAAGGACATTAAACCATGCATCTCCGCTTCATTTATCATGACTCCCTTATCTCTTCCCTCTATCATAAACCCTTCTATCTTTGGATCCTAGTGTTCATACTGATGTTCTATTGACTGAACCCCTCTCTCTCTCTCTCTCTCTCTCTCTCTCTCTCAATTGTTCATTTCTCTACAAGTTAGCAATTTCACCACTTCTGATACTACTATAATGTGCTGAACTATTTTTTTTTTTAGTTTTCACTGTCATGGGAACAAGCATGAAAGCTTAACACTTTTTTGATCACCCAAATCTTGATGTGGGCAAGATAAGAGCACACTGAACTGTTTTTTTTTAGCTTTTACTGTCATGAGAACAAGCATGAAACCTTAACACTTTTTTTCATCATCCAAACCTTGATGTGGGCAAGATAAGAGCATATATTAAAGGGTTTGAATGATATTAACTAAATACTTGTTGGCAACAAGCTGTATAACTCAATAGTGCACCTATTACAAATTATAGAAGTAAAGACAAGCCTTATCTAGTAGCAAGCCTTCCAAATGAATTACAACTAAAATAGAAAGTGAATGAAACTAGCTCTAGTGGTAAGTCTTCTAGGACAATTTACAAATATTGAATCTGACAAAGAACCACACAAATTATGATGCCAGAAATGAGAGTGTTTTTTAACTCAGGGCAGCATTGCCATCCAGACTTACAATACTGAAATCGTTGCAAATCTTATATCCTTTTTATACATCAACCACACAAAAAACTACAATGCAGTAATCTTCTTCTGCAATAGTATCAATAATCCCCTAAAATATAAAAATTAGAAATGTTTTCATAATCCAAAGAGCTCACATGTAAGAAGTGCCTTCTCCAGGGATGCAATGGCTAAGTTAATGTTGTATGGCAGCCAAGGTATTAAGTATTAAGTAATTTCTTGGAGCGACAGCCTTTAAATTTGGATCAGCCTGCTTTATAGGATACAGCAACCAACAACCATTTAATTATTTCTTTGTAGGTTATGGCTAGAAAAGAATATATCATTGCGGTCCCTTTTGAGGACTAAAGGTTGCAAATAGATAAATAAAAAGGTACAGTAGTAAAAAATGTTGCAAGTCAATTCTTTCAAAAGATACAGCTAGTACCAAACGGTATGACCAGCATTAGAACATGGCAGTAAAATATTATAACCTACAGGAAAACTTAAAATTTTAAGGTACAATCAAGTTATCAACAATACAATTTGTCTTCAAACCAAAAATCTAGAAACTCCACACCAAAATCACCCAAATTCTTAAGAAAGCACACCAAATCGTAATATAATCTGAAAATTCAACGCAACCAAAACAATTGAAAGTCGAAAACTTCTGCAATTGATCAAACCAAAAATCTAGAAACTCCACACCAAAATCACCTAAATTCTTAAGAAAGCACACCAAATCGTAATATAATCTGAAAATTCAACACAAACAAAACAATTGAAAGTCAAAAACTTCTGCAATTGATCAACTCAATGGTAATCCATAAAGGGAATTACTTGAATGAATAGGAAGGTTTTCACCCTCAAACCATTCTTTGCTAGAGGGTTTTTGTCCCAAGGCAAAAACAATAAACAAAATTTTCAATCTCATGAAGCTGGTCCTTGATAATATAAAATTGTTAATCCTACCTACTGCTCAACTCCTTATACAGGCTTCTTAAGGAAAATTAATATTATTTTCTTTTTCTCATTCTCCCTCCAAAATTTTATTTTTGAATAGCATCTAGAAAAGCCTTTTGATTAATATTACTTTTGGACTCCATTCCTGGCAACATTTTTTGTCCCTCTTTTTAAAGCGACATTTTTAATAACAAAACATAAGTTGTCCTTTTACTGAATCATAAAGTTAATTTCTGAACAACTTCAATTAAATAATCAAATTAGTTCCCTTGCACCACCCATCAGCCTACAGAAAATTATAGGCTAGGGATCTCCTTATTACTTATGCTTGGAATGGGGACATGACAGATTGCTCTGATCAATCTAATGAGAAACATTTTATCCAAGGACCAACATTGTGGAATGATGGTTGGCAATGTGAGCTACCATAAGATGATATTTTCCAACATGTATACTTAGATAATAATCTAGTGGTTGAAGATTCAGACCCATGCTCTTTTAATTCAAACTCTGAAAATCAGTTGGCTGAAGACTCAATTGATGAAGATGGTCAACAAGTGTTACAATCACAAGGTGCTCCATTGATAAAGACAAGGGTTGGTGAACAGAACTTTCTTTATCAACTTAAGCCTTTCCTAGAAAATGACACTTGGACTATGTTCAAGCTTGCATATGTTAATGGCATGGATGAACAAGACTGAATCTAATATGTGGTGGTTAAAATTCCTACTATAGTTCTATAGCCACAAGATATTGGTGGATACCTTTAGAAGGAAGCCCAATAGCTTCACTTGTTACAGAGGTTTCTCCTTGGTGAATAAAAACATCTGAGAATAATGCATATTAATCAATTTGTCTAGAATTTCTCACTGCATGATCATGTCTACCCACCTAAACCATGGCTCTTTGACAAAACTGTTGGTTGAAAATTTTGTACACCTGGGGGATGTGCAAAATTGTGGTTTCAGCCACAGTGTGTGAGTATGATACTCTCCTAATTTAGGGAAGGCTCCCCCTATCTACAAACTGAACTAATCTAATATGGGTGAAACAGAAGTCTTTCTTCTTCTTTCAAGAAAAACTATACGCTTTTTCTCTTCACAAAAAAGTAATAGCAATTGGAAATAGATAACAGCAAATACAAAAATGAGACTTTTTTGTAGGAATTTTGGGACATAAAGGGAAGCAAAGTTTCCATCAAAGCACAAAAACCTTCGTCCCTTCCCCGGAATGGGAAAACAGAAATGAAAGCACAAAGTCTTCAACACTTTTGTCCTATCAACCTTTTTAGATGATTTCCTGCTAACCAAGAACAATATGTAGCAGCTCAAAGTCTAACTACATAATGCACCTCTTATGCACAAACATAGAAAATAAAAGCAGCACAAAGTCTGCAAGTTACCTTCTTACTTTGAGTTTTTTGCAGTGGCTTCAAACATGATAAGAAGCTCAAAGTCTACAAGACCAAGTCTGAAAACAAATCTAAAATTGCAAACGCAATAAGCAGCTCAAAGTCTGCAAGATTGAGTTTGAATCCCTCTTGTATAACACCTCAAAACTCACAATCTATCTCCAGAAAATGTCGTCACATAACACCTTGAATCAACACAAAGTTTGAAAGCAATTTGTCTCTTTTAATTGACTCTAGTCTGATTTACAACTAAGCTCAAAGTCTTAGAGTGTACATACAAACTGGCAGAGTCTTGTTGCATTGCCAAAAGATATCAATTACAATAAACCCCCTCAAGTATTTATAGGAGAGGAGCCTTGAGAAAAATGTGGGAGGATCCTAATTGACTTGAGAAATTCTCTCAACCACCATGACTTATTCCAACTACAGACTAAGACTTATTCAAAATTACAAGTCCTATTCTAAATTGACTTGTAATTAGCTTACTTGTAATTACAAAAGTGCAAGTGATAAACTTGCAATTACAAAATTGTTTTTTTACATGGAATTTGTCGAAACAAAATTACAAATGCATAATTGAAACTATTCTATGTGTCCAAAGACACGACTCTAACTACATCATCCTCTATTTTGAAAATCTTCATGTTGCTTCCAGATACTAGAACTTGAAGTATTTTGGATTGGTGAAGACATCTCAAACCGGAACGTGTAATGTCCCCTACTAAGTTTAGGCCTGTTTTAACCATGATTAATCTATTTCTATATATTTTGACTTTTAAACTAACTTGAGTAGGAGACAATTCATTCTTAACATGAATCAAATCAGTGATAACATAATCTTTTCTTGATATTGAATTGATAATTCAATCCAACTCATAGTTTCATATTTATTTTGTTCATTCAAATTACTATATATATATATATATATATTCAGATAGTATTACAGTATATGTTTTACTGCAGAGTATTTCTTTATAAATAATTATTTGACTGATCAGCCCTTATATATATATATAAAAAAAAATCAAATTTTATTTTCTATAATATAAATTACTAGCACTGCCATTTACTAAAACACTAATCATTATTCTACCTAGTACCCGTAGTGGCAGACAGATCTGACAAGCGTCAGATCTAGTCTGCCCCTGTATGTGAAGTTAAGTATGAAATATAATCTATATTAGTATTACTCTTAAATATTACTATTAATATCCTGCATAACAAATATTATAAGGCTATATATATTAAGCACATTCCCGTTCATACCACCAAGTCCCAAGATATTACTGTCTGGAACTTATTAACAGTTCTGATCTGATCTGGATGTCTTGCAGACTATTAATACCCCTCCATGATCGATAATTGATGATGATTGATACTGCTATTTTCTGAAGATATGTTTTGCCGACTGCTGTTCGATATTCCTATCTGAAGATGTGTTTTTTGGATCGATTCCCTAATATACCTTTCAAGAGGGAGAAGTTACATCCTTTCTTGTCGATAAGACACGTCTCCTTCTCAACGTGTCACTTCATAACAATTGATTTATTATTCCAAGGGTGTCGATTAGTCTCCTTCTCATATCCGTTGCCTAATTGTCTCTAATCATTGTTTATCATTAAGGTATTTAAAGTAATCGTTGATATTATGGTGAATGTATTAATAGTTGCACTATTTGTGATTCTAGCATTGCCGCCACATACATCTTTTTTGAAGGGGTTGTTCATTAGCGGAATTAATTCTAATATTCGTTTGTGGCATGAAGAAATCATATTTCCCATTCTTACTATGTGTATCGGTCTCACCATAGTGACACATATATCTCATCATCCGAATAATTATATCAAACACTCAATATGTTCGGCTCCTCAATTACTTAATATCGGTTCCTCAATGTCTATTCCCAATAGTTATATTTGCATCAAATAATACTATAGGCTTACTAGAATCTGTAACGGAACATACTTGTCTTCAGAAATATGGCTTTCACCTATAGCCAATCGACTTGCTAAATATTGATATCTTATAGAATATCAAACTGGGTCTCTTCGATAATACGGATTTCCTCTAAACTTTGCACAACATAATTAACTCCTATGAATACTCCACCCACTTTTAGGTGTCCCTCACATCATTCTGTTCAAGTCGTCATTCTTTAATGTCGATAATAATATATATGTTCTGCCTTCGTATATAATCGATATGATTGTTATATAATTAAGGAATGCCACTATATGTTGAATGGTCTTCTAATCTTATATCAGTAGATATCTTCATGTCTACAATTATTCATTACTGCTTAATGAATTGTATGTTATCTTTAAAGATAATACAAGGAGCTTATTTTAGTTGTTCAGTGCTATAGACTTATCATTTGGATGGGGACATCACAGAACAGGAATTTGCATCCTTAATGATCTGTGTCTTTCGCCAATGAACTCCAATCCTATCTTCTTGCTTGGGGTAGTACTGGATTTTCAAGAGGGAAGTTCTTTGCAAGTCTGAAGTAAGAAGCCTATCTGTCTTGAAAGCATTCTATGCTCTCAATCATTCATATCACTTTTCCATCTTCTTGTGTGGCTCCGTCATGTTGTTCTTCTTTCTCCAATCCTGGAATTTGCTTGCAAAATAAGGCCCATGCCTTAATTTATTGATTTGGTAGGTCATGTGTGCAAACATGACTGACATTTGTGAGACAAAGGGACTACAAAAGTGGGGCCAAAGCTCAATTTCGGGTTTTGGAGACTGCATTACATGTGTGGAAAAACAAGAGCATTGACTTGCAATTATGGAGAACAAACATGCAACTTCATATGTGCAATGGATAACTACAAGTTTGCACTTGTAATTTGACCTTTAAGACTCATTTTCAAGTTTTTTTGAGTGCATTTTAGACCAATTTCGGGTTCTAGAAGGTAGGCTGCAAGTGAAAATGGGGAAAAACTCTCGTGAAGACACAACTGCAATCGTGTTTTAAAATTCCAATTGCAAGTAGACTCATAATGGGAAAAATGAATGAATGGATGAAATAGTGAGAAAGGGATTTTGATATGAAGGAGAAGATGGAAAGAATGATACCAACCGGTAATGGAAAACTTGGATGACCATAAATAAATATGGAGAAGGACACCTTCATCTTGATAGCTTGGAAAATGGAAAAAACTTAACTTGCAATCAGATTTGTAAAACCCGATTTTAGAGAAAATGAGCTTCATAACAACTTTTAATATTGCAAATTTGGCAAAAGAATGTTAACTCTTTTCAACCAAAAGGGGAAGAGCAACATTACACAATCACTTGTAATCCGATTTTAAAAACCCAAATACAAGTACATAGGAAAAATAGAAAAGGGGGAAAAACAATGCAACCTACAAATTGCATTCAAAAACTTGGGAATTTGGGAAGATCTTATACAAATCTGAATTCAAACAAGAACAAATATTTACAAAGCATGATCAATCAAGGAATTTAAAACAACCAAAAGAAAACAGACACAAAACTGAAAATACATACCTTGCTTGATCAAAACACCCTTAGAAAAGAATAATGAGCTTGGGAAGAACCAAAAAGCTCTATAAATAGACCCGTTGAAAACCCTTAGAAGCCAAAAACGGATTTTGATTCAACCTCCTCCAAAAACGGCATGAAGAGGAGAGAAGCAAAACGCACAAAGAGCTTTCACTCTCCACATTTGAAAGGAGAAGCAAAACGCACAAAGAGCTTTCACTCTCCACATTTGAAAGGAGAAGCAAAAACGCCCAGCCAAAACACGTTGCAAGAGGGATTCAAATGAACCAGCAAATACGTTGAATGAGGGATTCAAAACGTGGCAAAACATGGCAAAAACGCCTAGAAAATGGAGGAGCAATAATCTCCCACATCTTCTACATTCAACGCCCAACTCCTTGCAAACCGGATTCAAAGGGAAAAGCCACAGAAAACGGATTCTTGGAAGCAAGAATGCAATTCGGGTTCTTCACCTTCAACTCCAAGTAAAAATGCCCTTCAAAAAGACGCAATCGGGTTTCTGAATCCCCTTTGCAAGTTAAAAACATTACTTTTCCTTCATTTGTGCAAATTTGGGTTTCTAGGAGAAATAAGCACAAAAAGAAAGAACAAAACGACTTGTAATAGGGAAATAAAATCCCTATTACAACTTAAAAACATAAAGACTCATAAATACTTGTCATAGGGAAATAAAAACCCTATTACAACTTAAAAGCACAAAGTAGGAACTTTTATGAGAACTTACAAGTTCTCATTAAACTTGTATTTTTAAATTCACTTATAATTTGTCCAAAAAGGTCCTACAAACAACTTAAAAGACAAAAAGGGGAAATGGGAAATAAAAAGCAAGCTACAAGTTACAAGTCTTTTACAAAGTTCACTTGTAATTGCTTGAAAAAAAACCTAAAACACAAAAACAAAAGAAAACTCCTAACTTGCAAAAGAAGGAAAATTTCCCACTTGCAATCACGAGGAAAAACCCGAATTTGAAGGAACGACATAGCAAATGAACTTGGAATGCGATGAAATTTGAAACATGGATCAAGGATAAACCGAAGAACCAAAGATTAGTCCAGTTCAGAAAGGAGCAAGAATTTTGCCTCGAAAAGCATGCCTTAAGAGTAAAATCTCCAACTTGTAGTGACTACTCTGAAACCCAAAATTGCACGGAAAACTAGGAAAATGAAGGCCAAAACTTTCCAAAACTTGGACAACGATGGCAAAGACAACCCCTGATGATTTGACACTAACAAATGTGAGTTTTGCACCTTGTAAAACGTGCCTTGGAGACAAAAATGACACATTTTAAGCAAAAATTTGTAGGGGTTGTCACATTTTTGAAAATCCAAAAAAGAGGACAACAAAAACTTGCAACAATTTTTAAGCTATGTGCTATAACGACCAAATCCTCTAATAATGGCATTCAATAAATTAGCAATTCTTATGAGCCGACCCAATTTGAAATAAACTTTGAAATAAATTAAGTTGGCGCCAATGTTTAGGTTAGTAAAGAGTTTGACCACCCTTCTTGGTATATGCACCCATTTTGGGCAAACTAATTAGTAATAAATTAACAACTCTTTGTACCTGGTCGACCTGCACTTTAAGCAAGGCAAAAGTTAGGTGAAAGGGCACTTTGGATAGTATAAAGAGAGGTCTTTGAGGATCATCAAGGGCATCAGGAAAAAAATAATGGGCAGCAATTATCAGAGCAGTGAACAGAGAGCAATAATCTATATATGCAGCAATTAACTTACAATAATAATAAGGAATATATGATAATAATTATCAGCAAATGATGTACTAAATGCAGACCGTAAGACATTTAGTGATCAGATCAAGACTCGTTATACAGAGCAGATAATACCACATAATCAGCACAGATCAAGACTTACTATACAGAGCAGATGCAGATCGGGAAACACATCAAGCAATCAGTTTTATAAGGAACATCGATCCTTCGTAAGGAGCAAACAATACCCAGCAAATAAAGAGAACATCGAACCTCAGTTCAGAATTAATTAAACGTGAGGCCAACAGTCTTGATAATTGCAAGGTGCTTGGTAAATAGTTGGAAATAATAAGTAATATGCATACATATTACTGTTATTATATATATTCATTCTTGCTACCTTTTCCTTTAATACATGCATAATTAACTATATTAATAAGGATCCCTTTAACACTTCATCCAACTAACCATCCCATTATGGAGGGGAGAATGGAAATACATGATAGCGAGGCAGCAGTATTGAGTACCATCAAGTATGCCAACAGGGGTGGGGCAAGGAGGCGGAATGACAAGATGTTGATTCCGTGCTCTTGAGCTTGATGGGAAGGGGCGGGCTCAAGGCGCCTTATATGATTTCCTAAGGGACTCCATAGTGTGGATTGGTTGGTAGGGAAAACCTTTGAGTGAAACCCATCATGCTCTCAAGAGGATGAATAAGGAAACATGGATAGGGGGTAGACCACTCCATGCTAGATGTCCAATGTGCCTACCACTTGGAGCCAAGAGGGTGAGTGTCCGCTCTCAGGCTTAATTTGAAGATTGCTTTGGGCCAATCCTATCATGCTCCTTCATTCAAACTCCATTGTGATTAGACCTAACTAATGAATTATGATTATTATATGTATTTGTACTTATCTGTGTGATCACTAACCCTAATGGAAATAATTGAAATTTATGAATTATATAAATATATATCCAATATTGTTTAATATGGTTGCAATAGGGATGATTTAGACCTAACTAATGGATTATGATTAATATATGTATTTGTACTTATCTGTGTGATTACTAACCCTAATGGAAATAATTGAAATTTATGAATTTCAAAGAACCAGAAGTTTGCAAAAATGCCCAATTAATCGCGATTTTTATTGAATCGCACCCAGCAACGATTTATTCCCCATAAAAATCGCGGATTTTACTTAAAAATTGTTGATCGCTAGTCAATGATTATTTAGCGTATTAGTCGGCTAAAAATCACATTAAGGTTGCGACTAAACGTGCGTTTAAACCGGAAATCATCGCGATGTAGTTTGATGTGAACTGCGACCCCCATAAAACCCTATAAAGCGCCAACAATTCATATTAAAGTAGACGCCGACGTTTTTCGGCCATGACATCACGCGAGCTTTGTTTGGGAGTGTGCACATTATATTGATTTAAAATTGCGAAAAAAAAGCATTTAAATCCGACGAAAATGCTAAACACAATTTTTTTGGCCTGCAGAGTTTCGACGGCTTAAGACTTTGCAAGTACTTTCCCATAATCTGGCGGAAGCTTTTGCAAGTATAAAAAAATTTATTCTTTAAATTTACAATTTATGTTTTAATTTCAATTTAATATTATATAAGTATCTTTCTAATTTTTTAATAAGTTTGTAATTTCATTTTATTTATTAAAAATTTTAACATTTGTAATATTGAAATTTAATAGTCTTTTTTTATTTAAATGTTTTTTTATTAATTAAATTTTTAAGAATTTTTTCATATTTATTTTAATTTTAAATTATTAATTTATAAGATACAATAAATTCAAATATTTATTAATTTAAATTTTTTTTTACTTTTTAAATAATAGAGTTAATAATTTTATTTTATTTACATTAATTTTTTGTTAAAAAATTGTAATGTTTAAGATATTAAAATTTTATATTATTTTTAATAAATTAGAATTTAATATTTTAATATATTTAATTTAATTTATAAACTATTAGTTTATGAAATTTAACATATTCGAACATTAATTAAATTTAAGAAATATAATATTATTTTATTTTAATATTAACAAATTTAATTTTGTAAATTAAAATTTAAACTTATCAATATTTAATATTTATTATAAATTATTTAAATTTTTAATAATTATAATTTACTATATATAAATTTAAAGAAATTTTAATAATTTAACAAATTCAAATATTCAAAATTAAATTTAAGAAATATAGTACTAATTTGTTTAATATTAACAAATTTAATTATTTAATTTTTTTAAATTATTAATATTTAATTTTTTAATTATCTGATTTTTTCCCAATTTCTTTCTGATTTTTTCAAAAAATCTTATACTTTTGATTTGTCAATTTATTCCCCAAACGATTTTTGCTACTATGATATAAATATATACCCAATATTGTTTTATATGGTTGCAGTAGGGATGATTTAGGGGTTGTCCAAATTTTCTTCTCTCTCTATAAAGGACAACACACCAATAACTTTATGGAAGCTTTGGCTATTCTTTTTGCTTTAGAGAGAAGTTGTGCCCTTGGATGGAAAAAGATCATCTGTGAATCAGATTCACAGATAGTTGTTGATATGCTGAATAAGCAGCAGGTGGAGGGAATGAATTGGAAATTTGCCTTAGTGGTCAACCAGATTCTTAGACTTTGTAGTTCTCTAGACTCTGTTACATTCAGCCACATTCCTCAGGAATGGAACAAGGTTGCAAATTGTTTGGCGAAGTGGGCTTCTGAGCAAATGGGGATGTGCAATGTTGGAGACTGGAATCTCTTGTCCACAAAGCATTCAAGGATGTTAGAAGAGCTGGTTATGGAAGACATGAGAGATTATTTAGAGGTTTTGAGAGAGCTTTAACTGGTTGGTCTTTTCTTTTCTCTTGTTTGGCATGCTAATGGGCTAGCTGGTTCTTGCTATTGTACTATTATTCTTTGATTAATAAATTTTTACCCCTTTTCTCAAAAACAAAAAAAATATGGTTGCAGGACTTAAACCAGGGGTTATCTTGTTAAAAGGCATTTTAAATGTTAAAGTTATACCTCTAATGATCTTATATTTCTTATATGAATGGAATTTGTGATTTTAGGACAAAATTTAGGGCAATCCCAAAAAGGGGACATTACAACTATACAGAGCCATATGTTTAATAAATGAATTGAAGAGCCTCAACTTCAAAGTAATGTGCTAGAAATGTATTTGTAAAAGAAAAGAAAACAAATCTTGGGGAGGCATATGCCTTTGCCAAAACACACTAGACAAGCATAAAACTAGAAAATGATCACAAAATAACTCCCATGTATATGTAAGCTATTGTAATCTCTACAAACTCCTTTTTGTATCAAATCTGAAAACTGAAAAATGCATATCTAGACAAATTTAACACCACACTCTTAGTTTTAATACAATTCATCACAAACTCATGGAGCTCACAACAATGAGTATTAGCATCAAGTACTGTCCTTGTATACTATTAGCAGTGTGAGCAAGGCAACATCATCAACTAAAAACAGCTTGCCGGTTAGGGTTCGGGTTCGAAGAACCGGTATGCCAGTACGGCAAAATTTTGAAAAGGGGTTTGGGTTCATTTGGGTTCATTTGGGTTCGTTAGTACAAAAACATGTAAATTATATATATATATATTAATATTTGTGCGGCCTATAAGCATAAATTAAAATTAGCATGTAACATAGCATCATATAAACAACAAAACAAACATAAACTTGTAATCATAGCATCATGATCATACCATAATAGCATCATATACATCAAGTTTAATATCAAAATGACAAAATATTCAAGTATCCCTATCTCAATAGTAGGTTTCAATTGGGTAGGTCTCATATCTTGCCCTGCAACTCGTGCTCAGAAACTGGGCTCCTTGTTTTGTAGAACAACAATTGCTCAGATTTGCTCTTGCTCTAGCCAAACATGTTCTGTAATCTTGTACTAATATATCTCTCCAACACTGAACTAAACCATATAATGTTCCACTAGCAACGAAACGCTTAATTGCAGGGATGTAAGCTTTCTCAGACAGATTTGACAAAAGGCTGCTGGTTGTGTTCTCGAAAGCATATCTACTTTTAGTATTATCCATCGTGTTCACCAAGAGAATTCTTTTATTATCTAGTCTTGAAATGAAATTAGAATTGTGATAGTGCATGAAACAGTCATCAAACCATATTTTCCCACCTATGTCGTTGGGGCAAAGATCATCAAGGGTTTTATTTGCTTCCACTGCACATTTTGAGCATCTATCTGCTGATATAGTTCCAGTGCACTGGAGCAGACCATAGACCTTACTGGGAGATTGGCCATGGGAAGAAGTGTTAAACCCTGAATTTTTAGGTGCATTAAGATACAGATCGTTCATAACTAGGTTTAAGTTTGTGGAATAGGTGCTGCCATTGGTGAAAGTTGAGGAATTATCGCATGTGTGCCATGCACATACACGACTGATGGAAAATTTTGTACAAACAGCAAAAAGAGGACAAACCACCTAGGCGGAATTGAAAAAAAAAATTGCCATAAAAAATCACTTTTTGGGCCGCCTAGACGCCCGGGTTCGCTTTGGGTTCTTTGTGGTTCTCTTTGGTTCGACCTGGGTTCGCCCGGGTTCGAACCAGGACGAACCACCTCTGGGTTTTAAGAACCCTGGTCGAACTAGGCCCAGAACCACTAACCAGTTCGAACCAGGGGGGTCCAAAGGAGAACCCGGTAACTCAGCAAAATAGCAATTAAAACATTATATAATATAGGAAAAAGCATAAGCACATGAAAAGAGAGGCTACCACACTAATTTATTTCCACATCCAGATCCTATAGGAGGAAAATGAGGGGTGGAGCAGGTCAATACATGTTGCTAGAAGTAGATGTTATTTCCCTTATGTTTTTTAATTCAATGTATTAGACATAGGCTTGGACTATGCAATTCAATGAACTTCAATATAAAAATCATATCTTCTTTGTGTTGGCGATAAATTGCCGACATATGAATAATACTTTGTTATGTTAGTTTAATAAATGGCAATGTAATGTTCCCATAGGGGTTGGTAGTTGCCAACGGTTGGTATCTCCGCCAACAGCCAGGTGTTACATATATGTTATATTGTAGCGGGAACAAGATCACTATTGTGGTATTCAGTTTACATGTGGAAACAAAGCTATATCTTTCTGCCATAATTATTCTGTGATTCATTTATGTTGTTGCTATTCATGTACCTATTAGTTTCTGTTTACTTCTGGTATTCTGAGAATACCACACCGTAGGGAGTAAACACTTTGCTTCATTTAATAGCATTATTAATCACATCCTGAGAAGAACTAATATGCTAAAATGTATTTGATCACATTCCTATGACATTGAAGTTAATTGTTTTGGATGAAAAAGAAAATGTGAAATATCATTTACTAAATGATTTTATACTTCGCCGACGTTTTTCTCAAATGCAAAACAGTGGCCATGTTTTCTTGTTGATTCTGAGCCTCATGACTAAGGATTGAGAACTTACTTGAATAATTACCCACCCTAAAGAGGATATTCTCACATCAGTTGACAGACTATTACAGCAAAAGAATCAAACCTTGATGAAAAGAATATGTTTGATGAATCCACAAAGATTGTGCAGAATCTGTTGACCACAACTGTTTAAGAAGCAGCTCTAATTAATTATCAGCATTACCATGGCCTTCATTATTACAGCAGATGAACCATTTTACAAACAAAATTGTTGATCATGTTCTTGTCTTGCCTAAGTGTACATGGATGTCTGCATACTTATACATCTCTCCATATGCATGGAGAAAACCAAGATTTTTTTTGCAGAACAATCCACCTTACATTATAACTTGAACAATAGCTTGGGTTATAAATTTATGAGGAACCACAATAGAAAGGAAATGTTCTGCAGGTAAAACGTAAGAAATGTACAAAAATTGTGCTTTCAAAAACATTTCATAAAATTCAACAGTGTAATGACAGCTCATGCAAAGAGCATAAAAAATATAGAAAAAAATGTGCATGTCAGCAACCAATTAATGTGCTATAGTAGATTCAAGTGACTTCTTTAAACTCCGAGAATTACAATAACAGCTACTTTGAAAAAAACATAGGATGTAGCACAAACTTTGACAAAGGAAGAAGCAAATTTATACCTTTTCATTATTGCAATATATAAAATATATAAAAAATATTCCTATGAGAAGGAATATTTACCTATGTTCTTTGCCATTAACTACAATACACAAAGACTTCAACTTTCAACATTAAATCACCACAAAATAATGAGTAGAAACCTGTTTCTAAGTAGCAGAGTTCCAATTCATCATATTCACGCAATGCATCATCATGGAGCTGTGACATCTCAAACATAAATGCCAAACTCTCCTGCATGAATTAATCAAGGCTGGTTATTCTGAATGGTATGAGCACAAACATTTAAACTTTCTTATTCACTATCTGAAAGGTAAATTGTTATTGATTTTCGGTTATTAAATGCTGTCTTTGCATTGTTGATTACAAGATAAACATACTGGCAACAAATAAACAACAATAACTAAATAGTAAATACCTTAAGAATGAAAAAATTGCAAAAGTTCCATACTGGCATGAAACGGTTTTCACTGAGCTTACGAATTTCCTCTTCATAAAATATAACACGTTTATCCAATGCATTTCTGATGCATTCTAGCATCTTAGCCTCAACATCTTCCCAAAAAGCTGCTTCAGCTGCATGTATATCTAGTTTGCAACACCTGTACAGGAATATCAGGAATAGAAACATAACATTCAGTCTGAAATTGAAAAAGGTTAGATAAACATGGAAACACAAGACTAAAAGAGAAAAAAGGAATCTAAAATTGAATATTTAACTATGTTTGCCTTTTAAACCTTCATCTAAAAAATATTCAACAACAAATCCCACTAGTTTCATCCATGGATGTGTACATTAATTTCCACCATCCTGTCTAGAAAATAGATTACAGAATTGGGTACAATTATTGGCCATTCAATTCACAAGAAACTTTATGAACTTCACACTGATGCACATGTCTCCATGACTTCCAACTTGGTTTATGCTGTTGCTCACAAGCAAATCTTCTTAATTTTGAATGGGGAGGAGCTTTCTAAACCAACAATCCCATTCATTAATTCAATCCTCAAGTTGACCAACTGGACTGCTTCAATGATACTTTCATCTTCTGTAGCTTGTGACCTAAGAAGAGACTTCAATAGAAGAAATTTTATGAAATGTTTGTAACGAGAGAATGAAGAGATTGATATATCTAAATTCCCAACAGTACACGTACCAGAGTTTGTGACTACAACAGTTGACCTCTCAGGTTTCCTAAGTACGTCAATGATAATTTCTGTTGACAGAATATTGTAAATAAAGTCAAATTGTTAATAGGCAAACATATGGCATGAGTCCAACTCTCAAACAATAAAGTCATTACTCATATAAAACCATCTTTGCAGCAAGGTGTATTTGGTATGTGATTTCAAGATACAAGCTCAAGCCATATGACAAACAACTAACCTTTCATATTTGCAGAAAGATTGAAATTGCATTGGGGAGTCATCACAAGCATACTCCATACTTTAAAGACTCCTGGGTTGATTGTAAGGATTGCAAAGGTCAGGTGCAGTGATAACAGAATAATATCCCTAATCAAATTCAGGAATTTCGTTTGATAAGAGTTCCTAGCAAAAAATACTGAAGAGGAAGACAAGCATGAAATGACCATCCACTTCTATAGGTAGGTCTTTATCAAACATTTGCCTAGAGTTGACTAGTTCAAGGAAGAGAGTCATCAATTGAAGATCAAATCAGAAAAACTGCTGATCAAACTTTACTGTGGCTCGATAAGAGAACTGTGGATTGTACCAAAAGGTTACCGCTACTGGTGGAAGAGATTCATTAAGAGATCATGGCTCTGCCACTCTATGTTACCAGAAACGAGAAACGAAAAATTGCAATGGCAATGGCAACGTGATGAGAAACGGAATATTTAGAAGTCGGGGATAAGATATATATATATATATATATAATTTTATTGAAAACATAATTAAAAAATTTTGTTATTTCGATGGATTGGAAAAGAAATCAGAATAAATGTACTGATAGAACAAACAACACTCATGCCTGAAAGTTCTCAAATAAATTTTTAAAATAAAAGAAACTTCAGTTTAACTACTCAAAACGGAGGGAAAGTCGAAAAACCGCAGAACAAAAGGTGACGACCTGCATTTTAAAATAATAGCGACCTAGGGCTGACACGGGATGGAAGAATACTGAACTGAAAACAATCTGGCAAACCTGAACGAATCTCAGCTCAGCATGTAATAGTCATAGTAAACTTCTGTTATGCTGATGCTTCTGTATCTTTCACGGATGGCTGGCATAGCTTTGTTTCTGACAATGGTTAGCAACCAAAGATATACTTGTTTTCAGTTGTCATTGACACATATGTTACCAGAAATTTATCCAAGTTATGGTTTAGGGCAAGATAGACCAAGGCATTGCAGACGAGAGAGGTGGCGTCATTCTTCAGATTTATTTTTGCAACTGAAATGTCTTAGAAATGGGCTGTTTGCAACCAGAAAAGTGTTTTGGCCTTTGAATGCAAAACTGAGGCTCCTTGTTACGTTTCTGGTAACATAGATGCCACTAGATCCTGCAGTACGAAATGAAGACCCATAGTTGCAAGTCAGAAATCTTAGAGTCACCTATGTTTCAGAAGATGCTGCAGGATAGGATGGTGATAATAATCTGAAGAAGAAGAAAATCGATACACCATGTACAGGAAATAATGGAATTGTCCAAATTTGGCATCTTCCCTCCAAAACATACTCAAAATTCTACTACACCTTCAGACAATCCTCCACATGCACTCCGATAGATAACATAGGTGGTAATCCAACCCTTGACACCAGAAATTCATATAGATCATAACAGCCAACTGTAACACTCATCCTCATCGAAAGCAGCCATCCAGTGTAGTTCATTGAGCATCGCATGGTAACCAATATGGCCAATTTGGCCCTGTGGTGTCCCGATCATCCCAATAGATTGGTGCACAGCGCATCAATATTGATTCTTCAAAACAGGCACCTTCTTCCCCTAATTTCAATGTTTCCACAAAAGAATATGCCTCTTTCACACATGACTAGCTAGAATAAATAGTCAGTAGCAGTAAAGGTTGTCTCTGATTTTAATGCAATATCTTTGATCACTGAATCAAAACCATCTAAAAGACAAAAAGGCAATGCATCATTTATGTGGCTGATCTTGGATGTTTGCAGAAATAAGCACACCAGTAGTTAACAAAGTCAAAGTAGATATGATGCCATCCAACCATCCAACACAGGAAATTACACTAGGGAAGTTCAGCAGACAGGGCCAGATCAACAGCTTCATATGGTTGTACAACCAACAACGATTAGGATGGTCAAAGATGCTGACTTCAATTGGGAGGTTATATATTCAACATTTGAGCCTTATCATAGATTCAAAGGTAATCTTGACTCATCTAATCTGTGGATATATGTACGGACACAAATATTACCCTACAAGTTGAAAGGATCAGCAAGTAAGGACGGTATACAAAATTGTGGGTACAGGAGCCATTAAAAAGAGGATTGAAAGAAAGAAAGAAAAAAAAAGGATATGAAAAACAAATTTGAAGAAGAAATTGCTTCATGGGAAATTTTCCTTCCTGATGTCAAAGAGATATCTAAAACTCAAGTCGAGAAGCAAATCACAGGTGGATATTTCAAAGAATGATGCAGGAGTCTAGGTCCACAGGCAATCCTGCATTACCCAGAGATATTTATTTGTTTTATTTTCAGTTTTGGTTTGTTTTGTTGCTCTTGGCACCTTGCTATATCAAAGAACTTCTAGTCTGAGTCAAATTCGCAAATGTGAAGATTTTGCCTAAAGGCGATCCCCTGGTTCAGCCACTAGTTTCACTGGAACAATTATATCTCAATATTCATGAGGGCTGGAGCTCAACCATTTTAAGAGTGTTTGTGACTTCATTTCTCTGTTACTAGTTCAACTGTAGGCAAAACCGGGTCCCAGTCCAGTCCGAACCGGGTTCAGGGTCCTGGTCCAATCCCCTGTGTATTCGGCCCGGACAAACCTAGGCGAACCCAAGCCAAATTTCACCTCCAGATGCGTCTAGCCAGTGAATTTGGGTAATTTTAATATTTTTTTTACTTTTTATTGTAAGGTATCCATCTATAGCAGTGGTAAAAAGATTGTCAAAACCATGGCATCAAGGAATAATCACCAGGTTGTTATGCTAGAAAAAAAATGGAAGGTCTAATATAAATCAAAAAACTCTTGCATATTCAATTCTCAATCTATAATGAAATCAAATTTATAACAATGCATGAATCATGTTTATCATTGTTAACGACAGTATACTGTGTCTGCCAGAGTATCAAATGACTGCTTTCAGCATTCTATCAAGTGTGTCAGGGCAGTGATCTGTACATAATAGTGACCAAGGGTTAGAACCATGTTAAAACCTTAGGGTCAGATCAAAACTTTAAGGATACCTTAAGCCTTATCCAAATTCTTGACACACTCCAAGGTCCTATAAACTCAAAAAACAGCAGTCTTAATATGCATAAAGACCTTGTGATACAGCACCAAACAAAGACATGTACAAGGAAGCAATCATGAGAGTGATAGTAAACTTCAAATGATAGTTGTATCAAACGCGAGATCATAGTGTTCTATGAAGAGTATCCTATCTATCACAGTGTTCTATGAAGAGCCATGGATATGATAGTCACCAAATCGTTACCTCCAAAATGTCACAAGACTACAGTCTATAGAGATCATAATCACAAATGATTGTCATGTCAAGTAAACCCAAGTCAAATGACCTACGGGAAGATAGTCATCTAATATGGATGATGATGATGCTATTTTTGATGACCCATATGAAATTTGATTAATGATCAATGATGGGTGATTGTTGACACTTGACATTATTATTTTTTTAACTTTTAAGTTTAACATATATCATGAACTTCGAGTTTGACTAATATTTAACTATTAATATGGTGGTGTATTTACTATTTTGCTGTGTTATTTAACTATTACTATGTTGGTGTATTTTGAACTTAATTACTGCTGTGAATATGTATATATTTCCGATTTTTATATGTTTTTCTATTGACGAACCCAAACCCAAAAAATTTTGACCAAACCAGTGAACCGAATCATCGAACTCAAACCTGAACCAGTAACTTACCTTCATTTTGCTCAATGTGGCAAGTTTTAATGGCAGGATTCTTTACCAATTGGAAGAAATCAAAATTTCATTGTTTGCGTAGTAGATTACAAAAACAATTAATGCTAGAGTTTCATAAAAACTGGAGTAAAATGATTTTATAGGAAGCTTTATGAGTTTGTTTCATACAATGTAGCCAATTTCTAGGTGAAAATATGCAAACAATCATAAATTATGTCAAAAAAGCCATTTTTCCATGTTTTTCTGCCACCGGATATTGATCTCTAAATCAATTTAGTTAAATGGATTTTTTGTTATATTAAATATGCACTCCATAGTGGCACAGCTGGGAAGGATAAAAGGAATGGAATTCAAACAGTTTGGTATTACTTTTTTTTTAAGAACAAACAAGAAAGGAAATTGGTGAATCGAGAGGCATGGGAAATTTTCAAAAATTGAAAAGGTGCAGCCAAAAAAGAAACATGGCACCAGGAAAAAGAGGAAGGCAAAGAGACCTTTCAGGAAAAGAAGCAGAAGTGAAGTGACACGTTAAAAGAGGCATTTAAGAGAAATTATAAACAAGAACAGAGGAAGCATGGAAAGGGAATAATCAGAGTGGCACAGCAAGGACGATTGGAAAATTGGAAAACAAAAAAAAAAGAACAGAGAAAAGTAGAATAGAGGTGGCTGGGAAATGTGAACGCTCAGCACAAAGAAATTCTGAAAAATAAAAAATAAAGACCAGTGGAAGGTGACGTGGAGGTGTGGCTGGAGAGTATAAAACAAAAGTAAATGCATAGAGAGAAGAGAGACAGGCGTTGATTATTGACAGGCAGAAGAAAATTAAAATTTCAAAGGAAAAACAAAAGAATTAAGTGCAGGCACAGAGGCATAGCATAGTAATGAATTGAAAATTTGTTGGCTGTTAATTTGGTTTTTGTATGTGAAATTGTTGTTTGTAGGTACTAAGTTTTGTAGTTTGATAAAAACCCCAAACTTTGCCTCCATCAAAGAAGCTCGTAAATAATCATCTTACAGATAAATTGAAACTATCAAATTCAGAGTTGAGATCTGGAAAATGGAGTTGAGGTGTTCAAAGAGATGAAAAATGATAATGTTGATACCATGTCTGAGATTAAGAAATTAGTTCAAAAGATTCATGTCTCCTCTTCGATGATCAAAACAAATTGCAGTCATCAAAAACCAAGAATAATTTTCAAGTCTGATGAAAACTAATCTCACAATTCTACCAGTGTCAACAAGTATTCTATAGATGATCAAATCAAATTAAACACAATCAGCAATGTAGAATCTAGGCAACATAAGCAGAATCTGAAAATGCTCACTGAGTAAAGTCCAGATACAAAGGGAACAGGGTGGAAAATCCTAGGAGGTAACCAATGCCGCAAGGAATCCCCCCAACATTTAAGGCTCAAGAAATGCTGGTAGTAGAAAGAAAACTGTTAATGTGAGCTTGCCACTGAGATCCGCAATGTGGAAAGGATGTGAGAGAGGGTCCTGTTGACGTGTATTTTATACACAATCATACACAGAATAAAATACCAATAGGCATCTTATCCTCTCTTGAGAAAATAGTCTCTAACTGCTGAAGATCTGCAAAAAGGATCAGTTAGATGGACTCCAAGGTTCTTTTAGTGGGGTCTCCACGTGTGGACAAGCTTTTTAGTGGTATGATGTGATTTGCTGTTTCCTCCAAGGGGTCTTACGTATTCAAAGCTCGAAGATTTTACTAAACTAAAGGAACTTTCAAAAAAAAAGCAAAAGATAGGGTTTAAGAGGTCTAATCTAGCCTAACCCTATGAATGACTTAGCATGGACGAGACTTGGCAAGACTCAACCAACTTCAATTTTGCCATAAGATAACAACTCAATTGAAATTAGTGCGATATTCTAAGGTAATAATGATGTTCAATGCATCAAAGACCAAGGACACTACTACGAAGGTACATATCCTAGATACGAAAATGCTTGAAGGTTAAGGACTCAAAATGTTCTCCAGTCGACCACGCAAGGCGTTCCTACAATCAGCAAGAAGCTAGTGGTTTGGATTGCGAATCCTACCAAATATCAAATCCCACACTTAGTCTTTCAAATTAACAAACTACTTTGATACAGCGTGATTCAAGTACATCCAACAACCATGAAGATAACTTAAGAAATTTGCAACAAAACACCATAACTTCAATATTTTATTGATTTCCAAGTCATCATATACAACAATTGCTTGAATTTCTCTCTTCAAGACTCAATCTTGCTACAAAATAAAAATTGCTTCTAACTCTAATCTCTCTATTTCACTCTTATCTGACTATTCGACTATTAACTATTACCAAATGAAATGAAAAATGGGGGTATAAATAGCATCCCCAGTTACAATGAAAGGTCCAGATTGAAAATAAATCAACGGACAAGATCATGACACCTAGACCCTAACTAGGGTTTGTTACAAATGACCTCCTTTTTACTGAACAATATTAAATGCATAGCCAAATATTAAATTCGGCACAAAAATCTAGGAGGTATCAACCAATGAGAAATAAGATGTCATGTCATCTGTAACAACCTTTCATCTAGAATCTTATTCTCTTTCCAATTCTCTTTCTTAGCATATGCAATGAATTTTGTCACGATTCCTTCGATTTCTGTGATTGCAATCTCGGGAAGATTCTTGATACTCTCTTCTAAGTGGATGACCTGATCGAATACATCTAGAAGAGCTGCGTCCCAAGTAGGTTCAAGTTCCTTCGTTCTATCAATCAGGAGCATGGTGGCATACATTTGATCATACTGCTCATCTGTAACATCTGCGTCCTTGCGAAAGATGATCTTGATTCTATCCTCAAATTCCTGGATATCCACATCTGTCTCGAGCTCGATCCTTCTGCCAAGAATGGTACGAAGTACCTCAAATACTCTGTCCTGGATCGGATTGATCACCTCCTCAACTTGACCACATCTAACACTGATGTCCTCGAAGAGAACACTCTTTATATGGAGTAAGGTTGACCACTGAAACAAACTGTGAGAATCACCTTCTAAGATCCTCTCCTGCGCTAAAATTCTTCTGGATGTATGTCTTATTATTTTCAAGACAGGGATGACAACGTCCTTGGTATGGGCAAATGCAGCTACTGTTGCCATCAATCTGTGGATAATCTCAAGAACTTGGATAGCCTGATGAATGATCTTCGACATCCTTGTAACAAACTCTATGGCCACTGTATGAGATCTATCCATCCAACTACATGTACGCTGGACCAGGTTCCTGAATCTTTCTGCTTCATTGATCGATTGAAGGGGCAATGCCTGCACTGGTGATCTAACTGGATCCTGACGTCCCAAAGGCTCGTTGATGTGACTGAAATATGTCCTCCATGCACCGACCTCTCTCTCAAGCTTTCTATTCTTTTCCACTTCTTCTCTAAGCTTGTCCTTCAATGCCTCAAATGTGTCGGTGGCATCATCTAAAGTCTGCTCTGCTGTGGATGGTCCTAACTCAAAAGTCTGTATATCATAATCCTCTGCTAGGATCTCACCCTCATATTTATCTGCTGCCGGTGTAGCTATCTGCAGTTTTCTAGACCCAGTCTCATCTCGAATCATCTTGGACATCTTTGTAGCCTTCTTCTTCTCTGTTGTCATATGTGAACGTCCAACAAGGCTCTCTAAGTCAATTGCATTGTCCTCGTCCTCAATTACGATCACCTTGGTTAATCTTTCCTTCAACCAATCTGGGATATTCGATCTTGTCTCTTGAACTTGAATTTCTTTATGTACTATTTCTTCTTGTCTGGGAGGAGATGTTACTTCATTATCTTCTTCTAACTCATAATCTTGGAGAGATCCATCTGACGAAACATGCTGTGTCTGTCCTTCCTCCTGTCTGTCATTCTATACCATCGACTCCATGGACTCTTCCACTCGAACTGTTCTATTTTCCGGTCTGGAAGAAGTACCTGGTGTTTGATCTTTGTTGGCACCTTGCTTTTTCTTGGAAGACTCCTTCTTTTCTGATCTTTCCTTTCTCTTTGAACCTCTCGAATGGAGATTGCCCTCACTGGCACATCGAAGGTTACCTTCACCTGAATTCCTAGGATTAGGATTGCCTTCACTCACGCTTGCTCCACCTTCGGCTGGTTTTTCTTCCAAAGTAAAAGACATAGCTATGCCTTGTTCTCTCAACTTCTGATGCTGAACGTCTACCCATCTGCGAGTACAAGACAAGACTGGTGCCATCAAATCATCTAAATCCACGGCCTCGGGCTCATTCCAATCCAATCTTATTGTTTTGCTTTCTCTATCATAGGAAGACTGGATGTGCCTGCCGTTGTCCTGAGCTTGGTCGGCCACTCTGTAAATCCTACATTTCCTGATGAAATCCAAAGGCAATCTAGAATGTATCTTACGTTTCACTTCAAGATCATCTAGGAGGTTCATCATAAAATCTTCAATTTGGTGCTCATGTCTAAATCTTCTACCGACCGTCTCCTCTAAATGTCCATGTGGATCAAAGCTCTCTCTCCAAGCAAAAGATGAAAAAGAATACAAGGCTAACTCCTTCTCTGCGTCATCCATGGCTAAGACATTAGGACATACCTCAACTGAATTACCCAAAATAATAGGTACCTGGACTCCATTCTGATGTTTGTGTCTGAATGCCTTCACATATGCTGCCAACTGCCTTGTTACTTCAAGTAACACAATTATGTCTGTCGGGTACCTCGGCAACATGTATGGAGGTAAAGGACATCCATGCACTCTAATGTAAGTGAACTTGGGAAACTGAATGAACCAAGCACCGTACCTCTTGATGAACTCCTGGGCATCTTGAGATAATTTGTTGTGAATTCCACCTTGCAATGTCCTTGTGATGTTCATCGTGAAAGTATCATTGACTAACTTGTAGTTCTTTCCTGGCGGATGATGCAAGTAGGTATAGGATTCACAAGCTCTGACCTCGCCGGGTCCTCTTCCAATCACTCCTCTGTGAGGTAGTCCTGCGTACTCAACGCTCCTGATTAAGGCATAGATGACGTATGAACTCATGTGGAAGGACTTAGTAGCCCTGAGTCTTCTCAACTGTACGTCTAAGCAATGGCTAATTATCCTAGCCCAATGTATCGTACCCTTTCCTTGAACAATCACCTGGATGAAGTAAAACATCCACTTCTCAAAATAGAAGGCATGAGGTGCTCCTGTAACTCTGTTGAGCATGGTAATCAAATCTCTGTATTCCTCCTGGAAATCAATCCGGTGTGGTGTGTTCGGTACCTTGCTTAGACGGGGACGACTCTTGAGTAGCCAGTTCTTGTTGATTATGCTTAGGCAAGCATCTGGATCATCATCGTACACTGATCTGGCTCCTTCAATGCTCTTGTATATCATGTCCCTGTGCTCTGGAAGATGGAAGGCTTCACTTATGGCTTCCTCTGAAAGGTACGCCAAAGTGTTTCCCTCATTGGACACAATTGTCCTGGACTGTGGATTGTAGTGACGGGCACACTCGATCATCAACTCGTGGCACTGAATAGCTGGAGGAAAACCGGCCGCCTTAATGATGCCACTCTCTATTATTCTCCGGGCGACAGGTGATGGCTTGCCGATGTAAGGGACCTCTCGGAACTTCTTCGTGCTAAAGTTCCCCAAGTTGGTATCTCCAATGTTGCTCCACTTCGACACGATCTTGGTCTCCACCTCTTCGGTCTTCTGATCTTCTTTCATGAGAGCTGAGCGGCTGGTGGATGCTCCCGCCTTTGGGGTTGCCATACCTACACAACATTTCATTATAAGAACTAGATTTTGCAATAAATAGCGTAAATAAGAGAGAGAAGTTTTTAGGAAACGTCATGATAAGTCTCTAGAGTTATCATTTCCTAAAAAATAACGATTGAGCTAAGAGATTCAAAATTCAAAATTTCAAAATTTGAAATACGACGATGAATGAATAAAGCAATAATAATTAAATCGCCATACCTCGATAGAGAGCTAACTCTAAAATGCAAAAAGGAAAAGATCGCCTAGGGAAAATTGGAGGAGTAAAATAGTCTTCAATGTGGTCTCCTCAAAATCGACTTCGCCACCTTTGGATTTCAATGTGATCTTCAAGTATCGCCTTTGGCCTTGTCTTAAATGGATCTTCAAATTAGCCCTTGACAAATCGCATCAAATAGATCTTCAAGTTCGCACCACCCTTGATGTATAAATCGCCACCCTTTGGATGAATGAAATTCGCACCACCTTTGGTCTTCAACGCAATTCGCACTCCACACTTGATGATATTAGCGCCACCTTTAGTTTGAAATAGCACTTCTTTCCTTCTCCTCAAGATCGCATGTGAAAGGATAAAAAAAAATAATGATGTGAAAATGAACATTTCACTCCCCTTATATATAGTGCTCACACCTTTTCATCCCCTAGGCCGACTTGATAAATAAAACCATTTTTCAAAATGATTTTAAATGATTTGCAATAAAATAACAAGGCCGACTTGCTTAATTGAGCGCTCTAAATTCGATTTTATATTAATTAATTAATTAATTATTAATGCCTTGCGTTTGCAAATTTCGATTTTTTAATTAAGGCAAAAATAATTAATAAAAGATAACGCCATATTAAATGCTAAATAAAAATGGATTTTCAATTTTTTTAATCGATTTAGCATTTAAGGAAATTTAAATTTGTTTATTTGGCGCCAAAATATGAAAAAGGAAGGGACGTACCTCATCGCTCTGGTCCCTTGGAGAGGGACAGGAGCGATTCAACATTTTTGTCCTGATTTTGCATTTCTTACGTCCAACTCCTTCATCTCCACGTTGAAAATCGATCATCTTGATAGGTTCTTCGCATTTGATTGCTTTGCATGTGTGCTTAAGTGCCTTTTGAGTGTACATCGCCCTGGTCCTTGTCCAAAGGACAGGAGCGATCTTCTTGTTTCCACGTCCATCTTGCATCTTTTAACTTCGATCTTTTATTGTTGGCGAATAACATCCTTTGTTCGTGTCTTTTGCGCTTATTCCATTTGCTCGCATGAAGTTTTGGGCGTATTAAAGGGATCATCGCCCTTGTCCCTTGGAGAGGGACAGGAGCGATCCATGTTTTCTCCTTGACCTTGTCAACTTTAAACCTTGATCTTTGTTGTGATGTCCTTCAAACGTCGTCCTTCACCTTACCTAACCTCGCCTAGCTTGGATCTTGAAGGAAAATGAGTGCTTTTGATAGTATCGCCTTGGTCCTTGTCCAAAGGACAGGAGCGATGGGAGCTTTTCACCTTGATTGGCAATGTTTGGACGTTGAAAAACTCTTGCATTTATCTTCAAACGATGCCTTGGACCATGCATTACTTTATGAAATCTTGTTCTTACGTAAATCTTGCACAAAATGACCAATGCATCTAACATCGCCCTAGTCCCTTGGAGAGGGACAGGAGCGATCTATGTCCTAGGATGCGAATTTCATCATTGTGACGACCTTTTAATGTTTGTGCTTGCTAAAGACGCCTTGAAATGTCCCTCGCCACCTTGTCTTGACTTGGATCGACCTTGAACTTGCATAGGAAGTAACATCACCATTGTATCGCCCTGGTCCCTTGGAGAGGGACAGGAGCGATCCTCCTTTTGTAGCCTTTATATCACTTTGTCAGGTTCCAAGTCTATATTCAACGGATTCGTCTTTCTTCACTCCATTCGTTCATGCCTTAACATCATCTGTAACTTTGCAAGAAAATCATTTATATCAAAAATCGCTCTGGTCCCTTCCTGAGGGACAGGAGCGAACTAGACATTTAGGACCTTTGTGGTCGTCCAAAAAATCTTCAATTTGTATTCAATGCGTCCATCTCATGTTTTCCCTTGTTTTTGAACGTAAACTTGCCTTGACATTTGCCTAGATTCTGTCTAATGAAGGAAATCGCTCTGGTCCCTTGGAGAGGGACAGGAGCGACAAGGTACCTCGCCCTGGTCCCTTGGAGAGGGACAGGAGCGAACTTTGCATTCTGGGTTATTCTCCTTCATTTTTGCATCTCAAATTATATTCATTTGGCAAAGCATCTTCCTTCGGACCCTTTCAAATTGTTAAGTCATCGAAATCTTGCAAGGACAAGGCGAAATTTGATTTGTAGCTCCGGTCCTTCACTGAGGGACAGGAGCGATTTTCCTCCTGGAGGCATTTCTGTGCTCATAAAAATCTTCAATTTATATTCAATGGAAAGATATCGCCGTTCTCCATCACTTCCAACTTGAAATTTGTCTGGACTCTGCAGGGATGATGAGATATTTGAAAATGAGCTCCCGTCCTTCACTGAGGGACAGGAGCGATTTTGCTCCTACAGGCCAAAATAACATGATTTTTCACATTTTAACACTTCACGAGGTGAAAACAAATCAATTCCAATGCCCAGGATCAAAATCAAAAAAAGTCAAAATTTGGTCAAAATATTCAATCGGACAAAAATTCACATTTCACTTTCAATACTTAGACAAATTTGAGCTCTGCATCATTCCAATTGAAAATTAGACCATTTTGGCGAACTCATTGCATTCAAAATTTGCATCCTAGAAAAGGAAGCTCAAAAGCTCTCAAAAACGACTGGATTTTGGCCTGAAAAGACAAAAATAAAAACCCTAAGGCTTGACCCGAAATCCAGATAACTAACAAACTAACAAAACCCTAAAAACGAAAGCGAAAACGAGCGAAAAACAAGCAAAAAGAGGGGGTCCCCATTTGCGATGGGGCGATGTGTGAAATGGTCACAACAGGTCCTCAATGCTTTGATTAGATAGAGTCATGACCACTAGAATGAGAGCTGGGTTGTTGGGCAGCCTTAGCCATTGTGGATCACAAGGATGAGCAATGCCTCGCCAATCTGTACCCATTAATACACAAATTAATAGCACCTAAATGACACTTAATGCCTCCAGCACCACTGATGGGTTGAAGAAAAGAAGTAATCAATCTGATAGCTACGGGATCACCACACAGAGATATATGCCTGAACCTGGGAATGTCCAAGCACCTCTGATCATGCTACTGGAAGAAAGTGAAAAGCCATCAAAATCTCTGTCCAAACAATAGTACCTTGCCCAGATTTCGTAGAATAATTTAAACAGTGTCTGCAAAGAGTATTTTGAGAAATATCTGAAAATCATTAGTTACAAATATATTTTTGTAGTTTGTATACTGTGGGAATTTCATTTTGTCACAATATTGCAAAAAAAATTGTTAATTGAAATGTTGACCAAGCACTTGTGAGTGCCAACAAAAAGATGTGACATCCCAACTTACTTATAAATGATGAAGTCAATTATGTTAAACATGATGACACACAACATATATCATTAACAAATTATAGACATGGAATAAATAAAATGGAAAGTAATTGGGGTGACTATCAGACATGCTCTGGCCCCTAAAGCCACCCATAAGAATTGCATAAGAAAGAAATAGAAGTTAATAATTTTTAAGAAAATGTGACAAACAAAATAAATAATTTCAGCTTATAGTTTTCATCCACTCTTGATAATTCAATAATCATCTGTGATATATCTGTACATAACAGAGATCAGGTTTTATTCCATTTTATATACTAGAATGCTCAGTTTCACACTCAAAACCAAGAAAAATACAGCTGTTTTTTTTATATACAAGTCCAAAGAGAGAAATAACACAAGATACAAAATGATGGCTTACCTGTCTCGTTTTTTAGAGCTAAAGTCAACTTCAAGCTTACTGTATACTCTCTTCATCATTTTGTTTGCTTGGTCATTGCTCACATATGCCTTTGAGACGAACACAATAAACCACTCACGTTCATCATTTTGAACAATCAACTTTAGGCGAGGCTTTAGTATTGTTTTGTACTCATCAAAATCCTGGATGCCAGGAAAGAACAAAAGAAAAGTTTGAGGTAGTCATGTCTACATAATTGTGTTTAAAAGTAATTCAATTGCCTATACCATGAAGTTTCTACAATAGCCATTATTCATTAAAATAGATCAAAAAAATGACAGCATAAACATTCAAACGAGTGAATTCAAATCTTTCTCAATTATACCTCACAAGTAACAAGTACAACAGTTGCATAAGGTTGCCGGAACCAGAAAAGAGATTGTTCTTGTGGAAAACGGCTGCGAAGACGAGAATCTGTTGTTAAGATGAATTCTACAGGCAGCTTCTCCACATAAATAGGATTACGGGCCTTGCTGTTAAGGCAAGCTTTCCGGAAAGGCACACGACCCTCAAACCCATCTTTGACTGTAGGCCACAGATCACTTACATCTTCAACTGTACAAACACAAATTCAACTATTGCGATTGATTGCCATATCTCATAAAAGTTTCTAAAATTACTCAAGAATTGCACTATCAGTTGCAAAAGAAAACCTTTTTAGTATCATATAATTTGGAAGAAACCATATACATCTGTATAGATGCATATAAAATTATAAATGTCATTAAACCAACCATATTTGAAAAACTTAAACTTGGCAATTACTCAACAGGCCCAAAAATTTTAATAATTCGGGACTCAAAAATAACTCGGCAAATTCATTGAACATTTGAGAAGACATATTTTTTAAAATACTCTTCAAAAGCACACATATTACTGTATTGTAGAACATATTACTGATTTCAATCATATATAAATCAAAATTAGAGTTTAATGCATAAATCAAAATTAGAGTTTAATGCATATGATAGACCAAAATACAAGTTCAACCTCTAAATACATATGAACTTCAAGTTTCAATATCAATAAAAATATATAAATGAAAATGTTTTGTCCACAACTAAAACTCAAAAAAGTCTGCTGCTGCTGTGAGTGTTGCAGAAGTGGATGGTATATTTACTATTTTATTTTGGATCACATATATTATTTTATTTTATTTTGAATAATAGGATCACTGATATTAGATTGAATCTATAATTTTGCCAATAAACACTTACAAATGCTAACAAAAAATGAAATGAGTCAGTATAAAATATATTTTGTTATCATTGTGTGAAAATTTGCCTCATATGGAATTTTCAGTCAGCTATCTATATGTGTTTTGGCAAACTACAAAGCTTTGGAATTCATAAATGAGAAGTAAATTAAAAAAATTTGGTGATTGTCAGCTAGATAACGTTTTTAAAAGCTATATTGTAATTTGTAAACATGATAATCATTGTTATTCTAAGAATAATTAAAAGCCTATGTACTAAATGATTTTATTTTTGTTTGGCGTGCAATCTAATATCTCTGATTCTATGACACTAATTTCAATCATTCTTTGACTTTCAGATTGGATGTACCTTTAAAATTTTAAACTATGAAATTTCAAGATTTTCCAATCACACTCATATACAAGGGCCGAGTAGATAGAAGGCAAAGAAAACCTCTGTATTCATGTGCCCTAAGCTGCTGCAATCATCCCAAATCGCATCCTAAAAATGATAAAATCACTAACTTTTTAACTTTGGACAGAAAGATTGATTGTATACCAATTCAACAAGTTTTTTCTGAAAAAAATGCAAAGTTATAACAAGTTTTTGCAATAAAATTGCCACGGGTTTATGAAAAAATTGGCAGCAAATTTTTTGACAAGTTACATGCTATCATTTCATCCACCAAGGTACATTACATTTATGGTGAGTGCCCATTGCATCCAAGTTATTTGACAAGCTTCTTGCTATCATTTATTAACCACTATTGGGGAAAATGTAATGTCCTTTTTTCGGTTCATTCCAACATTCCCCATGCCTAGTGCTAACACTTTTTAGCTATTTTTTAAAAACACTTTATGATGTAGGCCACATTCCAGTAAAAACAAATAAATTTAAGTTGCATTTATGATATAAACTATAAAGTAACCTTAAGACAACTAAATTATTTATTTAATTATTTTTATCCACACATCCCAAGGACTTAGGAAAGTTGGTGCTCTCAAACGATGTTGGAAATCTTCAATAAGTGTGGAATTCTCTCCAAAAGTTGGATTTGCACTTGGAAAGAAAACCATTGCACTCATCTTAACTCTGAGAACACTCTACCATTGTTAAAATTCTATTTCAATAAAACTGGCACTCACCAAGAATGTTGGAATGAACCGAAAAAGGGACATTACATTTTCCCCAATAGTGGTTAATTGGAGAAAATTGGTTTAGGTAAATGTAATATCCCCTATTGGGACTTTACTCAATTTGCCCTAGAATTCCCAAATAGGGTTTGGATTATGCTCGGGAATGTAAATTGTCAACTTAGCATCTTGATTTGAAGCATGCAACCAGGTTAGCTATTGCAAGATAAATAAACATATAGTTCAACAATGTTAAAAATAGGATTCTAGTCAATTCAATAATATTCATAATGTACATGCAGAATTCCCTTAAGCTTTCCCAAAACAACCTATCCTCATTAAGCACCCTAGGAGATCCTATAAGGCCCCTTGAGGCTGTCCACCAAGCCCAAGACCACAGAATGACACCCGCCATTCGGGCTCCCAACCCCACCCGGGGTTACCCAACTCAAATGGACCCTTAAGCCTCTTGCTCTCCCCATATACCCTACCACTACTCCATAACAAAACGGTAGTTTGGGTGAAAGTTTAAAGGGATCCTTATAGTTATAACTATTCTAATATGCATACACATCATCATAACAAAAATAACAATGTAGATATGTATAACAGTAGCCAGATGTATTATTTGTACAGTATTCCTGATTCATATCAATTGATAGACCAATTAATAATTCAGTCAATTCATAAAGTCAAACAGTATGCAGTGTACTACAATTCTTTATCAGTATAGAGACTGTTGTATTAATTTAAATAAGTGAGCCTGCCAGTACTTGCTGATTTGAATGTCTAGTTGTTATCTTCGATGATGGTCACTTGATGATTGATGTATCGTTGTTGAATGATTGGTACTCGTATGAATAATTGATTAATTGAATGCTTTTCTTTGATTGTATGACTTGAAGTATTGGTGAAAGATGATTAAGTGATGGTTGACTAGGTGCTTGAAGAGTGATGATGTAATGAATGCTGGTTTCATACATTGGTGATTAAATGAATGCTGATTTGATAGTATGATTTTCTGATTGATTATTTGCTTGATTGATAATTGATGATTGCTTTTGTGGATCCATGAGAGATGAGTGATGATTGAGTGAGGCATGCTTGGAATGATCTCTCCTTTATACCTTATCGGTGAAAGAGTCACCACCTTTCATAGGGATTGAGTCACCACCTTTCATAAGAATTGAGTTGTCACCTTTCATAGCTGACTTTGAGAATAATATATTATTCTCCAAACCGATCTCCCTCCTCAAATGAACCTTCTTCCCTTTATAAGAGACACAACCTTTCACAATTGGCACCCTTTTGAAAAAATGCAACCCTTCATAATTTCTGCCATTTGAAAGAGCCACTTCCTTATCTACTTTCCATTCCTTTTCTTCTTCCATTAAAATTTCCTTGATTTGCATTCCCTTCCTCCTCCTTTTCTCCATACCTCCCCCTCTCAAATGAGATTCTCTTCTCCCTTTTATATCTCATGTTTGAGGGAGTCACAACTTTTCATTCCATGTCTTTTGACCATTCATTAACTAAATTTTAATTATATTCTTTTATATTTTAATCTAAATTTTATTTTTATTCTTTTGTATTTTTTTTATTTTTTTATTTTTTTATTATTAAATTCTATTTCAAAGTGGGGACATTACAGGAAATATGTTATGTTGAACTGCCTGTCTCGCTCAATTCAAGTTACAAGATGAGTCTTTGTGTAACCTTGTGAAACCATGATAGGAATCAATGTTGATTCTAGATCCCTGCATTGTGAATAAACCTATAAAGTTTGTGTTTATTTTGTGTGTATTTTTATTTCTTGTTGCACTTGTGTCTAATTGGTTTTCAAAACGCTTGATTTGAGTGTCTACAAAATATCCTTTATGCTTAAGTTGAAAGAGTTTATTACTTGCCTTAAAGAAAAGGTCTTATGCAGTTTTAATATTGAGGCGATTGAGGAAATGCAACAAGTTAAAATTAATAAATTAACATTAAATGCATTAGTCATTTGGAATGGAAATACTTTATAGATCATTTGGAAAGGTAGTTATCCTTAAGCAATATGAATAAAATTCTTAGTGAAATATCTAATTGCAAACACCTTTTTGAAAATAACTTATTGGAATGTGAAAAGGAACAAAAAGTGACTTTGGGGTTCCAAGATTTGTAGAGTGAAGAGGGAAAAAGCAAAAGGTTTTAAAAAACCCTTGTCCATGTTGCTCTCTCTTCTCTCCTCCATTGAGTGCTTTGTTTGCAAATGTGGATTTGCTTGAGGATTGGTTGTAGATTGAAAACTTAACAATTGAATCTTGGAAGAATTGGCAACGATTGCTTGGGTAGTGGTTTTCTCATATGTGCTTGAGGGTTTGTCTAGTATATCAAAGGTATTCTCCTCTTTAAATATTGTACAAATGCTTAGTTAGATTCTTGTTTTTACCATGCAAATGCTAGGTTGTTGCGTTTGTAGGTTTTGCTTTGAGCAAGAATCTATCGATTAGTTTGTTGGATGTTTTATATATTATATGCTAAGTTACCGATTCGGGTACGGATTTGCAGATTCGACAAAAAAAAAATTTCTTGGGTACGGGTACAGGTATGTCCGTACATATATATATTTTAATTTTATATATATATATATATATGTTCAAACATCAAAATTATATATATGTTTAGATGCATTTCATGCATCATAAGGGGCAAAATTAGGGTTTAGATGTTAAAAACATATAAAAAAGGTGTTTTTTAATTGTTTTTTGTGTTTTTATAACCCGTGGGCCCCGTTTTTGGGAACCACAGAGAACCCAGCCACCTGGGCAAGACCCGAGAAGGACCCACAGAGAACCCAGCCACCTGGGCAGGACCCGGGAGGAACCCAGGGAGAACCCGAGGAGAACCAGGACCGGGCAAGAACCAGGACCCAAACCCAGCCCATTTTGCCAAGAACCGGTATCTTTGATTATATGTTTTCATTCTCTGAAAGATATAAAATATCACAATAATTCAAGCGAAATTTTCTTAAAATCATGTGAGATGTGAAAAGTGTGATCTCCACTTTGATATGCTCCAAAGGGTATGCTTGTTTTTTGGAAATTTTGTGTTTTGAAAATTGAAGAAATTTTGAAGCTTTCAATGGTCGTGACTAAGATTTTTGCATGCTTCTTGAAATTTTGAAAATGTGAAGATTGGATTTTAGAACATGCGAAACCTTTGTGGAAAAGTGATTTCCGAACTTTTGGATATGGGTGTCTTGATTGCTGGCCTCATTTTCCATGTCACATTCTTTTGATTGTTTCAAGCAGTTTTGTGTTAGGCTATGCTCTAGAATTAGGAGTTGAGTGAACCCCTATTCAGCATTTACAATTACAATATGCCCATGTGAGGAGCATGAAGGGGATAGCATTTAAGAAGATAAAATTGATTAGGGATAAAATATTAAAATAAACCTAATCAAGAGATGTGCTAATTCTATTATTGAATACCTAAAATGGGTTCATGAGCAATAGTGAAAGGGACAACATTTCAATCTAGTTGGGACTAGATGGCTGTCATTGAGAAGCCCCCAATTTTAAATGTTGTCAAACCTCTCGATGTCCATGTGGATTTAATAACCATTGTGATGACACTCTACATCTTGTGTTTAGTAGTCTTCTCCTATTGATGATCAGGTTTTTTGTACCTAATGTATATATGTGACTCTATTTGATGAGTGTTGTCAAATTGTCACTCATTCTATGGCGTTGGTGATATTGTATTCTTTTGCTTGAGTATGGGCAAGTCACACCATTCAAATTGCATGCGACAAGATAGATGTCATTGTTTCTCTCTATATGAGTATGTCGAATCATCATACTCATTGCATGTTATTGCTGGTTATCACCATTCTCGTGTGTTATTGGTTGTTGATGTCGTTGCCCTCATAAACCATTATTTGATTATGTTTGCAATGTGCATGTTATTGGATGTGTTATGGGTGCCTTGGTCTTGTATCATACTCATTGTTTTACATGAATTTTTATGATTGTCTGATAGACCATCTCTCAATACAACGAGGTGGGCCTTAGGGTCACATATGGTTGGGTGGTGTCAGTCACCGTTATGGCAAACAAGATCTACAACTATGCTTTGGGAAGCATGTAAAGTTCACTTGATGAATGTGATATTGCAAGACCTTCATTGTTGTATTGTTAAGAAATGTAAAATTAAGAACTTCTGTCAATCTATGGTTCAATTTGTAGAAGAGCCATGAATGAACTATGTGATAATAGAATATTAAAATATGTTAATTTTAGTATTAATGCTCATTCAGTGTACATTCTATTTTAGAAAGATCATCTTCGATCTTCTCAGCAGTTTCTTTTTAGAAACTTGCTATTCTTGTAAATAGCTTGTATTATTTATGAGCGTTTTGCTCATTCTGATTATTCAATCAATTCTTTGAAATCCATTGCGTGTTTTCGCATTGTTTTATGGTATCAGAGCTACAGGAGGAATTTTTTCGGAAATTTTTTTAATCCTAATTTCAAATTAGTGGAAATTTTCGAAATTATTCTTTTGAAAAACTTTTCAAAGTTTTTTTTCGGCTTCTGGGCGGAATCGTTGGTTTTTTTTTTGGCGTCGTGTTTTAACGCGACCTGTGTTCGCGCAGGGCCGTAGTTTTTTGGCGTTCCGTCTGCAACCTTCGTCCCTGGTGATGTCCGCGGCTCTGTGCAAACCCAGGGCTCGTTTCTGCTCTCGGTGTCGCGACCTCCGCCTGCAACGCCACCCGCGCCTGTTTCCGTGACCTGTTCGGCGACCAGCAAACCCGCGCGCTCCGTGATCTGTTCGCGTCGCGATCTGAACACGTCTGCAGGCTTCGGCTTTGTCATCTCCAGCGGCGCCACCTGCAACTCGCCATTTTTCTGCGTCATTTTCTGTCTGCAAACAATGGCGCCAACCTCTACAAACTTCGATTGAAGTTCTTACCTCCAGTTTTTATCGAAGTCCAGTTTTTCTTGCAGATTCGTGGTGGGTTTTTCAAACTCTCATCTGGGTTGTTGTCCATTTTTTCTGGGTGCCTCGATTTTCGTGCCCGCGAATCCAGATTCTGACAGGAGAATCCTTTTGGGTTTTTTGCACACTTTTCTGGGTGGTGGTTGTTTTTTTCTGGGTCAGCCAGGAATTTTTCTTGGGAAACGTGCAAATGGCTTCTCTCACCAATCTGATGTTAGAAGGCAGTCAACGCTTTAATGGTCACAACTACAACATCTGGAAACAGCGTATGTTGACCATTTTTGAATATAGGCGTCTTGACCAGCTTGTTTTGGGCAAAGAACTCAGTCCTGGTACACCTGGTGCAGATCAAGATAAGTTTGATGAACGCAATCGGGAGGCAGTCATGCTTCTCAAACTCTCAGTAACTAATGATCAGTTACCGCAGATTCCTTCTGGCAAGACAGCTTCTGACATCTGGAAGCATCTGAAGGAATTGCATGAGACATCCGACAAGAGCCGAGCATTCTTTCTGAAGAATCAGTTGTTCTCCATTATGATGGACGAACGTATGTCCTTACAGGAGCACCTCACGAGGATTAAGGACATTCGCGATCAACTCGAAGCTATTGGTCGGACTATGGAGGAAGAAGACATGGTTGTAATCACTTTAAAAAGTCTTCCGAAATCGTATGAACACTTCATTGAAACCCTCAATATTACTTCCACTAATGTTGATCTGAAGTTTTTAGAACTATGCACCAAACTTCTCCAGCAGGATCGCTGGAAACAACAATTTGGTAGTAGTACTACATCAGCCTCCTCGGAAAATGCCTTCACAGCTCAATCCTTTCAGAAGGATAAAGGCAAATTTCAGTCCTCTCAGTCTTCTCAGCAGAAAGGCTCTTCTCAGACACAGGATGGAGCTAAGAAGAAAAATGTGCAGTGCAATTACTGTCACAAGTACGGCCATATGAAGAAAGATTGCCGTCAAAGGCTCGCTTCTGAACAAAAGAAGTAGGGAGGGTCACACCAGAAGGCGCATGTTGCGGAACATTCCGAGCAGAAGGAGTCCGCCTTTTATGCTTTTATGGCAAAGAGGTCTTTAGATCATGCCAGGTCTTCTGCTTGGTACATCGACTCTGGTGCATCACGTCACTTTTCTCATCGGCGTGACTGGTTTACAGACTTCTCACCTTTCAGTGATTCCGTTGTATTTGGCGGAGGTGAGGAGTATACAGTTGTTGGCAGAGGCACTATTCAGATACAGTCTGGTGGCAGGACTCTTCTTTTTCTGAATGTGTATTATGTTCCTGGAATGGAACTTAATCTGCTCTCTGTCAGCCAGATTATGAGGAATTCTCCTCAACTAGATGTGGTGTTCAGTGCTCACAAGTGCTCCATCATTGATCGGGAGACTCGTCTTACTGTTGCTGTTGGTCTAGAGGATCATGGCCTATATAGGCTCCTTGACACTGGTGATTCTCCTGAAGTGGCTCTGGCAGCTCGTGTTTCTCCTCTTAGCACTTTGTGGCATCAGAGATATGGACATCTCAACATTCAGTATCTCTCTTAGCTGTCTCAGGAGGGACTTGTTTCAGGGTTACCTGATATTCAGACTCAGCATCTTGGAGTATGTGGCGCCTGTCAAGCTGGCAAACAGCATCGGACTTCATTCCCACATGGAAAGTCTTGGCGCGCATCTAAGGTACTTCAATTACTTCATGCTGATATTTGTGGTCCTATGAATACATCTTCTGTTACTGGTTGCAAATATTTTTTGCTCATTGTAGATGATTTTAGTAGAAAGATGTGGGTGTACTTTCTTAAACTTAAATCAGATGTATTTAGTATCTTTCAGAAGTTTAAGTCCTTTGTTGAAAAAGAGTCTGGACACAGTATCATTACTCTTAGGACAGATAACGGGGGGGAATTTTGTTCTTCTGCATTCTTCAACTTCTGTGATACCCATGGCATCAAACGCCAGTTGACTACACCCTACACTCCTTGGCAAAACAGTGTTGTCGAGCGTCGCAATCGTACAGTTGTTGAGATGGCTCGTTCTATGTTACAACACAGGAGTGTTCCGAATAAGTATTGGGCTGAAGCAGTATTTACTGTTGTCTACCTTCTTAACCGCTCTCCTACTCAGGCTGTTAAGGGGAAGACTCCAGAAGAGGTTTGGTCTGGTCGGAATCCTCAGATCAGCCACCTGAAGGTTTTTGGCTCTGTTGCCTATGTTTGGATTCCAGATGCTAAGCGCTCCAAGTTGGATTCCAAAAGTCAGAAACTCATGATGACAGGATACAGTGATCACCATAAGGCCTACAGACTGATAGATATAGACACTGAACGTCTTATCTTCAGTCGTGATGTTGTATTTGATGAAGACAGAGGATTCTTTCAGTCCCCTTCTTCTGAGCAGAATTCTGAGGGTCAGCCTCACAGTGTTCTTATTCCATTAGGTTCGCCTGATGGGAGGGATGATGCAGAATCTATTTTCGATGATGCACTACCTGAGTTCCCTCCGGAGAATAATCCTCCTCTTGCTGCTCCTGTTCCTGATCCTGAGCCTCTTCCGGCTCCTCCAGATGTTAGCACTTCTACTCTCCGGCCTAAATGGTGGGCCAAGACCATTGGTGATCTCAGGGATATTGAGCTCATTGAGGGTAGAACCTCCCGTAATAAGAGCAAACAGCAACATACAGTCAATTTTGCCCTCATGGCTAACATACACAGTGTTTTTGAACCTCAGACATATTCAGAGGCTAAAGGTATACCTGAGTGGGAACAGGCTATGGAAGCTGAGTTCCAAAGTCTTCAGAAGAATCACACTTGGGCCCTTTCTGATCTTCCTTCAGGGAAGAAGCCCATTAGCTGCAAATGGGTGTACAAAGTAAAATACAAAGCTGATGGAACCCTAGACAAGTATAAGGCTCGTCTTGTTGCTCGTGGGTTCTCACAGAAAGAAGGCATTGACTACGAGGAGACTTTTGCTCCTACAGCCAAAATGAGTACCATACGGCTCGTTCTTGCCTTGGCAGCCCAGTTCAGTTGGAAAGTCCATCAGATGGACGTAAAGAGTGCTTTTTTGAATGGTGACTTACAGGAAGAAGTCTACATGACGCAACCCCCAGGATTCAAGGTTGCTGGTCAAGAACAGAAGGTCTGTAGACTAGTCAAAGCACTCTATGGTCTGAAACAAGCTCCTCGGGCTTGGTACATGAAAATTGATAAGTATCTGACAGATCATGGCTTTCAGCGGAGTCCATCTGATGCAAACCTGTATATCAAGCATACTAGTAATGATATTCTGTTTGTGGTTGTCTATGTGGATGACTTAATCATTACTGGCAGTTCAGCACATTTGATCACTGGGATCAAACACGATTTGTGCCACACTTTTGATATGACAGATTTGGGACTTCTACATTACTGCTTAGGAGTTGAAGTCTGGCAGACTAAGACCAGTATCTTTCTCTCTCAGTCCAAGTATGCCAGAAGTCTTGTGGACAGGTTCAGAATGCAGGATTGCAAACCTGCCTCTACTCCTATGGAACCCGAGCTCAAACTTTCAGCTCAGTCATCCTCACCGGTTGTGGATGAATCTCTGTTCAGGCAACTAGTGGGCAGCCTCATCTATGTTACTGCTACTAGACCTGACATCAGTTTTGCGGTGAGCTACATTTCACGCTTCATGACAGCTCCCAAGGCTGATCATTGGTTAGCAGCGAAGCGTGTGCTGCGTTATGTGAGTGGCACTTCTGATTATGGACTTCTGTACACTCGGAGTTCTGATCCTATACTCAGTGGTTACACAGATTCTGACTGGGCAGGTTCGGTTGATGACCGTAAGTCTACAGCAGGGTATGTGTTTAGTTTGGGATCTGAAGCTGTCACATGGACTAGTAAGAAGCAGCAAGCAGTGGCTCTCTCCTCGACAGAAGCAGAGTATCGGGGAGCAGTTAAGGCATCTTGTGAGGCGGTTTGGCTTCGGCGAATGCTTGCGGATATGCATGTCTCCCAGGCAGGTCCTACTCCCTTGTTCTGTGATAATCAGGGAGTGCTCAAACTCGCCAAGAATCCAGTCTTCCATGAAAGAACCAAGCATGTGGAAACGCATTGTCACTATATTCGACAGCTGGTTGAAGACGGATCCATCCAGTTGCTGTATGTTCCTACCTCGGAGCAGCCAGCAGACATTTTCACCAAGCCCCTTGGTCCTGATAAATTTGTAAAATTCAGGGGGTCTATAGGTGTAGTTAATAGATTGAGCATTAAGGGAGGGTAATAGAATATTAAAATATGTTAATTTTAGTATTAATGCTCATTCAGTGTACATTCTATTTTAGAAAGATCGTCTTCGATCTTCTCAGCAGTTTCTTTTTAGAAACTTGCTATTCTTGTAAATAGCTTGTATTATTTATGAGCGTTTTGCTCATTCTGATTATTCAATCAATTCTTTGAAATCCATTGCGTGTTTTCGCATTGTTTTATGTGAACCTATGTAAACTATGCACATTTGGGATGACGGTTCCATATTGTATTCTTTCAATAATTGTCATTTGGTTTGACAAGGTA
Organism: Cryptomeria japonica; assembly: GCF_030272615.1. Classification (NCBI taxonomy): domain Eukaryota; kingdom Viridiplantae; phylum Streptophyta; class Pinopsida; order Cupressales; family Cupressaceae; genus Cryptomeria; species Cryptomeria japonica. The sequence goes on along the minus strand of NC_081411.1, from coordinate 398,372,857 downwards.
TTTTAATTTAAAATGGAATCCTATGATGTGCTAGTCATAAATCTTAACTGTGTGGATGTAGTTTGCTTTTTCAAACTGAAATGAAAGCATGACTTATATGTTATGCTATAACGTATGAACATTGCTATGATTGAGAATAAGTTATCATTAGTTCATGTTTTGTATTTGACTCTTTGGTAGGAGTTAAGACCAATCATGTATGTTATTGTCACGTGAAAGGAAAATTGATGATTGCTAACGAATACTTGCTTTTTGGTTTAAAATGATTTAGTGCAATTTGTGAATTACACACATGGTGAAATAAGACTTGATAACATAGGAAATGTTTGGTTCAACTTGTTTCTAAATAGGACTTGAACCAAGGTAGATATTCCTTTTTCGGTGTTATCTTTCCATAGACTTGTAAGGGCCTAGCCTTGCACTTGTCTTGTGTCGTGTGACCTTTCTTATATTGTGAAGTTGAAACCTAGTGTTGATAGTTAATCATGATTGTAGGCTTGTAGATGATGCCTTAGTTAGGCTAGGATTCAAGTTTGGAGTGTTACATCCCTTTTTCTTAATTTTTGGAAAATGCTTATTATGGTTTTGTTTTGGTTAATCGATGAAAATGTTTATTCTTATATGAATGAAGTTGTTATTTAAAAGACAATGAATTATGAAGTCATTTAATTAGCAGCATATTATGACACTAACATAACAGTGAAGATGTGACTAACTGAATTTTCTTGTGAGCAAGTGTTTGCAGGAACCTCAACACCCTCAGAAGGGAGGGAGAGTATAATCAAGGAGAGGGTCGTAGATATTAGACAAGAACATTGCCAATGAGTCCTAGGTCCAATTAATCGGACGTATACCTTGGGTGTCACGGCCTTGGTTGAGTAAGATTTGTTCCACTTTATTGTTGATGTTGACCTAGAGTCATCTTGTTACCCTAGTACCGTTGGGTAGTCAGGTATCCTTGGTTTGAATCTATTTCTTGATGTTGAGTATTCTTGTTTAATTGTCTCTCTATTTTATGTTCGAAGTATATATATATATAGATACATACATACATACATGCGCATACATATATATTTATAAACATTCATACATATATATATACTTTGTTACCTCCATATGCAGTATTATTGCTTGATGTGTTTGAGGAGCATATCCATATACATATATATGTATATATGTACATATATATACATATCTATATGTGTACATATATATATATACATCTATATGTGTATATGTATGTATATGCATACATGTGTATGTGTATATGTATGTATATACATACATATATATGTATATATATGTATACATAGATCTATAGATATATGCGCGCGTGTGTGTGTATGCATTACTAATGCTTGATGTGTTTGAGGAACATATTCATACCCACACACATACGAGAATAACTGTAATGTCCCCTCATCCTAGTCAGTTCAATTTTCAGAGTTAGTCTATTAATGAATCCTCATAGACTAATGATACGAATAGAGGACACTTGATTTGGTGATTATTCTCCTGTTCCAGATGGCACTCTAGAATAATCTTGGTGGAATCAGTTAACACTTATATTATCACCAAATTCCCAGTTTAAAATTACATTAAAATCAAGCAAAACACCTCCTAAAATTGACTCAAGTCTAGTGAGAGAGTGAGGTGCCTTCTTGCTAGCCACCCTTGAGGAGAGAGAATGAGTTCACTTAAGGATTTTAAAAGACTAATTTATCTCAAAAATTAAAAAGGTAATAATAAGATATTTTAAGGGAAAGGAAACCCTAATTAGGGCACACTTCTTGAAAAGTATATGAAGCCAACTTGTGAGAGGGTTGAGACATGTATGTTTTGTTATTTTCACTCTTACCTCCTTGAGGAGCTTGCTGGTTTAGGGTTTGAGCTGCTTGTGGAGACAAAAACCTTCATTAGCAAACACACTTGCAGTTGTGGGAGATCAACCAAGAGTGTGCAAGGAAAATCTCATAGCGGCAGTTTCATTGGAGCTTCAAAGATTTTCAGTTTTGAAGAGTTGCTCGTTGAAATCTGAGTGAGGTGTTTGTGTGCCAAGCCACCCCCTATTTTGGCTCATTGGTAGCTAAGAAGAGGGTTTCTTATGCAATTTCATCTTGAAGACATCAAGACTTATGTACACCACCAATATAGTTTAAGTTTGCAGCAGATTTAAGGGAGTTATAGAATATATTTATTAAGTTTTCTAAGTCGGCTACTTGCTTGCCTAGCCGACCCCTTCCTAGGCATTTTTGAAGGTTTTTAAGAGGTCAAATCTGCTATGCTCAAGTTGGAAAATAATTGGCTGTCCAAGAAGAAAGTTTTTTAAAGGTTTCAGCACTGGGATTTGGGAGTTCAAGTGATTTATCATCAATTTTCTGAGTAACCAGCTTGCTTGACAGGCCATACCACTTTGATGGCTGTTCAGAAGTGGAAGTAACTTATTAGTGGGCTGACAAAGTGGGTTACAGTTGTAACAAACCAGCAAATCAGAATCAAGTCTTCATTACCAACTCACTATGATTTTTGAAGTGCAAACAGCAGCAAAGAATCAGTTTTCTGAGTGACATGCTTGGCTGCTTACTATAGATCAGACTTGCAAATATCATTCAGTTCTTCCTCACTTCATCCTTACGAAGAAAAAGCCTATCGAGTATGCTCACTATGTTTTGCTAAGGTATTTTGAGTATACTATTGTAATCCCTTCAAGGGAATTTGTCAATTACAAGCTTGTAGCAAATCTGAATAATATTTTAATTTCCACAATTGTTGTTGTTATCAATCATGGTTGTAAGCTTCCGTCGGTTGCATCAAACCTTGCTAAACACCAAACAAACAAAAAATTATGCACTCTCTATCTAGTTCTGAAAGACCACTTCGAAAACAAAATATAGTATTATTAATCTAAAATGAACAAGCAGGTTGCAGTTTTTAGTGTTCCACATGGGGTGGGACATTACAATAACGTACGTGTATGGATATGAATATATCCTAAGTCACCGCATTCAGCGAATTTGATCCATGAGATTCGAAATTCAACGAACTTTTAAAAACCCTAAAAAATACGTTTAAGTTCATCTTAAATTCGTACGGTAGATGGGTTAGGGTTTTTAATAAAAAATGTATTTTAAAAACCGTAAGCTTCCTTCACGGGTCTATTTATTCACAAACGTCCAGTGTTGGAGAAGCTACAAGCACGAACAAAGGTGTCCAACACGACCAAGCAACATCCTGCAAATCTGAACGGAGGTGACACCCTACAAGTTCAACGCCCAACACGACCAAGCAACACCCTGCAAGTTCAACGCCAAAAACCCGATGCCCTACAATTCCGACGCGAAAAACCCAATGCCCTCAAGCTTGGCATGAGCCAGCAAGTTCGATGTCGTCACAAGTCGCATGAATAGAATTTCATTGTTTAAGTTTTTATTTAGGTTTTTATGTTCATTTAAAGTACTTTTTCCTTTAAGCTTTTCTTCTGTTGTTTTAATTCTATTAACATTTAAAAGATATGTTCTCACAACTTCTATTTTTTATTTAAAAAGACTTAGATGTCAATAATATTATTTATGTTAAATTTTTATAAAAAAATAATATTTAACTATAATAAATTTAAATTTAGCATCTTTCTTCTTTAAAAAATAATAGTTAAACTAATTTAATAATTTATTGGATATATTATTTATATATAAAAATTATATAAGCCGAATTTAATTCGAATTTTATACATTTCGAATTTTTTCCTTGTCGAACTTCGAATTCGAATTCGAACCTGGTGACTTAGAATATATCCATATATGTTATTTGCTATGTGATAGTACGCGAAGTATCGCATTATTGAGGGCTCTTAATTTCAGTGACCACCGACAAGTAAGTCTGTGTGGCCACCACCTTTGTGGCAGAGACCTTGTGTAAGTATTGGGACGTTATGTCTTGGTGTCGGTGCTTGATCACCAAGCTCACTTGGCGTTAGCCACGGCATTATTATTTATGTTGATTCAAACCTGAGTGTGATGTCCCCACTAGACTCCAACAATCTTGCGTTGGCTTGCCGTGAAAGCTTGTGGTTTGAGGAATCGAAGAACAGGTTTCTAAAGCACAAGGCTATAGTAATGGTATCAAACGAAATTATCTTAGTCGTAGAAGATGAAGAAATCGTAAACCAATACCAATTATGGAAGGCGTTCTATATGGGTGATCATATGAGTATTAGAAGATAATTGAAATCGCGACAATGCTATTTATTGATCGAGAGAAGCAAGTATCGCCAATTCAGTATGTGTGTGTTGCTGTAACCATAAATATCATGTGACATACTCTGTGGTAATAACTTGCGCACGACACTATGATTTATTCTCCGTAGTGGAGCACCTCTATGCAGCTACACGATTATGTGGAAGAATATTGGTTTTGTAGTAGAGACCTCCAACATGTGCACCGTATCACCATGGATCGATCAGAAGTAGAGATGAAGGCATAAGGCTATAAGGAATAGACAAAAGCATAAGTAGCGATCACAATCTGGATATGAGTATCAATCAAGAAATATCTGTGCTTTATACTCGCATGTTTCTAATCAAGGGAAGACCTTAATTAAGAAAACATGGCATCCGTGTATCAGGAAGATTATCATTGAACAGATGACTAAAAACAATTAAAGATATCAAATACCATATCGGTGGTCAATAACAATACGAATTATTGGGGAGGTATCAGATCAAAGAATGGTAAGGAGATCATCGATCTCTATCAAGGACGAAAGGACCAATGTGGTTGTCAAGAGACCGACCATTAATAAACGACGACTATTGATTGCAATATTAATTGAGGAGAGAAGACCATCTGTCCTTGAGGGCAACACGATATTGTCCAAGCATAAGTGTATTAATCGATTAGTGGAGAAGATATATTAATCACCGGTTATTAAGAAGACTAATAAAAGGTTATGACTCACTGATTATAGAGCAATCAACATAAGGATAATGATGCAGTGGATAACATTAATAATGAAAGGATGCGACTACAAGGAAGTAGTGCAATGAAGGTAGGCAATTGCCACAATCCACGAGACATGTCTCATCCACGTAGTTCCTCATCCTAATCACATGGTATAGAAGAACAATCGCAATCTCTGATTAGTGGGGGGGATAGACACCGGCAGATAATATGAAGAAGATATAATAGAAGTTTGATCAAAAGCTGATATTTCACAATATCCAAAAGGAAGAGATTATTATTATTACTGGTTCAGGTCTTCTCAATCAAGCACCCGCCTTGGGCTTACTCGGTTGCTCGGATTAGAAGTCAACAATCAGGAATGACACCATTATCTGTATACTTCAAAGGAATAATCAGACACAGCTATAAATGACAGGGAGAACTCTGACAGCCTGAGTTTACAGTTGTATCAGAAACAGCAGAAAGGTTTCTCTGTAATATAGATCAGCACATAGTCATTGCACAGTTCCCACCAGAGATATTACATGTTAACAGATTAATAAGGGTCATGCATTACAAATTCTGAACAACACATTCATTGTAATCCTTAGACACCAGCTGTATCAAGTTAGAGGCATAAGTATATTCATATAGCAGATTATAACTATCATTCTTATTACAAGTGGTATCTAGTATCGACTATTTCAGTTTATATGAAGATTTTGGGTTAATTATTTAGAAGGAAGTCATCTAGAATTAAAGTGTAAGCTAATAGTACCTTATTTCTAAGGATTCACAAAAGGGGACATTACACTGAGGCGGGGGCTGCCGTCTTGGTGATATGAGACATCATTGATGTTGCTCTGTAATTCATGAACTTTATCTGTTTTTCGTACTTGTTCTGAGAAAGAAGTTTGAGGGGGTGGCAATATCGAATCACTATTGTGCATTGAATGTAGTTTGGAAGCTATGCTTGCATTTGTTCAGCATTTGAGCCGATTGCCATGAGCTTGGCAAGAGTATTGGATTGCTCTGTTAATTCTCAGGCAAGAGAAATAATTCTTCTATCTCTGTTTTGCTTGATTATCTGATGCTAATTCTTAATGCCTAAGTTCAGAGATCGTATCAAGTTTGTAAGATTATGAATGCATGAACTAGGCGATAAGTTGAAAGAGAGTCAGAGCTTGTTATTTGCTATTCCTGATTTGTATGATAATTATATTGAGTATCAAAATTGATGTTGTAATCGCCAGGGATCTTGACGGCATACCAATAAATGGTATCGCTGGTAGGTGAACTGCATGCTCAATAATCCGAGATGCGAAGTATGTGAAGCCAGTTATGTCACAGTTAGTATTTGATAATGGGAACTCGATCACCATGTTGGCACTACTCTGTAATTTCAGTATTTGATGTTTGAATAAGGCAGACAGAATTCCTTTGTTTACTTTTGTTCTGTTATATCAGTATTGGATGTTTGATTAAGGCAGACCGATTTCCTTTGCTTAGTTCTATTCTTTCAGTGATTGATATTTGATTAAGACAGACCAATTCCTTGGTTAGCTCTGTCCTGTTATTTCAGTGTTGATGTTTGAGAATGGAAGCCCAAACTTAATTCTGGAATAAGTAACCATGAACAGCTTGATATAACAGTCAGAACCGGGTCTTAGTATGTTACCTCGGCACCCTAAGCTACGTAAGGTCTTATGTTTGTTTTCCTTGGTTGGGTTATACCTCTATCCTCTTTCAAACAATTTACCAATGGTCAGTTGGACCCTTGAATAAGTTGCAAGAACCCAATTGTTCCTTTCTTTAGGCCGAGAAAGGGTGGTGAACATTGACAACACCCTACGTGCTTGATATGAAACCTTGGCCAAGGTGGTGCTGCAGTCAGCATGCATCTATCAATTCACAAGAGTCAAATACACCACTAGCCAAAGTGTCATGCAAGTTAGGGCGTACCTATAATGTATGACCGGTTAGTCAATGCAGATTCTAAACACCAAGCTCAGAGGCTTATTGGCATTTGTTCTATCCTCTATCTACTTCCCTCATGAAGGGTCGGGCCCACCAATAGGAAGTGGCGCGAGGGACTTATGTCCATTGTTGGGCGGAAAAGCCCTTGATGATGCTCTCCCTCTCCCAATTGTCCCAATTGTAATGAGATAAGCATCTACTATTCGGAAAGTTCATTATTCTATAAACTCCCAAAGATTACATCCCTACTAAGTTCAATATTTCTCTAACCATGTATATATATTCTATAGGCCTTGGATGTTTCACTATATCCTACAAGTATTCCCCTTTTTCCAGAAGGTTCTAGTTTTAGTCTTTTCTCTTTAGGTACATGTATATAGACAAGACACCCAAATATCCTAAGGTGGCTGATATTTGGCTTTAGTTTGGTAAATACTTCCTCAGGAGTTTTATCTTCAAGATGTGAGTGAGGACATCTGTTTTGTATATACACAACAGTGTTAGTTGCTTCTGCCCAAAGATTGATATTTAGATTCTGATCAAGAATCATGGCTTTGGCAGCTTCTACAATTGTCCTATTTTTCCTCTCAGCTACCCCATTTTGTTGAGGATTATAAGGTATTGTTAGCTCCCTCTTAATCCTTGAGTTTTTACAAAAATCTTTAAATAATTCTGATGTGTATTCCCCCCATTATCAGTCCTTAGGATTTTAATTTTATTTCCTGAGTAGTTCTCTGTTAGTGATTTGTAACTCTTTAAACCTACTAAGGATCTCTTCTGATTCTTTACACTTCAGAAAGTAGATCCAAGTTTTCCTAGAGTAGTCATCAACAAATATTACATAATACAAACATCCTCCTAGAGAGGGTACGAACATGGGTCCACATACATCAGAATGAACTAACTCTAAAACTTTGCTTGTCTTCCTAGTACTATTATGGAGGGCACCCTTGATATTTTTACCTAGGGCACATCCCTTGCATGCCTCTGAATGATATTGCTGCAACTTAGGTAAACCTGTGACAAGGTTTCCCATAGATGATAAAGCTCTATAATTCAGGTGGCCTAGTCTTCTATGCCAGACTTCATTTGCATTTGTTGCTTCATGAATTAGGGCTAGGTTGGGCTCTGTGCACAGCTCATACAGATAGCCTTGTCTTTGACCAATGACTTTAGCTTTCTTGATGGAAGAATTTCTTGGCCAAGCCAACACCTTGTTCTCCATGAAGGTTACTCTGTACCCGTTATCTTCTAGGGCTGATATGGAGACTAGATTTCTCTTGATGCCGGGGACATATAGTACTCCTTCGAGTTGCAATGATATGTTTGTCTTCAGTTTGATGGTGCAAGAACCAATTCCCCTAACTGGATGTGAGGAATCATCTCCGATAGTTACTTCCTCATTATTCTCCTCTATCATGGAGTTTAGCACTTCTCTAAACCCTGTAATGTGTCTAGATGAGCCACTGTCGATCACCCAAGAGTTAGACTTATTTGATGCATGGCTTGTAAGTGCTGAGTAGAGGACATAGTTCTGGGAGTCATCTTCTCTTTTAGATTTTCCTGCTTTGGCAAATGTCACTTGTTTGGCTCTCTCTGGACATTTTGCAACAAAGTGCCCGAACTTGTCGCACCTATAGCATTGAATATGTGATAGGTCTCTCTTTGAAGTGTTCTTGCCTTGATGACTCTTCCTCTTCCTAAATTGCTTCTTCTTGGTTGTCTTATTTGTGTTAGTATTTAGAACTTGAAGGTCTTCGTCTATGTTCTTTTGTTTTATTCCCATCTTGTTCAATCTTGATTCTTCTTGGAGACAATCATCCCTTAATCTTTCAAACTTAGGATATTTGAACCTTGCACCAATGCCTTGGACGAATGTACTCTATCCACTAGGCAACCCATCTAGAGCAATGAGTGTTAACTCTTTGCTTTGGATCTCGTAATCCAGAGTTGCTAGTTCATCTCTTAGAATTGATATCCGCATAAAGTAGGCGTTGATTGTCTCCCCCTTGTTCATGGTGATATGATTTATTTCTCGTTTTAATGCCAGAGTTCGACTTGCATTTGATATCTCAAATGTACTTTCAAGTGTTTTGAACATTTTATAGGCTGTCTGATGTTTTCTTATGATGGGCATTATGTTGTTTCTCACCCCATCAACTATTATTTTAATGGCCTTTTCATTTCCCTCAATCCATGCTGTTTTGTCAGGTTCATTTTTAGTTTGAACAAATGAATCCACTTTGTTCTCCTTTAAGATCATCTGGATTCTGAACTTCCAAGCTGAAAAATCATCGCCACCTCCGAGTCTGTCTTCGAATCTGATAGCGCTGGCCATTGGTGATGTAGTATATAACCTTGTTCTTAAATTATTCACAAAATTGAATAGCCTCAAAGTTTGATCAACTTGGCTCTGATACCATGTAAAAGTATAAGCAGTTTTCAATTTGAAAACAAGTTATATATGAAATACAATATAGTGTATTTATTTCTTTTATTCACAATGTAATATGTCTGATTGTTATTTCCTGCAGATGAAGAGAGAACATTAATTGATTTCGATATCCTTCTCCAAGCAAATGAATCGGGTTATATAAGATAATGGGGGAAGACCAAGAGTTGCCTTGGTCGGTTATGTCCTTAACCGATCAAGATAACCCTTGATCGCATCCTATCATTACCCAACCGACATGATGCTAATTAACCCGATATAAATCAGTGCCTTTATGTGATTCATATTAACCAATTGTTATCGGTGTTAATGCATAACCCGATAATGTGTATCGGTAACTAAGGCATCCTTAACTGATTCCCAATCGGTGGCAGTTAAACAAGCCCGACATATTAATTGGTCAATTACTAATCACATCCGATAATATATCAATGGCATCTTTATTAAGTGCAAATAGATAGTTATGAAGGAGTTCGATAGATCATGATATATCAATATATATTAATATACATATGAAGTAATTATTATTACTTCATATATATATTCATACATATTCATACATCTTCAAGATCGAACATATATATATCTGCATTAATGCTATCTGATGAAAAGGGGTTTGTATCAGTTTTATCTGACTGATGCTATTTGTATCAACATTCACTCCCTTGTGTTGCAAGTTGTGCCTTTGTATGAAAATGAGTAGTCAACTATTTGCTTAGCATTTCTTGTTGATGTTGGTTGTAGCCCCCTTCAGGTTGCAAAATGAGACAATGTGTTCATGAGAGAACGGGATCATGGTCTAGTGCCCAATCACCACCATTAGGGGTAACTCTATCCCCTTGTATGGTCGTCATGGTGATGTTTGTCACATAACAAGGTTAATACTTCCACTTGTGTCATCATACTGTTGCACGCTTTGAGTGCTGTTGCATTGTGTCACAGCATCTCAAGTGTGTAGGAGTGCAAAAATTGTTTGTTTGTGTATTCGCCACTGATGTCTAGGGCAAAAGCTTGGGGCATTATAAAATTATCCTCACATTCTAAAATATCATTTTTATTATCATGCTAGTACAAAGGAGAATCTTTAAACTTGGAATCTTCAACGCCATCCTCTTCTAATGTTTTAGTTTAAATGGCCTCTAGACTACCCACAAGTTGTTCTTTCAAGGAAATGGCAAGAAACACCCATGGGAACCCACCTAGCCTCTGCAAGCTTAAAACTACTCTTCATAATTATCAATAAATTTTCAATAAATGAGCAACAAATTGAAAATCTTTTAAGTGCATGTAAAATACACCTTTTACAAAATTGATCCCCCAAGATTGACCACTATGCTACTGAACCAAAATACTTGGGCAAATCTTTAAGACCTCTCCCAAAAAAGACTTATAGATGCTAAAATATCTGCCCTTAACTGGTACTCTTTGCAATAGAGAAACTTGGACTCATTAGACACATTTTAGGCTCAGATTCAACAAAAAAACTCAATAAAAACTTAGTATACCAGATTATATTGGATTCTTAGCAGAAACTTATCATATAGCTTTTCAGATTCTCAAGATGATTTAATAAATTAATTCTTCTATAATCACTATTCACCACACAACACAACACACAACTACAAATAGAGTTGAGCGGAGTTATGCCTAGATCGAGGTCCATAGCCATTCCTCCTCCAAATAGAAATCAAAAAGACCACTCCAAGTAAAGTGGTGCCTTCGATAGTTACCTTTCTGTAACAAGCAAACCATAATAGCTTACATATTTTCTTAGAGATAGCTGTACAAACCTCTCAAATCAGTAAAGCAGTTAGTTCCTTTATTTGCATATGTTTCTATTTGTGTATATTTTTATCTTCACTCATCTACAGTTCATTTAGTTACAGATCTATAATTATCTTTGTGCTACAACTATGTAATTAATTGCTTCTAACATAGATTACATCTAAATTCCAACAATTTATTGTGTTGTCAACTGGATCACCCAAAAAAAAATAGTTGTATTAGAGCAGGTTCCCTACACATAGTAGCTGAGTCCAATCAAGCCCCATAATCCACAAGCTCTAAGGTTTTTTTTATGGTTATAGGCATGGTGACAATTTTCAACCTGACGAATAATGCTTTCTACCTAATATGAGAAAGAAAAAAATTGTCTGTCCACAGGTGGCCAAAATAAGTCAATAGGCCTGAAAAATACAACTAGAGAAGCGGTAGAAAACGAACTAACATCTTATGAACAAAAAAAAATCACCTAGTGACTTTTGGATTAGATTGTGTTAGAAAAAAATTTATCATCAACGTTTCGAATCACATCTTCTTTGAAATCTTTTCATCCTGATGATGAATCAAGGAGTGTGATTCAAAATGTTGATGATAAGAAAATTTCTTACACAATTTAATCCAGAAGTCACTAAGTAAAACTGTAATCATGGATTGTGGAAATCTGATAGCATTAAAAAAAAAATTGTAAAATGAGCTTTGTGCAAAAGAGAAAACCCTCAACCTTGACATGAGGAAGTTAAAAACCTCCAAATCCAATGCTCTAGGTTTGTCGATTCTATCCTCAAAGAGTCAAAAGAAACAACTCAAGCCAAAAAGAGATGTTATCAATCCATGGAAATGTTTATGAAAAATAAATTCTTAAAGAAGAAATGTTGATCGATATGCAGTTTGAACATGAAAGGTTGCAGAGGAAGCAAGCTTTTCTACATAAGACGTTCATATAAAAACATATGAGAGTATGGCAAGCCCTTTTGATTTTCAATATATTAATTATCTATTGAAATCATTCACAATTTGCAAAACCATTCCATACTAAATGGTTTCAAGCTATCAGAAAAAATGAGATACGCTAGTCAAAAATTCCACAATCTCTTGGGGCAAAGATAAGGCAAATGAATTTTTGTCTCAGTTACACTCAAAAGATTTCTCAAACTACCATAAACTCCACTGTCATTAAAGAGAACCTGTAAATATAAGTAATAGACATGGATCCAATGCCTCTGGTGCAACAAAACATGTTTAAAATCAGGGTAGAAATCCTTCCCTCTAGCATAAAACATATATTTTTTGCCCTATCATTTGCAGTTACTATGGTAGGAGGTTCATGAGTCTCTTCAATGTTGAAAGCTTTATCCTTGTGAATTATACCAAGAAGTGTGATTACGATAATTATAGAATGTTAGTTTGTTGACATTACTATTCTCAGATCTTAGCAACTAGTAAAATGAATTTTGCATAGATTACTCCACTCAAGTGGAAGAAAATAACTTTTAACACCAAGAATTTCTTATGTACATTGACAGTTCTCACCTTCAAACCTAACACAATTAGGACTATTTCTTTCCAAAAAGGGATATTTGATACAGGAGGCAATTTGAAATAAAACCCCCTTGAGATGTTCACCTGGCAAGGGTTCTAATTCTACTAGTGCACAAAATGGAAAACCATAATATGCACCGAAAAGCTTCGGATTTTCTCTAAGCCCTTTCCCTTAAATAGAACCTTAGTTTTCCTGAAAAAATGTTAAAAATGGCCCCACAAAAGCAAATGCAAAAATGTATCAAAATTATAAAATCCTAGAGAAATAAGAAACCAAAATATTATGTTTTAACAGAATACACTTCACAACAAACCCTATTCAACTTGTAATGGACACTTGTCATTTGGATTTTCAGATTTTCAAGATGATTCGATTCTTTTTCTACATGACTCTTTGGATTCTTTATACCAACTACCCCATCCACTCTTCCCCAAGCCACTACATGTTGCAACTTGCAAAAATAGCAGAGCAAAGCATAGAGAGATCAATAATTATTCTTTCCTAGTAGAAATCATAAAGACCAGATTGTATAGTACATATCTTTGCAACTCTTCTCCAAGATTGCTGCCTTTTGCAATAATCAAAGAGGGATAGTAGACATCTATTTTAAAAGATAGTTGTACATAATACATGCCTCTCAGATCAATAAAAGAGTTGTTTCCTTTTATTCAAATGTTTTTATCTATGTTATACTTTATCTTCACTCATTCATGTTGCATTCAATTACAATTCTAGTCAGTGTTACAAAACTCCGAAAAACTCGCCGAGTTTGCCGAGTCCCAAGAAGGGTCGATCATGCCAGGTTTATGAGCCCCTGGACTTGGACTCGCCGAGTTTGACCAAGGCTAGCAGAGTCTTGACAAACTCGCTGAGTCTACAAGACTTGGCCAGACTCGCGCAGTCCCAAGCCCCAAACTCTATTGCCCCAGCCACTTCAAAAAGTCACAAAAAATTTAAAAAATAAAGAGTTTAAGTGAAAAGTAAAAGACATTTAATTCCCCAACCCCTAAAAGTCATTCTTATTGTTTTTGAATAAGGGAAAACAGGTTTTGATGGGCCCCTGAAACCCATTACAACCAAAAGACCAAAAGATATACATTAAAGCACAGTAAAACGCAAAAGACAACAACTTAGAAAAGGACAGCTGACGATCAAAAAAGCCACAAAACTAAAGACAACTAACAAAAACAAATAGGACCGACAGAGAGAGCCCAAAGTTAGGTTAAGTTCTGAAGCATCTCAACAGCTTCCAACTCCAGTTGTTCCATATTATCAGTCGCCCGCTTGATTTCCTCAATTTCCTTGCTTTTGCTTTGCATCTTTCTGGTGCTCGCACACGTTTTTCTACCAAGCGCAGTCTCCTTACCCTCAGGGGTATCATCCTTTGCTTCAGCCGAAGCCTTATCCCCATAGTCATTCTTAAGCTTACTGATAAAAGCCTTCATACTAGCTGAAGCGGCCTTAAGGATCTTATGACTTTGCTCACCAATATTTTTGAGCGTGTTCTCGACTCCTTCAAGTCTTTTTTCAGTAGCCCCTGCTCTATTCTCCAAGTTAAGAAAGCTATTCCGATTAGCATTGATGATCTCCTTTGCATTACTAATAGCTTTGGTGAGCTCACTGAGACAATCTGGGAGGGATTTGAATTTACCCGAGCCTATTGCTTCTAAAGTCTCAATTTTTCCTGCATCCTGGGCTTGCTTGGTTTTAATGCCAGAAATTTCCTTTTGCATCCAATGGAGCACCTTGTTGAAGCTATCTGTGTCGTTATTGATGTAGAGGTCTATATCCAGGTGATGATCTTCCTGGGTCTTGTCTCCAGTAGGCTCTAAATTCACCTCAAGACCCACCTCCCTGACATCAGAGCTCTGAGCTTCTTTCATGGCCGTGTCCTCCTCCATCAAGCCCTTATCCTTAGAGTCAGTCGTGAGAGGCGACTGATTCTTGGTTCCCACATCCTTAATTTTAGGAGTTTTCCTTTTCTGCTTCTGGCCCGAGAGGATTTGGACCTCGTCGCTTTTAGTATCCATGTCATTATCAGTCTCATTATCCTCTTCATACCAGCTATCCTCATCCTCCCCTCTCTGCTTCCTTTTGGCCAACCCTTTATTCTGTAGCTCATGCCCTGTTTTTCTTTTTTTCCTGCTCGACCCAGCAATTTGGGGGTCATCCTCTGCCTCAGCTTCCGTGTCATGGCCATCACCTTCCCCATCCTCAAAGTCGTCGAGATCCTCTTCCGACTCAGAAACCTCAGCTATGTTCAGATGGATGGTGGTGTTCTTAATGTGATTATACAGAATCACCATCAAACCCTCATGCATTGTTGGATTGGTATTGGGGTTGGATATTGCATCCTTGATCCCAGCATTTAGGGCGCAGAAAAGATAATATGGAAATGGAAATTTTCTCTTTATACCGAAAGTGGTTTAGAATGACAAAATGATAGCTGTAAACCCTAGTAAATCTACCATCAAGAGTGATAAATTCCATAATAGCAAGCAAAACCCTTCGCCAAATTAGCTTAATTACCTTTGGCGAGTAGTAGGTATGGCTGCCCTTCACCAATCTGGCTTTCTCCTCCTCATCCTTCGGAAATTTCTTCACGGCAGCATCTGAAATCTTCCTATCCCTATAGAACTTGATGTCGTCCATTGGAAGACCCGTAGCCTCAGCGATCATAGTTTCAGTCACCTTGACCATCCTGCTGCCTATGGTCAATGTACCTTTATTCCAACCCTTCTTGAAAATTCTCGTAATTTCAGGCCGTTTCTCATGCATTCTCTCCATGAAATCAGTCATCTTGGCAGCTTGAAGTACCGCCCAGACCTGAGGACAGTTCCTCCATTTTTCATTCTTATTGTTTTCAAGCACGAGGAGAGAAAAACAATGCTTTGAGCAAAACTAGTATGCCATTGAAGAAAAACCGAGTAGGTTGATTGAAGATCATTTGGGCAGGTTAGTAGCTTGCATTGACATATGTAAAGGATCTCAAGAAGGATTTGAAGGAGACCACAACTAATTTGGAGCTGCCTTTATTCACTTTTGGAGCAAATTTGAAGAGGTAAGTTAAAAAAAATTGTTGTTTGTTGTTTTTATTCATCAATTTCAAACATCCATTTTTTGGTACATTTGTTTTATTTTATTTCATTTAAGGCTAATGGGAAAAAAAGAAACCCTTGCTATCAAATAATCAAACCCTAGCTGTTTTTTTCCTTAATTCTTTAGCTGCAAACCCTAATTGTTCTTAGTTTTTTCTTTTTTTTTTATTTTAATTCAATTAGAAAGTGTAAATGTTAATTATTATCATTTATAAATTATTGCATCTTACCATTCATTTATAGATTGATCCAAAATTTGAAATATAATGTCTAGTTCTACCCCACTTAGAAAAGATCCTGCTTGAAAAGATGTCATCCCCAGAGCAAAAAAAAAGGTGAAATAACATGTTTGCATTGCAAAACAAAATACAATGGTGGAGGTATTAATCGTTTGAAGTATCATCTTGCACAAATACCAATGCATGATGCTAAACCATGCACATTAGCACCCATTGATGTTGTACATGAAGTACAGATGCAAATAGAGGCTTTTGAAGAGAAAAGAATTAAGGAAGCAAAGGGAAGAAATGGAAAACATAGGTAGAAAGACCTCTTGGATTCCTCCATTTCCTAGATCCATGAGTAGTGGTAGTGGTAGTGTGTAATGTCCCCATTTTTCCTGTGATCACTCAATTGCATAGTTTTTCTTGTTAGCCATCTCTGCAAGCAATTACAGAGGCTAGGGGATGATTGGCTTTACCAAGAGGAGTCTATACTTAGTCAATTTTTGGCCTTGGTGAGCTTAAGTTACATAGACTTTATAATAATTCATTATAAAGTTACTTTTTCTATAATTAGAAAAATTATAAAGTAACTTTATTAAAAAGGAGATTAATAAAAGTTAATGATGAATTATAAAATGGCCCCTTGGCACATTTCCCTAGAAGTTATAACTTAAAGGTTATAACTTATAACTTAATAATATGGCCACTTTTAATGAGGAATTAGACCCTCAATCGGTCAAACCACTTAGAGGAAGTTATTTTTTAATAAAAAGAAACATTTTAACATGTTTTTTTATGCCAAAAGTATAAGCCTAACCCCAAATTCGAATTAGGGTTTGAGGAATGTTTAAAAGACATTGGGGGCAGCATTTTATTCATTATTCATTGGATATTTGACAATTTCTTCCCTAGAGAGCTCTACAGCAGCAAGCTTGATTGGAGTTTCAGGTTGAGAACGAAAACTCTCACCCTTATTCAGTGTGTGGATGAAAACCCATTCACCTATGCATTGAAGGAATCCTCTTTCAGGTCATTTGGGGCCAAAATCTAGAGAAAAATTCATACTTTCAGCAAGAATAGATCATCTACAGCACATTTGAGAAGATTGGAACAGATTGGGGAACATTTTCCAACAGTTATTGTGCTTTTAATGCTGGCCATACCATTTCCAGGGTGGTCGTACCCTCTTTGCTTCTCCTATGAAGCCAATAAAATAAATTAGAGGGTTTTGATTCAAAAATTTGCAGTGTTCCACGGGGACGCTTCCCCCCCCTTTTTGGCCACATCTCCCCATAAGAAACGTTTCGGGGACAGGGGGACGGGGATGCGACGTCCCCCGCCGTCCCACTGCCGAGACATCGAGACATCTTCGCGTCTCCCAGGGAGACGTGGAGAAGTCTCCTTGGGAGACGTCTGGGCATCTCCCTGTCCTTCGAGAGACGTGCAAATGTCTCTCAAGGGACGGGGAGATGCCCAGACGTCTCCTGTCGCCCCCACATATATGCAATGTTTAAAATTAATTTTTTTTTAAAAAGTGATTTTTTAAGTTTTTTGGGGGTTAAGGGGTAACTCTAATTGGACGTGGGCCAATAGAAAAATAACACCCGACGGCTTTCAAAAATAATAAAAGTATTTTTGGCCTCGCGGGCACTGCCCCTCGACCCCACCCTGTATCACGACAGGGAATGCGCAAGGGGCACTGCCCCTTCACCCCGCAAGGGGCGATGCCCCTTGACCCCAACTTGGGGGCGCTGCCCCCAAACCCACGTTGAAAAATATAGGGGGAAACCGCGCCGATAGAAGTAGGGAAAATCTAACCTCCGAGTCTGATTAGGCTCCATATAACAACACAACTTAGAAATCTTGGTAATTGGTATTTAGATTTAGTATTTCAAATTTCCTATAGTCTCATTTGAAAATGTAATTCTTATACTGTAATATTGTCATACATCTTTTCAAAACTAGTTTTTCAAGTACTATATGTATATGTCTAACTATATCAGCACCACCACCCCGCCACCGTCCCCAAACTTAGGCCCTTGGTCCCCCCGTCCCGGAAACGCGTCCCCAATGCCCGTGGAACACTGGAAATTTGTGTGTAAATTCATTGTTGGCAGCAAATAAAGACAAATTAGTGGTTCTTTCAGGGAAATTTTAACACATTTGTGCTACATCAGCATTTTAGTGGGTAAAAAGGGTCAATTTTGGAGGTTGTTTCTCCTAGCAAGAATTTGGAATAAGCACCTGATCTGCTATTTCTTCCTTAAATTGTTTTTGAATATTATATATAAGGAGAATAAAACACATTGGAACAATTTGCAGCACCTGGAGGCTCCTGTATTGCTTTGTGCACCACCTCTAGCATCAAAATAAGCTCATCCAAGCAGGGCGTTGGACACCTGGTAGGCCAGTTTTGGCTCTAGTTGTCTTAAATAGTCATTCTCTTGAATTTATAATTTGCTGCAATAAAATCTGAGTTCTGAAATTTTATTTCAGTCAATTGTTTCTTTTATGTAGTGCATTCTTTTGGCAAATTTTCATTGGCATAAGCAAGCAAAACCCCAAAAACTAAAAAAACATCAAAACTCGCCTCAAACCAATAAAACAATTTGCTGGTCAAAGATTTGAAAGCAAACAAAAAAACTTCAGACTGGATTAGATTCTCAGTTGGCATCTTTCATAGTGCAAGTGTGAGTGTTGGGCCTCGGAGTCTTAAAAATAAATCCCAAGTAGATTCATAATTTGCTCCACACATGACACCAAGTTCCCAACCATCACTTGAGAGCATGGGTTGGAACAAGGAGAAGCATGACACTACAAAAAATGCAATTAGAGATTTTTGGTTCTACTGCACCATTCCAAGCAACCTAGTAATCACTATTATTTTTGTTTTAAAATACATAATTTGATTTCTATGTCGATTGATTTTTTTGTTTTTAAGACTTAAAAATATATGGCATTTAAGATTTTAATTTTTAAAGTTAGTGACTTATTATTTATTTTCTTTATATAATTTGTTTTAGGTCTCCTTATTGGAAAAACATGATAGACGCTATTACTATTTGTGGTGTAGGGTTCAAAACCGCTAATGATAAGGACATAAAAGGTGTCATTTTGTCTCAAAAGATGGTTGATGTCAAAGCCACAATTGATGACCAACGTAAGATATGGGCAAGGAAGGGTTGCACCATCATGACTAATAGTTGGACCGATAGAAGAAATAGAACATTGCTAAACTTTCTTGTTTCTTCCTTAGGTAATTGTAGTTTGTAAAGTCCATTGATTTAGTGTTCAAGATTTATTTTTTTATTATTTTACAAAATCACTATTTTTTTCCTTTCTAAAGTGGCACAATGTTCTTGAAGTCAAATGATGCTTAAAGAAACACAAAAAATGATGAATTTCTTTGTGGGGCCTTGGAGGAAGTGTTGGTCGAGGTGGGTGAGGAGAACGTAATACAAATAGTCACAGATAATGCAGCAAATTATGTCCTCAACCTTATAATATTTTTTAAATGCTCGTCCAAGAATCACCCACTTTGCAACCAATTTTATCTCATTACAATCCTTGCTTTAGTTCAAGGCCACTTTGAGATGCATGTTTGTGAGTGAGAAGTGCTTTGTTCACCATATGCAAAGACCACCACAGCAATTGATATGGTTGATCGGGTTTTTGATGAGCATGCTTTTTGGCAACCGGCCAAGGAGATTGTGCAGGTAACTTTTCATTATATTTTGTTCTTATTTCCATTTCATTTGCTTATTTTTGTTCACACTTATTTATGTTCATTGTTAAAGACTTAACTTAAAGCTTAGTGTTTCACAATGGTTGCAGTTCACAGAGCCTCTAGTTGTCCTTCTACGAGTTGCCAAAGGAGAGAATGCCACAATGGACTACATATATGAAGGCATGGACAGGGTGAAGGAGGCCATTAGATCTATTTATATAGGGGATGCGGCTGAGCATGGTCGCATATGGGACATCATTGATCAACGATGGCACCATTAGCTTCATAGTCCTTTACATTCCAATTTCAGCTAGATTTTAAGGCTGATGAGGAGGTGTTGACTAGGCTCTACACAGTTGTAGAGCGACTGTCATCTGATTCATCAATTGGAGCACACATAGTCCGTGAAATAGAGATGTTCAAGAATGCACAAGGAGATCTCTTTGCATAAGACTTATGCAAGCAAAATGAATTTTATTTTTCTCATTTCAGATGCATGGTTGGAGATGTTTGGTGCTAAGGTGCCACATCTACAAAGAATTGCAGTTCATATCTTGAGCCAACCATGTAGTGCTTTGGGATGTGAGCGCAATTGGAGTATGTTCGAGCACACAAACTCCAAAAAGCGCAATAGGTTGTCAATGAAAAGGTTGAATGATCTTGTGTATGTACATTACAACCTTCGCCTCCATCATAAACAGGTTTTGGGCATTGACGCGTCACCTAGCACTTTAGAGGAGGTTGATCCACAATCAGAGTGGATCACTGAGAGTGATGATCTTGTCTTCAGCAATGGTGACTTAACATGGGTTAATCAGGTGGATCGAGAGGTAGAGGCAATAGCCATGGCAGAGGAGGAGGTTAGAGCACAAGGAGACCCATTGGAAGAGGACAATGATGTGGATGTCATTCAACCTGAACCTGAACCTGAGCCTAAGACAGAGGCAGATATCATGGCTGCAGCATCATCCAAGATCTATCTTAGGTGCACACATAGGAGGGTCGAGGTGCCAAGTGATATAGGCTCCTCCAAGCAATAGACTACTAGCTTTTATTTTGATATTGTTGGGAACTTTTGATGCCATGGATTTCATATTCCATGACTTTTGTAGACATTTGACACTATTTATATATCTAATGTGTTATTTCCTTCAACTAAATTTTGTGTTTATACTTATGCGGTCGATGTATACTTGTGTATGTGTTCAAAGTAGCTTCTATTTTATGAGATTATTGTGTATTTAATTTTTATTTATAAAAGGGTGCAAGAAACAAGTTTTAAATCCTTTAAAATGTCTGAATTTCTTGGATTTTTCAATTTGCCAAGTCCTTGCTGAGTTTGTGTGCCGAGTTTTTGCAGAGTCTGGGTGTCAAGTTTGAATCTGAGTAAAAAATTAGCTTGCCGAGTCCAAGGCGAGTCTGGGTCTTGAAACACTGATTCTAGTATCATCTTGATGCTACATTTATTGTAATTAATTGTTTCTGCCTGTAATACATCTAAGTTATAATAATCAGTATGTTGTCCACTGGATTACAAATTAAATTTAGATGTTGGGGAAGAGTAGCTGAAATTGTAGGATTAAGAATTTTCATGTGCCCTAATGGAAACTCATAGAGGAAAACAGCATCCCATTTATCTATCTCCACATACACTGGTAACTATAGTAACCAACAAACACTTGACATCAGCGGTAGATGAAATAGGTTGACTCTATTAATCCCTTCTAGAGATTGATATGTCAAAGTAACTACTTCTTGAAGGCAAAGGGAGAAACAAAACCTCTAATTTAGATAAGAGAAAAAGTTAGTGAGGCCTCAAGAATCTATAGAAAAATATAACTCCCTCAGCTCACATGATAGGCATGACATTTCAATATCTTTGATCTTCTCTCTATACCATAGGGAGAGAAAAGATAACAGATGCTATTGCCTCGAACAATTTGATAATTTGTCTCAACCACAATTGGTACAAAAATACCCAAGTGGCCAAGCATGATCCTATGGCCGTGCAAACAATGATGTAGAGATTAGGGTGGGAGTTGGTGCATACAATCGAACTAATAACAATTTGCAATAAATGCTCAACATAAAAATCCAATAACTGAGAAGATGCAGTGGAGATTTGAAAGCCACATGAACATATTGCCAATGTATGTCATCTCTAACAACCCTTCAAGGAAAAGAGAAATGGCGCCTGAGTAGTATGGAAGGCATGAAATTGGTCCGTGAAGATATTAATGTCTGCAGAAGCAAATCAGCCTCAAAATAACAAGAAGATATTTTTCCAAGAAGGCAACCGACTCAAAAAAAGAGCTGATTACAGGTCTCCCTTAATATGACCTAATAGATTACACCTCCCCTTCAAAAAAAATCTTTCCAACTTTTATCATAGCCAAGTTACAAAAAATCAGCACATTCATACAAAAGAATCTATTTTTTATGTATTGTGAAGAAGATCATAAACAAAAGCCGTTCTCAAATTCATTAATCATGTATAAGTTATACTCCGCATGGTGAAACACGATGCCAAGCATAATGTGGCATGATTGCATAGCAGCAAACTTTTGATATGTATTTATATTATACAGAGACCTGACCCTAGATCTAAACTGAGGAGCTCCTCTTGCTTCAATTTTTAATTTTGAATAAACTTGTTGTAAGCCTCTCGCTCTGACACTTGTTCGGAGAAGTTAAGCTAGAGCTCGGCACAATAATTTTCATTCCATGGTACAGACGAGGCATGACGTGCACAACAAAGCCTGGGATAAGTTATTTGAATTCAATGTTCGGGATCACCCTCTGCAAGCTTAAGAAGTACGATAAATCTAGTTGGCTTACAAAATTTTAAAGCATTCTGTAATCGCGACATCTGTCCAGTAATTCTCTAAAATAGTTTTACTAAAGTAGGCAAAAATATTTATTTTATTGTCATTAATATCTTACTTTAAATGCATTGCAGTTATTCAATATAAATGAACTGCTTAAATTTACAGGGGCTACACAAAGCCGGCATTTTAATTTAATGATGCATTTGTGCTAAAGCAGATGTATGTATATATCGCAACTCGTTAACAATGATAACTCTGAGAATTGATTCATCGGTTTCCTATGCAATACCAACTGTAGCAATGCTTAATTCAAATTTAGGGGATATGAAGACAATACTGCTCTTGAAATAAGAAGAGAGACGAAGAAGATGACTTACTGGCAACAATAAGTCGTTCCGAAGTGTTCTTAATAGTCTGAAACTGAGCAAGATAATTGGCCATTGCTCAATGGCTCCAGATCTAGCCGACAGATCTCCTGAGAATGGGGTTTTGAGGATCCAAGGTTTTTTCACTTCATTTCCTCCCGCTGTAACTTTGAAGCGTTACTTTCGTTTTTATGATCTTTATTTCATGTTTCGACATAATATGTTTTTTAATCTGATTAATGGCAAGAAGATCCTATTTTCTTAATATTTTTTGCCTTTGAAGAAACTCGAACGCAGCTCCTCTAAGCGTGCCCATTCACCCATCATTCCGAATTCGTCAATGGGTCCCTTCGGCAGTGTGGCCTTGTGAACATTAAATGTCTTCTATTCTATTTTATTTGATTTTTTCATACTATTAGTCATTGTACTTAAATATGTTTGAATATGTTAAAAAGTACTCAAAGAATGGAAGATTGTGTCGTAAAAATAATTCAAATTTTTTTATTTAAAAATTAAATTAAAACATAATATTCGAATTTAAGAGTGTTTGAATTTGAATATTTGGTAAGATTGTATTAAAGTTTTGGGTTCTTTTCATATAGGTCTAAGTTTCAACTTTCACTAGTTGGGTTATATAATTGTGGACTTGTTTAGGCTTGGTTTGTCATCTCAAGAGTTTAAACATATTTATATATTTTTTATAGTCTATCAAAAATAGAATAAACATGGGATACTTCTCCTTGCTTCCACATGGTCAATAATATCTTCTTTGCATAATGATAAAACTCTAAATTCATTTACCCTCAAATGAAAGAGAGACTCCTTAAATATATAAGGAAGGATGACAAAATACTTGAAGAGGCATTAATCACACATATTCAATAACCCCTATTCATAAA
Organism: Cryptomeria japonica; assembly: GCF_030272615.1. Classification (NCBI taxonomy): domain Eukaryota; kingdom Viridiplantae; phylum Streptophyta; class Pinopsida; order Cupressales; family Cupressaceae; genus Cryptomeria; species Cryptomeria japonica. The sequence goes on along the minus strand of NC_081411.1, from coordinate 398,349,027 downwards.
TAATTAATAATCTAATAGTTATTAGATTATTGTTACCAAGGGATCAACTAGAGCAAAAAAAAATCACAAATATCCTATCGCAAATCACAACATAGAGGTTGCAAAGTTTCTAGCTGAAGAGACGCCCTTTGAGACAATAATAGAATATAGTAGACACGTCCCACCAAGTAGATATAGAGGAAGATGGAATTATAAGAAGGGTGAATCTCATAGCATGTGTACGTGATGAACAAACAAATACATGGAGTTATAACTATTATGTGTTATGGTTTATATGGAAATTAGTTTTATGTCTATTTCATTGTGTTAATTAGTTAATGCACAGTTCAGACTAACTCCTTATCCCTCTAATATTAATGAGTTTGGAGTATAAATACAACACATAAAAATTACTTGGGACTAATAACGTCGGTCTATGTTCCCTTATTTTCTTGCTAACATTGGTTGTAATGTCCCCGATATAATTAAATAATATTAATTATTGTATGGCCCTAAATTTAATAATAAAATATGTCGGGCCCCCCTTTTTTATTTTATTAGTTAAGTTATGTTTGTGTCGGCCCGTTTGTAACCCTTCGGGAAGTTTCCCGAAGCCCATATTTATGGCCGAGTCTGTCATAGTTGTAGGTATGCGAATTTTGATATTTTTTGTCTTGTGTGAATTCCTGTTGGAGTTCTGGTTTCCGCCATTTCGGAGGTGAAAGACCCTCCCTATTTGGTATCCGCAGTTTCAGTGGTTCACAGCCCCCTAGTCTGCCATTGGAAATATCATTCTGATATTTCATGTTATGCTACAAATTTGTGAAGTCTTCATTCGAAGACAAATCTGTATTAGTCAATGATATCTGATATTGTGTTCTGAATAATATTCATAATTCGAGCATTCTAGTATTCCAGTAATTGTTCGTAACACCATTGCTTGTCTGTACATCTCTCACTTCCGGCGTTGAGATTATTAATTCCGCACAAGGGAATCAACTGAATGAAGGGGCGTACGAAGTGTGGGCCATACGTTGCAAGGTGTACGGGGGATTGAGTTGGTCATACGGTGGAAAGCATTAATTCGTATGGTGGAGGATGTTGGCCGTATGGTGGAGGGAACGATTGATCGTACGGCGGAGTGTGTGAACGTACAGGAGGTTGTGTTGTTGTGTACGATACCGTACGATGGAGTGTGTTGATTGTGCGAGGTGGAGACTATTTACCATACTGAGAAGTTGTGCTATCATGTGTTGCTCGTACGGGGTGGACCGTACAGTGGAGTGAGGGAGGCGTACGGTACATTACAGTGGTATCAGAGCTGGTCATTCTGGCAGCTTGTTGGGAGAATCATGAGATGCATTGAAGGAGTTAAGAAGTCAACAAGAGCTTTGCTAGATCCTCGCTAGAAGGCTTGTCATATATTCTCTATCCTAGATTTCGGCGGTTTGGAAGGAACATCTGTTGGTTGAATACTCTAAGAATACTTTTGCCTACGAACTAATGGATGGTAAAGTACAAGACGACGAATACAAGGTGGTTGACGACATCATTTACTACAAGGACAGAATCTATCTGGTGCCTGAGTCCAAGATAAAGGAGACGATTCTGAAGGAAATGCACGATTCTCCCCTGGCCGGACACCTGGGATACTTGAAAACCTACAGACAAGACTGGATAGGTTTTCCTGGAAGGGACTTAAGAACGACGTTCTATAGTATGTGTGGAAATGCTCCACCTGTCAGCCAATCAAATCTGAGCACACCTTACTCGCTGGACTGTTGCAACCATTGCCAATCCCTGACCAAAAATGGGACAACATCTTGATGGATCTCATTACTGGAATTCCCCTCGTGCAAAGAAAGGATTGCATCTTTGTTGTGGCAGATTGTTTGACCAAGTATGCCCATTTCTTTTCCATCTCCACCGGATACCAGGCAGCCCAGGTGGCCGAGTGGTTCTTCCGTGAGGTATTCTGCCTGCATAATCTTCCGCAGAACATAGTGAGTGACGGGGATTCTGGAACACCACAGTGGCATGAAGAACATGTGACAGATATGAGCGTTACTTTTCAGGAAGAGCAACATCTACATGAGAAGAACATGTTGCAGATGAGTTTTGAGATTCCAAACCACCATGGGAAAATGACTGATTGGCATGATGGCATGATAGCTTGGGATTCGGGCATCAATTTGTTTGATGATTCATTTCAGTGGGATCCTGACGACTCCAAGCATGGCAACGTTTATATTAGAGTGGAGCAGTGGAAGTTGGAGGGAGGTTTACTCTTCTCACTTTCTTCCACATTTGAGCACGTGGTCATGTTGCGGCATGGAGATTTCAAATATGGCTATCAGTGTGCATGCTTGGTTTGGGACCCTGGATCTCTGCAGTGGGCAAACCATTTGATGATGGATTGCTTAAGGGCAAGCAATCTTTGGGTAGTGAGGATTTGTAATGTCCCCAATATAATTAAATAATATTAATTATTGTATGGCCCTAAATTTAATAATAAAATCTGTCGGGCCCCACTTTTCTATTTTATTAGTTAAGTTATGTTTGTGTTGGCCCGTTTGTAACCCTTTGGGAAGTTTCCCAGAGCCCATATTTATGGTCGAGTTTGTCATAGTTGTAGGTATGCGAATTTTGATATTTTTCTGTCTTGTTCAAATTCCTGTTGGAGTTCTGGTTTTTGCCATTTCAGAGGTGAAAGACCCTCCCTATTTGGTATCCGTAGTTTCGGTGGTTCACAGCCCCCTAGTCTGCCATTGGAAATATCATTCTAATATTTCATGTTATGCTACAAATTTGTGAAGTCTTCATTCAAAGACAAATCTGTATTAGTCAATGATATCTGATATTGTGTTCTGAATAATATTCATAATTTGAGCATTCTAGTATTCCAGTAATTGTTTGTAACATCATTGCTTGTCTGTACATCTCTCACTTTTCGGGGTTGAGATAATTAATTCTGCACAGGGGAATCAATTGACTGAAGGGGCGTACGAAGTGGGGGCCATATGATGCAAGGTGTACGGGGGATTGAATTGGTCATATGGTGGGTTGGTCGACGGTGGAGAGCATTAATCCGTACGGTGGAGGGAACGATTGATCGTATGGTGGAGTGTGTGAACGTACGGGAGGTTGTGTTGTTGTGTACGATACCGTACGGTTGAGTGTGTTGACTGTGCGGTGTGGAGACTATTAACTGTACATATAAGTTTTGTTGTCGTGTGTTGCCCGTACGGGGTGGCCTCTACGGTGGAGTGAGGGAGGCGTACGGTACATTACAGTGGTAGTAGAGCTAGTCATTCTGCCATCTTGTCGGGAGAATCATGACATCGAATGAAGGATTGATAGATGAGTTGAAGGAGTTAATAAGTCAGCAAGAGCTTTGCCAGATCCTTGCTAGAAGGCTTGCCATAAATTCTCTATCCCAGATTTCAGCGGATTGGAAGGAACATCTGTTGGTTGAATACTCTAAGAATACTTTTGCCTTCGAACTGATGGATGGTCAAGTACAGGATGACGGATACAAGGTGGTTGACGATATCATTTACTACAAGGACATAATCTATCTGGTGCCTGAGTCCAAGATAAAGGAGATGATTCTGAAGAAAATGCACGATTCTCCCCTAGCCGGACACCCGGGATACTTGAAAACCTACACGCAGGACTGGGAGAGGTTTTCCTAGAAGGGACTTAAGAACAACATTCTACAGTATGTGCGGAAATGCTCCACCTGCCAGCTAATCAAATCTGAGCACACCTTACCCACTGGACTGTTGCAACCATTGCCAATCCCTGACTAGAAATGGGATAGCATCTTGATGGATTTCATTACTGGAATTCCCCTCGTGCAAAGAAAGGATTGCATCTTTGTCATGGCAGATCATTTGACCAAGTATGCCCATTTCTTTTCCATCTCCACTGGATACCAGGCAGCCCAGGTGGTCGAGTGGTTCTTCCATGAGGTATTCCGCCTGCATAATCTTCCGCAGAACATAGTGAGTGACAGGGATTCTGGAACACCACAATGGCATGAAGAACATGCAATAGACATGAGCGTTACTTTTCAGGAAGAGCAGCATCTACATGAGAAGAACATGTTGCAGATGAGTTTTGAGATTCCAGACCACCATGGGAAAATGACTGATTGGCATGATGGAATGATAGCTTGGGATCCAGGCATCGATGTGTTTGATGATTCATTTCAGTGGGATCCTAACGACTTCAGGTATGGCAACGTTTATATTAGAGTGGAGCAGTGGAAGTTGGAGGGAGGTTTACTCTTCTCACTTACTTCCATATGTGGGCACATGGTCATGTTGCGGCATGGAGATTTCAGATATGGCTATCTGTGTGCGTGCTTGGTTTGGGACCCTGGATCTCTGCAGTGGGCAAACCATTTGATGATGGATTGCTTGAGGGCAAGCAATCTTTGGGCAGCGAGGATTTGTAATATCCCCGATATAATTAAATAATATTAATTATTGTATGACCCTAAATTTAATAATAAAATATGTCGGGCCCCCCTTTTTTATTTTATTAGTTAAGTTATGTTTGTGTCAGCCCATTTGTAACCTTTCAGAAAGTTTCTCGGAGCCCATATTTATGGTCAAGTCTGTCATAGTTGTAGGTATGCGAATTTTGATATTTTTCTATCTTGTGTGAATTCTTGTTGGAGTTCTGGTTTCCACCATTTTGAAAGTGAAAGACCCTCCCAATTTGGTATCCGCAGTTTTGGTGGTTCATAGCCCCCTAGTCTGCTATTGGAAATATCATTCTGATATTTCATGTTATGCAACAAATTTGTGAAGTCTTCATTCGAAGACAAATCTGTATTAGTCAATGATATCTGATATTGTGTTCTGAATAATATTCATAATTTGAGCATTCCGGTATTCCAGTAATTGTTCATAACATAATTGCTTGTTTGTACATCTCTCACTTTTTGGCGCTGAGATTATTAATTCCGCACAGGGGAATCAATTGACTAAAGGGGCATACGAAGTGGGGGCCATACGGTGCAGGGTGTACGGGGGATTGAGTTGGTTGTACAGTGGGTTGGTTGTATGGTGGAGATAATTAATTCGTATGGTGGAGGTTGTTGGTCGTACGATGGAGGGAACGATTGATCATATGATGGAGTGTGTGAACGTACGAGAGCTTGTGCTGCCGTGTACGGTACCGTATGGTGTAGTGTGTTGACTGTGCGGGGTGGAGACTATTTAATGTACAGAGAGGTTGTGTTGCTGTGTGTTGCCCGTACAGGGTGGACCGTACAGTGGAGTAAGGGAGGCGTATGGTACATTACATTGGTTCCATCACTCTGGTTTTGATTAGGTTGTATAGAGGAGTGTAAGGAAAGAACTCTAAATTCTATTTCAAACATGAGAAGTAGAAGAAGTGGTGAAATTTTTCTTATAATCTACAACACTATCTCCTTGGTGATATAATGTTTGGACCAAGAATCCTAATGGAAAAATGTAGACAGCTTGTAAGGAGTCTCAAGAGAAGGTTAGGCCATGTTCTATTTTCCTATTCTCCTCGATTGATGCTATGAAAATATTAGAATTTAGATCATTTTAGCAATATCAAAGTGAAAAATATTAGTTAAAACCTTCAAAGATAATGATTGTAAAAATATTAGAATGCTCAGTTACATTTTTCCCTTCACAAGTGAGGGAAAGCCAACTTGAGTGCACAAAAATGAACAACTTGATTCTATGAAATTGGGCATCCTTTCAATCTCACTCACTCATGTTATGTATTCAAATTCAACATTAGATCCATTTGTAGAAGGGCCCATTTGCCAAACAACATCAATGATTATGAACGTAGTTAGCTCAAGAATGGTATGCTATGTAGAGCTAGGAAGGAGAAATAACTCCAAAAAAATAAAAACAATAATTTATGCATGCAAAGATCAATTATTATTTATTGTTTTTTCAAAAATATAAGGTCATTATTTATTATACAATATCAAGGTAGAGTGTAAATGTAATCCAAATGCACAAAATTCTAGGGGATTGGTATGAAGTAAATTAGAGTTGTTAAAGATGATTTATACATTCTAGATAATGAAAGCCCAAAATGAGGGCTTTTTCCATCCAACATATATCATAGCTCTATTAATCCATATCAGATGTCATGGCCAACCATTTCCTTACTATTATGCAAAGAAAAATTCAATTGTTGGAATAGCTAGAAAGAGAGTTAAAAACTAAAAAAGCCATTGAAAGTTGAAAAAATGTAATGCCTGCCAAAATACCCTAGAGAAATAATACATTATCTACTAACAAATGGAGATAAAAATAATAATTTAAAACATCCATTACTTCTATGTTAGATTACTAACATTCATTAATGCAACATTAACTATTTATAAGAACACATAAATCAACATGAACATAACCATGCTATCTTATTATGCAAGCGAAATAGATCATTTAATCATTAACATATCACTAAACAAATTCTTACAATATTTCCATTCCTCGGGGTATCTTAACGTCACTACTTGACATAATTCTAACACATCACATATCCATTTAGAACACCATATACCATTATCCAACTAATCATTTACTTCCCATGCAGCTATGATAAATCATTAACACATATGCATAACTCTATCACATTTCATACCCTTTAGGTTCATTTTAAGATACCAACCAAATGTTCCTAATACCCATATTTATTCCTTAATCACTTAACACTTCATGAATCTAAATGCATTTATCCTTCTCCTACACATGGAACTAGATTATTTCCTTAAGCACAACCATTACACAACTCATTAAGAATACTAATTATAACAACAAGCACTTATCTACTTCCAAATAGGATTTCATGCTACTAAACAAATTCAAGAGTCATATGATACTACAAGAATAAACATAATCTAATTTTTCAATCCCCTAATTCAACATTGGATCTCATTCCCAACATGATGAACATTTCTATAACATGAACCATATAGTAATACATCATCTAATTACAAGTGCATAGTTCTACATCATCAATTCCAAACACATAAGAGTACATGGGACAAGCACATAGTCTATTTTGCTACATCATAACCTAATGCTTGTAAGTACATATTCTTATTTCGCATTTACAAGTCATCGTGAAACGATATTATCTCTAATACATAGTGTAGACGTATAAAAATGACCACTTTCCTAAGTGAATATTAAATATTCATTTTAACCTCATTCCTCTATTTAATTAAATGAATTACTTAATTTATTTAATTAAGTTCACCTAAGCCTTTCATAACCTTTAATTAAATAAATCGCTTTCTTTAATTAATTTCCCTATCTCTCCTTTTAATTAAATTTGCATTTAATTAAATTGATCCTTGCAAGTAAATAAATCTAATTTATTTATTTAAATTCCCCACTTGTATTTATGCAAGTTGCATCTATTTTTGTTGAAATAAAGTAATTTATTTTAATTAAAATTCCCCTCCATCCACTTGCAAAATCCTGCATCTCTCACTTGCCTTTCTAAAACCCCTTCTAGATTCTTCTAATTACTTCTAATTTAGCCTAATCCATCTCCTAAATATTGTCACATCCCTAAGCAAAGGGAAGTCACTTCTCAAACCCTCAAAGTCTTCAATAATCATTAAAGGCTTTATGTCTTCAACAAGTTAACCTTCAAAGTCTTCATAACCATCAATGGTTAACCCCACCTTCTTGCATGATTAGAGACTTTCTCTCTAACTCAACCCCCATCTAACCCAAGGGTCTCATCAAGCATTCATGTCTTTAACCTTGGTTATCCCTTTAACCCTTGCACAAGAGTTTATCCCTGGGATAAAATCTTTATCCAATAGATAACCCTAACCTAACCTTAACCCTTGCCTCCTAAGGTAACCTTCATGTCTTCTCAAGCATTTAATGCTTCTTACATCTCCTCTCAAACAACATCTTGTTGACAATTGTCACCATTTAATTGGTGAGAATTGTAAACATGGATTGATAACTTTCAATCCTAACCTTTGTTAAGATTATCCAATCTCGACCATCCATTGCCCTATTTTTCCTATAAATAGAGCTCTCATTCTCTCATTTTGATATATCCAAGTTTCATGCATCTAATCTATAGTCATTTTACTAAGAATTTATCCTCTCTTTGATAAAATCATCTTAAAATAGCATTTTAGAAATAATTTTAAATATCATAGCATATCCATATTAGACTAGTATATATTGTTAGGATAGAATTACTAATCTTCATCATAACATCATATTCATGCTAGTTTAAATCATCATAGATTCAATATCATACACATCTAGGAATGCATTCATGCTAAATTAATCAAACATCACTTATTATTGGAGTTGTTAATCCTAAGTCACTTTGCTCAGTGATCTGAGAGCAAAGGCATTGACTTGAGGAATCCTGTGAGATAGAGAACAATGGAACACCCCTTGGGAAGTTGAGCTATTCAATAAAGCTCCATAACTTGCACCAAGAGTCCCATTGGTGTGTAGATATTTTGGAGACTAAATTTTATGTTTCTTTACCCCACATTTCCCGCACACATTTATGGCGCCCACCGTGGGGCTAAACCCAATTAATCTTATCATTTTTGATACAGGAGCAACATTGCAAGCACATAGAAAAGTTGAGCTAGCACGTTGGACCCTTTCTTTAGCATATAGAATCCTTTTAGTATCACTTCTGATATATTTTTTAGCACGTGAGACTCATTCATTAGCGCATTTAGGCTTTTGTTAGCGCCTAATAGTTTTGGATTTTATTATGTATCTTCATAGCGCATTCAAGAAACAGAGTAGCGCATTAGGTAATCATCTTAGCGCATACAAAGCTTACTGTGGTGCATCTATACTTTTCTGTAGCGCATAGGTGTTGCAGTCTAGCGCATAGTTGTTACAGGGAAAAACACGAAACTATAACTGAGGAAAAACAATTTTAGGCTTGTGTAAGCCCACAACAGATTCTGGTTTTACTAACTTTTTGCTTGCAGGTAGCTAACTATTTTCTTGCAGATTTAGATTAAGTTAAGATAGAAATTTTAGTTCTTTCAACTTTCTAGTTAAAGTAAAAAGATTTCACTTTTCTAAAAATTTGGAAGGAATCTCACTTGTCTTTTTGGGCTTAAAATCAACTACATTTTTCTTTGGGCTTAAAAAGAACTCCATTAAAGGATTAAAAAGAGCAACAAAGAAAAGTCTTTCATTCCTGCAAGTTAGGAAAAACAATTCATTTGGGATCTAAAAAGAACAAACAAATTTCCTTTTTTGCAAAGGTAAAAAGAACTTCACCTTCCTTTGGTGCATAAAAGGATCCATTTTCATTTTTTGCAAGGGATAAAAATAACCTCATATTTATTTTGTGCAAGGCAAAAGGAAATTTTTTATTTATCGACTTTATTTTGTTGACCAATATCAAAATTTCATTTGTTGACTGAGATTTCTTTTACTTAGATAGAAAATCACTAATTCGAAGGTTAAAAAGAACACCATGATTTTTGGAGCAAATTCTCCAAGTAGAAGTTAACAAATCATTGCTTTGAAAGGTTTAAAAAGAACACTTGGGTGCCTTGTCTCGAAAGTGGAAGGTATATGCTCTCCCCTTAATTGGGTGACCAAAAATCCAAACCACTCTTATGCTTTATTCATTTCAAACATTTAAATCCTTTAGTAGGCCTGCCCTCCCGAGTTGCTCTTAGAGCACCATTTAAATGGTCGGTGAGAGGGGAACGACCTAAGTGGGAAATGACTTTATTGCCAAGTGTTCCAACACAATAATCAAAAGTGGAGGCTGACGAAAGCCCCTTCAACGGTTTTGCTCAGCGACTAGCCTTCCTCCAATATCTTTAAGATGTGTAAAACCTTTGTTCTAAAGGTTGGGAAGCCTCCCGAGGGAGTTTATCACCGAAGACCGAACAGAAGCCTGATTAAGAACCTTAGAACTAGAAACTTTATCCAAACATCTTCAATATCATAGTGCAAGGGTGGGGAAGAATCTGCCCCCAAGATCACTCACCATATATCTCCCAAGATAACTACTCAGTTGTGAAGCAATTCACTTTGAGTTAATTTCTGGCAAAAGGCAAAAAATGGGCGTCCTCTAGGGGTGACAAGGATGTTTGAGCTGACGGAGTATTGAGACTAGTGGGTTATGATATTGTTGATGACCCTTAAATAAAGAGTTCATCTGATTTGTCTTACTTGTTATCTAAACCTGTGAAAACATCGGGGATTTGAACACATCCTCACAGAACATACACTATTTGTCTAGCATAGGTAATTTTTTTTAATCTCATTTGTGTGTCGTGTTTGCAATTTATTTTTTAGAAAATCATCCATCAAAAGCACAAGTTAAAATTCCAAAATGACAGAAAACAAAGAAATCAGGGTAGCCTAGCACATAAGAGCAACTTCCTAGCGTGTATCAATCATTCTATAGCGCATCTACACCAAAACTTAGCGCTCTCAGCCTTCACTTTAGCGCATAACCAGTTTCAGATTAAGAAAATTTTCAATAGCACTTTTTGATACCAATTTAGCGCATTCGCACATCAGCTTAGCGCATAGGAGGCATACTTTAGCACTTTCAACTTAAACAGTAGTGCTTTTCAAGAACATATTAGTGTGTAATCTTTCAGTCAAAACAGTTTCAAACAAATCTCAGTCAGCGCATAGAAGAGGCAGCTTAGCACATTGAGAACTTTTTGTGGCACATCTAGATCATCAATTAGCGCATCCAGTCTCTGCTTTAGTGCATGATAAAAACCTAGAAAACAGAGTAAACCAGGCCTTTTGGGAAAAATTTATCATCAATTGTAAGTACCCTTTTTAGTCCTCTATCAAAATCATCAATCAAAATTCAAACTAGATTATCAGAGAAAATAATTCCCAAAATCAAGCAAGCATCCTTAGAACAAATTTTTCGAATGTAAAACTAGCTCGAGATAAGACTTCATCCAACTAAAATCAGGCAGTACCATCACATTGATCAAATTTTTACCATCTAACAGATCCTGTCACAAACAAAATGACAAGTTTAATCCTTAAGTTGTCAAATCGAGTTTCCATATCGGGAGACTCTTATCCATATCATTTGACATAGTTTGTTGTGGGGGCGAATCTAACTAAACCTCTACTTGATGAAGTAAGCTTGAGTTTTTCAAACAAAGTATCACAATCCAACATGAAAGGAAATCATTGATCATTCGTGTATGACCACTCCTCATATTTTGAGAAGAACAAGTCTTCATCACAAAACTAAGTTGAAGAAGAGACAACCTAGTTCTAAGACACTTGCAAAAAGGAATAAGTTTCTCTATATCAATCGCCAACTTTTTAAATCACATCGCGCATTCTTGCATCACATGCGATTGTATATTCAAGGCAAATCAAACGAGTTTGACAAATAACCTTTAAGAAGCAAAGCTTGTATTTAGAAAGCAACATTCAACCAACGCTTAAATCATGGAGGAAGGATCAACCCCGCTTTATTCCCACAGTTCTGTATCACTTATAACGAAGCTCGACTTGAACCACCAACCCCTGAGAGAGAAGATGAAGAAGACAAAACTCCCTTTGTAACCAAATTTTTTTATTGAGGAACATATTTTATCCACCAAACACCACCAGGAACTCTGATAGAAATAAATACCCGATGTCACTCACTCTAAAAAAAATAAGCAAAACAAATCACAACCAGAGTCAAGTATGGGTCATAGATTATTCAACCCTTTTGAGTATACTAATCTAGGAGATACAGAGATCACCGAGGAACTTCTCTAAGAATGTCAAGAAAACCCCTCATTCCAAAGGCTCATTGAAGAACACAAGGAAAAATATATGCTCATACTAACTAGCAAAGGAGTTAGACTTCCTGAAGATTTTGATACCAAAAACTTAAGGAATGTAGACAAACAAATTTTTAGATCAAGGTCTAGAAATTACACCTATCAAGACCAACAAAGAGAAGAAGAAACACATGACTCGAAAATCATACATGAACAAAATAACACACCCGAACACAACCATGTCTGAACTCGGGATAATCTTAATGAATGGGAAGAAGCTTTCCCTCGATGTACAAATACACCCATGGTTGCTCTTACAAAGAAAAATTCAAATGATGCAAAGGCAAATGCAGGACATGCAACAAGGGACCACAATATGATACTCCTTGGACGAGATTTGTTCTTATCCCTTTGACAAGAGATTAAACATGATACCTTTTCCCCCGAATTCAAATATACCAAAATATGACAAATACGATGGTAAAAGTGATCCCCACGATCATGTTCGAGAATTTTGTACCATAAGCCTAGAATTTGCTCACGATGACACTTATTTAACGAGACCATGAACCCAAGAAGTTTGGGAGGGAAACAATGGAGTGGTTGTCTAAACTTACACCTCCCATCAGATCATTTGATGAGTTGGTAAACAAATTTATCACACAATACTCTTATAATATTTAACATGCAACCACCATGTTGGATGTATGCAAGAACAAACAAAAAACAATGAAACATTCATGGTGTTTCTTCAGCGTTGGAGACATATGGTTTCAAGATATCCTTGAGACATGCTTGAAAAATAAAAGATGGAGATCTTTATTGAAAATCTAAATAGTGAGATGAGTTATCAACTCAAACTCCAATGCATACCATATTTTGCCAAGTTAGTTGAAAATGGAATCCAAGTAGAGGAAGCCTGCATCAAGAAAGGAACATTAAAGTTCTTTAAAGAAGGAACTAACTCATCCAACACTCACTCCTTTAACAATCAAAACAACAACAATACCTTAGACAAATCCAGATTTTGGATAAGAAACAAAAACGTTGTTAATGAGGGAGGAGCTGATGCTAATGATATAAAGTCCAAACAACTAGTATTAGCTTTATCAGGTAATCCACAATCTAATAAAAATCAAAAAGGTGTTAATCAAGGCACTAACACTTATCCACAAAATCTCAATCAAGGACCTTCAATTTCAAACATCAACAACAATAACCAAGGAAACAATGCTAACCAAGGGAATAATAAAAACCAAAGAGGTAACACCAACACTATCCCAAATAGACGCATCTACACACCATTGGAGCAAACCTTAGAAACAACATTTCGAGAACTCCTGGCAAACAAGATTATCACATTGTCATCCATAAACAACTTTGAACCCCAAATCAAACCACGATGGTGGAATGACTCGCATTTCTATGATTTTCATTGCAACAAAGGACATCACACAAATGACTGCATGAGGCTTAAGAATATTGTTCAGGATATGATCGATAGAGGTGATTTAATGGTTGATGGTCTCAAAACAAACGGTGACCATGACGCCTTTAAAAATCCTCTTCCGAATTACAACAAAGAAGGAGCTTCATCATCAAACGATACAAGGGGTGCTCGTATAAATCACCTGTACAACAACACCATCAATCACATATCGACAGATGACAACCAAATAAATATCATAAAAATCAATGACAAACAAGACCATGCATCAATCAATGTGACAACCAGAGCTCAAAAATACGTATTGAAAGGGCATACATCAACATTGACCACTATCCCCAAGACTCAATATGATTTGTTTAATCAACTACGAAGAACTCCTGCTCAAGTATCCATACTCAAGTTACTCAAACTCTCGCCAAAACATAAGGACATCTTACAACAAGCACTAGTTGGAACAAATATTCCTCAAGATCTGGACATTGATAAATTCCAAGCCATGGTGGCTCATATGACATGGCCTCATAATCTCACCTTTTTTGAACACGATAATATCTCTTTGAGTCATCCACATAACACTCCCCTTCATATTGAAGTCTTAGTCTACAAACATCTAGTTAAAAGAGTATTAATAGATGGAGGAGCTGGTCTCAATATCTGTACTTTAAAACTTATCCATGCATTAGGCTTCTTTGAAAAATCTATTGATCCACACAAAAAGATCACCATCAAGGCCTATGATGATGAAGAAAGATCATCCAAAGGGACAGTGATACTACCTATTCAGGTAGAACCAATATAAAGGGACACTATATACCAAGTCTTAGACATAGACTTAACATACAATATTCTATTGGGTCGTCCTTGGATACATGAAATGCAAGCAGTGCCTTCAACATACCATCAGTGTGTCAAATTCCCATATAACAGACATGAAATTTCCATATCCGTCGATAATCATCCTTTTCAACATTTCAATGCTATGGGGGCAACTCAAGACAACTTGGTTCCACATAATAGGGATGTTCTAGCTTCCTCAGCATTAGATCATCATCAAGAAAATCTCAAGTCTTCATCCATGGACTTCAAACAAAAGATGAAAATCAAAGAGAAAGGTATGGGAGAATACTCTTTCAAACCCATGTGTCTATCCAAATTGCCAACATCACCAAAATCTCATGGGTAACCTTCTGCATTGACACATCAAGCAACACGGCCCATCATCAAGTTTGATGGCAAATTTATCCAATTGGGCACACTAGCAAATGAATCAGAAGAGACAGGCATCCTTAGTTGGCTATACAAGGATGAGGAAGAGGTCAGAGCTGCTACTCTGGAGCTAGTCATACCAACACAACAATATGGAAAAGGATTCTTGATCATGCAACGGATGGGATACAACGACAAAGGACCTATACGAAAGCATCAAGAAGGCATTACAGAACTGCTAGAACCTCCTTCACAATTTTATCGAGACAAAATAAGACTGGGATATGGACGCAGCATACCACCCAGGCACAAACAAACTAAGTATCAAAAACCTCAGTGGAAAGCAAAGAAATTTTTTAATGAGAACTCATGGCAAGAGGCACTACACCAAGCAATAGAAACAACAAGGAAAGAGCGAGAGCACCAGGAAAAAGAGAAACGACAAGAGGAACTAGTCATTCAAAGGGAAGAAACATCTTATGAGAAAGTACATCATGTACAAGAACCTATTCAAGACAAGGAAGAGTCATCACCTGAAGAAATCACTACTCCCTAAGGAGAAATAGTGTATGAACAAATGCAAAGGGTACAAGTAGGCCCTGATTCTGAATCAGAAAAAACTACAAGACTGGTATCAATTATCAGAGATCTTTTCTCACCCTACAACGTACATATCAGTAGCACTGAAAGACTCTGGGACAGTGCTTCTGAAACTGATTCTAATGACTATGAATGGGGTAGTTGTTCAAATATTACCGAGGATGTTGAGGAAGGTACTATCCATTCACACACACCCCTTTCTCAGGAGGGACAAGGCGTATAGTCTCGATTACTTGAATTCAGACCACGCCATATCTACGAGGCTAAGGAAAATGAGCAGCAGCACTATGGACAAGTCTACACCGAATATGATACCATCAAAGAACTTGACAGTATCATTAACCTAACCAACATCCCAGATAACTATAATGATACCTCTATCATGACACTTACCGCAATCGATCTCGACCCACCAAATGACTCTCTACCACTTGTATTTCCTGATCTCATAGACTGGGAAGAACTTGAACACTCTGATATACCTATTTTCCCAGATGATGAATCCATTGTCCATTACCTATGTATAGTCAACCCGAAAACAGGCTCTACTAGCAAACAAAATAACGATATCTGCAATCGGGAGAGTGCCAAGTCTCTCAGTCACAAAAATGAAAGAAACAAGGGATCTAATGCTGAAAACCAGTCAATGGCAGCACTAGATCACAAAAAAGTCAAAATAAAGGACACATCTGAGGATGAAAACCTTTTTAAGGCACCTAAGGATGGGAGACTTGACACTCTTCCTGAACATTATCAAGAGTGGTCACCCATAACTCAATCAATAAAAATCGGTACAGAAGCAACAACTAAAAATATACACCTAGCAAAATCACTGACAGACGAGGAACAACTAGAGTTTATTAGATCCTTCAAAGAAAAGAGAATCAATTTTGCTCGGTCCTATGCTGATATGCCTGGGATAGATCCAAACCTAATCATGCATCATTTATTTATTGCTCCAGGAGCTAAGCCAGGCAAGCAAAAGTTAAGAAAGATGAATCCACATGTGGCATTAATGGTCAAAGCTGAACTAAAGAAGTTATTAGACGTTGGATTCATTCGACCTATAGACTATGCTGAATGGATTTCAAATATTATACCAGTTTCAAAACCAAACGAAAGCATGAGAATATGCACAGAGACTAGAGATGTCAACAAAGCATGTCCAAAGGATGACTTTCCTTTGCCCAACATCAACATAATTGTGGACCTAACAACAAGCCATGCAATGCTATCATTAATGGATGCTTTCTCTGGCTATAATCAAATTAAGATAGCTCCAGAGGATCAAGATAAAACTGCGTTCACCTATCCTTGGGGAACGTATTGTTGGAACATCATGCCTTTTGGCTTGAAGAATGATGGAGCAACTTATCAAAGAGCAATGACGACAATATTTCATGATATGATGCATACCTTCATGGAGGACTATGTGGATGATATACTGGCTAAGTCATTCACCTGTGCGTAATATCTAGGCATATTAGATAAAATATTTCAAAGATTGGAGCAATTCCAAGTCAAGCTAAACTCTAAGAAGTGTGTCTTCGGGGTGACATCAGGTAAACTATTAGGCTACATTGTGTCTACAAAAGGCATTGAAGTAGATCTAGAGAAGGTACATGCCATCATGGAGATGTCATCTCCTAGGAACATTAGTCAACTCAGATCTCTACAAGGACGGCTATAGTCTATCAAGTGATTCATAGCCCAACTAGCAGATAAAAGTCTACCATTCAATCATCTGCTACATAAGAACACACCATTCCGATGGGAAGCCAAGTGTACGGAATCATTCTATCAACTCAAGCAATATCTAATGAATCCACCAGTTCTGGTACCACCCATAGCAAGGAAGTCGCTCATTCTCTACATATCAAAAACAAAAGTATCATTGGGGGCACTATTAGCACAAGAAGATCAAGAAGGCAAGGAACGAGCTATATATTACATTAGCAGAACATTAAATGGATATGAGCTAAATTATACATCATTAAGAAGGCTTGTTTAGCTGTGGTATTCATCTCTCAAAAGTTCTGCCATTACATGCTAGCTCACAAAATCAAGTAGTAGCAAAAATTGATCCTCTCAAGTATTTACTCAATAAAGTAGCTCTTACAGGCCGACTGGCTAAATGGGTCATGATTCTCAGTGAGTTTGATATCCAATACACAGAGCGTCGAGCTATCAAGGGATAAGTAATTGCAAATCAATTAGCTGAAGCACCACTACCAGATAAACAACTAATGCAGGTGGAATTTCTATACCAGGATGTCCTTACTGTTACACTCAAGCAATGGACCCTGTACTTTGACGGTTCCTATACCCAACATGGATCAAGTGTTGGCATCTTGTTCATCACTCCTGAAGGACACGCAATTCCAAGATCATATAGACTCATGTTTCCACGCACCAATAACATCACTGAGTATGAAGCCCTGGTCATAGGAATCAAAATGGTCGTGGAATGGAGAATCATGGAATTGAAAGTCTATGGAGATTCTCAACTGGTTATAAATTAGATCAACAATGAATATTAGACAAAGGATGACAAGTTGTTGCCATATAAAAGAATGGTGGATGACTTCAAATGGTACTTTGTACACATCACCTTCGAGCAAATACCAACGTTTGACAACAGAGCGGTCGATGCAATGGCCACTATCGCTTCACTTCTACAAATTCCAGAGCAACAAAGTCATTATGAGTTTCTGGTAAAGCAACTGTTTTCCCCAGCCTATGAGAATTTTGCTTCCCATGTCATCTATGCCTTAACTGGTTCAGACTCCCCTCTATACGAAACAATCTATGAATATCTTAAAACCAATACCCTACCACTCGACCTATCTTGTAACCAAAAACATAACTTTATCCGGCAAGCCACCCGTTATACCTTAACTACTGACACACTTTACCATCGAGGTCTAGATGGTACTCTTCTTCGTTGCCTTGATCGTAATGAATCTGACTCTGCTTTACATGAGATTCATGAGGGTATCTGTGGCATGCATTCAAGTGGTCCTACTCTCACTAAAAAACTTATGAGAATGGGATATTACTGGCCGACAATGGAGAAAGACTCTTATCAGTTTGCAAAGAAATGTCCTAAGTGCCAAATTCATGGCAATCTTATCCATGCACCAACACAGGAGCTACAACCATTTATGACATCTTGGCCTTTTTGTCAGTGGGGACTTGATTTAGTAGGGAAAATACATCCTTCCTCTTCAAATGGACACAAGTTCATTATCACTGCAACAAAGTATTTCACAAAATGGATTGAACTAGACCCACTGACCATAGTAACTGGAAAACAAATTGCCTCATTTATTCTCAATTATCTAATTTCCAGATATGGCATTCCAAGTTCCATCATCATAGATAACGGGCATCCCTTCAAAAATCAAGATGTGTGAGAACTATGTGAGTGATTCAAAATCCAACATCTCTTCTCTACACCTTACTACCCATAGGGGAATGATCAAGCAGAAGCATCAAATAAAACAATCTTGAAAATCCTTAAGAAAACAGTAAATGATGTGGGTAAGGATTGACATGTACAACTCAATCCAACACTCTAGGCATACAAGACTATCATTCAGACACCTACAAGGGCTACACCATATTCATTGGTGTATGGATCAGAGGCAATTCTACCTCTTGAGGTAGAAATTCCATCACTCAGAGTATCTTTGAAGGGCCTCATACCAGATGAGGAGTATCAGGTAAACAAATTGCATGAACTAGAGCTTCTGGATGAAAAATGACAACATGCTTATGATCATCTCAAAGCATACCAACAACACATGTGCAGAAGCTACAACCATAGAGTCATCCCTAGGATTTTTAAAGCCAGTGATCTTGTACTCAAAGAAAATCCCAGAAATCAACAGGATCGAGAAAAGAAGGGGAAGTTTGAACCTAATTGGTTAGGTCCCTATGTCATCATATCAGCCTATGGATCGGGTTTGTATCAGCTAACAACTTTAGAAGGAGATGTGCTCGATGAACCAACCAACAACATCCATCTGAATAAATTCTACACTTGAGTGGTCTAAATGCATGGAAAAAGTAAAAAATACACAAAAAAAGGAAAAAAATCAGAAAAATGCAAAAAAACAAAAAAACAAAAACAAAAAAGTGCAATAAAAACAAGTGGTGAAAACCTAGCAACATGCACTATTTGTAAGAGAACAACTCCTCTATCTATCACTACTCATATCTTTTACATCCATCCTAAGTCAAAGCTAATGGGCATCACCCAACACTTTTCACTCAACATTATCCCAAACATACTTAGCGTAGTCACCGTCCTTGATTATTTGAAGATCAGTTCATCATATCCCACCATGGCTTGGTGATCACTATGTATATCCACATCGATACATATCTATTGCTAGGGGCAACATTCCTCTCAAAGTTAACCATTCCAAACAACAAACAAACAAAGATCACAACACGCTAAGGAAATCATGTCAGCAACAACTCATCAAGCAAGAAAACAAGACCATTATCCAGATACAACTTTAACATACACATGATGGATGATTTTCTGAATTATAATTTTCTTACATCTAGCATGAAGTTTTGACTATTATGTATCTTAAAATTTTTGAATCATTAGATCTCTTGAATTTCTCCATGATGCATCAAGCTAGAGAAAAGCAAGGAGGGAATCTGATATTTTTTTTGGTTTTCTGTCAGTGAGGTGATCACTTGTATGGTGCAAATTTGTCTTGAGACATGATTGAAAACATATCATTGAAGACATTGTTCCACTTTGCGCATACAAATGATTAACTCTTGTTTATTTTACGCAAGCAACACTCAGGTCGTCTTGGTTTAATTATACCTCGACACTTATGTCGTCTTGCCATATCAAAGTCTATGTAAGTGTTACTTAGGTCATTATGGTTCAATTATACCATTATGCTTGTATAAACTTCCAACATATCAAAAGCTCTGTTGGAACCCTAAAATTTGCAATTTTTAGAATTCCAAATTCCAATACAAGGAGCAAGAAAAATTCTAACACACACACACACACACACACACACACACACACACACACACACACACACACACACACACACACACACACACACACATATATTGAATAGGTACAAGTAATATATTTTATATTTGTTGCACAATATGAAACCATAACATAAACACAATAATGGGCATAAAAAATGGAGTGTGAAGCACCAAAGGGGGTATTTACATCATTTAAAGACCATTTATCCATTATATGTCCATAAAATAGCCTTAAAATACCTCTAATATGCCTAAACAACTTGTAAAGTGACAATTAATTACATAAACTAAGGCAATTTCGGGATTTGGAATTATCTTTATTTAAAAGGGGGGTGTCTTTTCACCCAAAGGGGTATGAAAACCATTCAAACACATATATATGTGTGATGTAAAATGTTAAAAAAAAAGGGAGAATAGAGATAGAAGAGGTGGAGGCAATTTTGTACTTTTAAACTTTTTATCAAAAATAACCAGTTGCATTTTCTTTCTCATATGTGTTGAGAGTTAACATATTTTTAGAAGGCAGTTGCTTATGATATTATCTAAAAGTGGATAAGGTTATTCATGTTCTTCTAGTAAAATTTTCTGTTTTATATTGTAGATTTGGATCAAAAAGATTTACTCGCTTATTGTAATTGTTCCTTGTATTTCTTCCTTGGATGGTCTCTTAAAAGTTAGGGTTAAATTCATTCAAGCAGTTTACAATATAGACATTGAAGTAGAGCTCATAAGAAACAGTAACTGACAGACTCATCGAGAGGTGGTGGGATTAAAAACTGTCTCATAAGTTTACACAATAAGTCCTGAAGAAATATAAGACTCTGTAGCCCAAATAGGAGGAAAGGCACTGATCATTTGTAAACAAACCCTTTAACCATACCAGTTACCCTTTACCTTTAAGCATTAGGATTAGTAGAGTAGGTATAGTAGGTAATTTAGCCAAAGTGTAAGATATATACTTTTGTAATATACATAGATCAATACACACATCTGAAATCAGTCTGTTTAAGAAACTTATGCCATTCTAAGAATAGGAGATATCAGATTAAGACACTAAATCTGCTATAAAAAGCATTAGTTGAAGGAACAACTAGTGAGTAGGTATACCCGCCTAGGTCCTGCAGAGCCTAAAGTGAGAGAGTTAGTAACCAAATAGGTTCACTCTATAAGTTGGCCAAGTCAATTGGAGGGTTTGATCATAGGAGTTGGGATTTCCTTAGAACCTATCCAATCTGTTGATTTGAGACCCAACAAGCTCAATGATGACAAACCCAAACAGAGCAAAAACAAGTGACTAAACAAGAATGACAATGAGAGAATGAAGGTGATCATTTAGTTGCATATCATTTTAATCTTGCATTTAGTTGCATATCATTTTAAACTTGCATTTAATTGCATATCATCTTAATCTTGCATTTAGTTGCATATCATTTTAAACTTGCATTTAATTGCATATAATATTAATCTTGCATTTTAGTTTCATATCATTTTAAAAGTATCATTTCATCATCAACATGTCATACATCTCTTTTTCAAGATACATCTCACATCATTATCATATCATACATCAAAGAAATCAAGATAACAAAGAATCATCATATTCATTTCATTATGGCTCAAACTATTAGGATTCCCAAAGATACTAAGAGGGGGGGAGGTGAATCAGTATCTAACCGGTATATCAAATTATGTGATTTAAAACATGAAAAACATATTAAAATTGAGTATCGGTAAACCATAAATAATGTTGTAAATAAGAACAATAAAAACAACATGAGAAGTACACCATAACACAGTATTTTAATGAGAAAACCCCGTGTGGGAAAAACCTCGGTGGGATTTGTGACCCACAATATTCGCTTACTGGCCAATAAGGGAATATTACTCTTACAATAAGGGCCTGCACATGCAGGAAGGCCAAGTGCCTAGAGCTCATTGCTCAATTACAAAAGAAGTCACACTGACTTACAAAAATGGATTATACTTATCTAGTGTATTGTATTGCTTCAAATTAGCATCTGCTATGCCAGATTCAGTACCGGTTTAAGTTCTGTTACAACATAAACCTTTAACCAATAATTCACATATTAGGTCTGCTATTACTTTTCCATACTTCGCATCCTATCTCTTGTCTACTTAAATGATCTACAATGATCTCATACATGTATGAGTCATATTACAATCCACCATGTCGGCTTACAAAAGATTTTATAATTAATTACAAAATACATTAATACAAAATTGTTGTCGGTTAGGATGTCGGTATTCTTCCTTTTCATTGCCGATGTTCTGTGTGCCGGTGCCGGTGCCTGTGTCTGCCTGTCGATATCACATGATTGCAAGGTTTCCATCAATGACAATACCTTCAATCACCTACAATTTCTCATTGGAGTGTGCATTTGCCAACAATCTCCCCCTTTGGCATTGATGACAACACTCATGAGAAAAATTCAAGAATGCATCCGAAAACTGAAGTCCAAAAAAAATCTTTGCCAAAAAAATCTGTGTTATCAAAAATGTATGCCAAAAATGTATGCTCCCCCTAAGTAGATAATCTCTACTTCCTTCTGACCATTTTTCTCATCACACTACTCCCCCTTTGACATCAATGACAAAGGTTGTCATTTGCTGTCAGTGGAGTCCTGCCTGGATTCTTGTAACTGGTGGGTTACAATCTGAAAGATATATGTCAAAATCAAATTTATACCATTACTGAATGTTTTTCTGTCTTTTATTGCCTCTTGTGTTCTCTACACTGTACCAGTGAGTATGTGCATTTGCTCTTCCGGTATCTTCAATCCGGGAACCAGAGCCTCAGATATTTCTTTTCTCAAAGAAATGAGGTATTCTAGTCTTGGACCAAGTCTGCATTTCAAGTCCTTTGCTTTATCCTTTATTCTCTGTTTGTCATTCTCTAACTTCTTGATTTTCTCTTCTAGCTCTGCAATCTTCTTTTCTATCTCCAAAAATGAATCTGATGATCCTATCAGATTGTTAGCAATATTGTTAATCTTATCTTGTGCTTTGCTGATTTCCTTGTCAAGGTCTTCTGTTAAGATATTTGTCTTACAAGTGTCCCTGTACAATTTCTTGAAGTCAAAAATTATTTCTCCAAGTTCCGGTAATAGGGTATCCATTTTCTCCTTGTTCTTCTTCACAATTTCTTCAAATAATTTCTCTTTTTCTTTAATCATTATTTCCTTAAATGTATCCTCATTTATTTGATCAACAATCAATATGTTGCTGGTGATGAACTTAGACAATGTGTCTAGTTGACCTAAAGAATCCTTATTATCAATAATGCACTTTGGTGCTATCAATTTAAGAATTGGAATTGTATCATCAATAGCCTTATAGGCTTGTGCATTACATTATGTGATCTTCTTTATTGAATCCAATAAGACCTCTATTACATTTGTAGGTTTGAATTCAGCCATAGATGTACCAGATGTTTATCCAACAGTCTTTACAATAGCCATGCTACCGGTTGTGGTAATTACCTTGCTTGATTCGACCTCTGGTAGACTAGTCTGTGTTTGCATTTCAATAAGTAGGGGTTTGGGCTTTTCAGTTTGGGGCGGTGGCACTGTCTCTGTCTGAACCTGTGCTTCAACCTATACCAGTTTCATTTTCTCTATATGTTTCTCAGAAGGTTTCTCTGATCTTTCAACTGTCAGTTTCTCAGATGTAGTCTCATTTTGTACCTTTGAACTCTCTTTTGTCAGTTCTTCATATGTTTTTTCTGTTGTTTCTACCGGTTTCTTAGTGGTATCCTCAACCAGTTGCTCTGCCTGTGTAGGTTTTTCTATGCTTATCTTAACCTTTGTAGCCGGTGACTCAGTAGTCACATCTTCTTCCTTATCTTCAGTGGTTTCTCTGTCAACTACAACATTTACCTCCTGGGTGTCTACATTCACAGTATACAAAATTTCAGACTCAGGATTTATATCCTCTAGTGGAGTCTCTATACTCTCTGTGGCCGGTTGACTATCAATAGTATCTACCGGTGGAGTATCTAAAAGAGGTGGGGGCACATTGTCAGTTATTTTAAGGCTTGGAGGTCCACCTACCTTACCTTTCCCCTTATCTCCATCCTTTTGATATACTTTAATAGTCTTTGGTCTGAGTAATTCTGCCTATTTTTCTTTTTCCATAAATAATATATCCCATGCATCTGTTGTTTCCTTAGAGACTTTCTTTACTCTACCTGCCATCCGTGCTACATGTCAATGAGCGATGGAGAATACTGTCTGGTTTGCTTCACTGATTAGTTTATGTATTTCATCAGTTGAGTTGATAGGATGTACTACAAGTAGTTTTTCAATCTTAATTTTCTTGTCCAGCTCAACGATTGCTAACCTTCTAGCTTCAAGTCTCCTATACAGATCATTTGGAATTTCATCAACAACTTCCATAAAAAATTTCTTGTATATATCTAAGTGTAAAATTACATTGTTCTCTATGCTTTCCTTATCATCAGCTGATAGTGTATTGTATATTTTATTGATGTTCTTTAGCTTACCATCCTCTGTAATTTCACTAAGAAGTTTGTCTATTGGAGCGATATCTTGTTTTACCTCCTTCTTCTTAGGAGTCATTTTCTTTGCTGGAGGCCTTACTGGCTGTTGTTTTTGTCTGGTTTTTTTTGGTGTAGGAGAGGGTACTCGTGTGGGTTTTCTTTTCCTTTCTACCCTTTTAAATACTACCAGTATATCACTCTCAGAAGAAGTTCCAACCGATGAAAGATGAGTTTCCGGTTGAGGTGCTTCCAACTCACTTTCACTTATACCAGTTTGTCTCAAAATATCTTCCTTGATTGCTTTAGCCTGCCGGGTTCCTTTCCTTACGGTTGCTTCAACCTTTTTAACCCTTTTCCTTGATTGAATTCCACTTTCTATTGTTTCAGCATTTCCAAAAACTTCCATAGTAGGTTCCTTCGATGCTTCAAGGAGGGATTTTGCATAAGTTTCAATGATATTGTCATCTATTTCATAGCCCATTTCAATTACCCAGATAGTTCTAGGGACAACTACCTCCATCCATATTTCATCTTTCTTGATCACAAAACAAATTTCCTTCTGATATTTATCCACAATAGCTTGTGATAGTCTTACTCTAGTTTTCATTCGAGTCTTCAACGCTTGAAAATGTTCATTTAGGTTTTTCTCTCGGTTTTCTCCCATATTGTTCAATAGATCTAACAGTTATTTTTCTACCAGAATGTCAAAACCAAAATCTCTTGGACCAATACTGAGTACTTGTTTTGTTATGTATAGCATCAAACAAACAAGCAAATTTCCAAATCTGAATGTTCCTTTCTTATCTCTTTTAATCTTTCCCAGATTGTCTATCAACTCATCTTTGAGCCATTCACATACATCTATCCTTGCATTATCATTAATCATATCATAGGCAGTTTTGATACATAGGCTAGAAACTGAGTTCAACCTATTTGCATGTGTAGCCTTATAACCTAAGATCATACTGATAAATATAATATTTATGTCTTTTACATCGTTTACCCATAGAGACCTTTTATCAAATGTTGCACCGGTTAGGTTTATCACTGTGTCATTTGAGACCTTCTTTGTTTTGTCAGGTCTGTTACCGGTGGAAGGTAACCCTGTTACAACTTTTACCGCTTCTTTTGTGATTTTATGAATTGAATCTAACTAGAAAAATTCACCATGTACTCTGCTTAACACAATCCTTGTGATATCCTTGGGAAAATCTGGGATACTAAGGATTTCAGTAAAACCTAGGGTTTCCACTATTTTATGTTCCAGCTTGACATTTCCAGACTCATCACAAATCACAGTCTTATACATATTCTTGATCTCATCATCACCTAATTCCTCAATATGACAATGTATATACATCCTAGGGTCTTCAACATATACTACTCCGTTAGGAATTTGATAAAATGCACCTATGCTATCATCTTTCTTTGCAATTTTGGGAACCAGTTGGAATACGGGTCTAGGACGCTTAACAACCTCAACAACAGTAGGGTTTGCAATAAATTCAGGAGTGAAATAAGATGCCATAGCTATAAATACCTCAATATACCTTGAGGATGAATGCTTTGATGGATTACTTCACTTCTTCGCTTAGAATGCCTTCGCTTGGGAATTTTTGAGCTCTCGAAGATTTGAATGTTCGGTGAATGAAAAAGGAGCCAAAACATTTTCTTTATAATGTTATTTTTTCCAACTACCACATTTAATGCTCGCCAGTTAAGTCACAACTTAACTCATCTGCCAGTATAGAAGTAATTTCAACTTCTCACCATCAACCAAGGGAATAATAGCATGTTTTTCATTTTGTTGCTAAACCCTCAAGGATTTTCCTTCAGTTAGATGAAGAGTCTCCTGTCGGTGGAGTGTTACTCTATTCTGCCAATGGAGGGGTATTCCCTTCAACATTCTGATCTATTGTTTTGAGAATTCTTGCTTTACCTCTTCAACCTTTTCTTTACCTTTCAAACTAGGACCTTTGGTATTTGCTGGTGATGCCTTACTTCTACAAAATTTTGCAATATGTTCAATTTTGTTATAGGCATAACAAGTCACATTGTTCTTCTGAATATCTTTCCTATATCCTATGCTGGTATGTGTTCTGCATTGATTAGATAAGTGTCCAAATCTTCCGCAAATATAACATCTTACATTCATTCTACAATTTTTTGAATTATGACCAACTTTGTTGCATTTAGTACATTGACCAGTGGGTGTATTAGTGTTCTGATAATTTCTAGATCTACACTGATTTGCTCTATGACCATACTTGTTACAGTTAAATCATTTACCATTAAATTTGTAAGCAGTAGGTTATCTTACCGGTTTGCTATGATCATGATTGTTTGCAGTACCAGAGCTTTCACCAACTTCAAAGCCAAGGCCATTTGTATCACCATTAGGTTTCTGATTCTTCAGCATGTCACCACGTTCTTCTGAACTTTTCTTGAATTTCTCCTTGTGTTGATTTGCAGCAGTCAGTTCATTCTCCAAGATTCCTTTTTGTCTCATGAGTTCAGTTATGTCATTTTGTGTATGCATCAGATCTATCTTCAACATATCATTTTTCATGACTGAGTCTTGTGTTTTCATTTTAGCATCATTTAGTCTTCTAACCAAGTCTTCTTCATTCCTCTTTTTGTCTTAAATTTCTTTACAGAATCTCATAGTCATATCCTGCATCTCATTCTTCGTTGTACTGATTTCTTGTCTTAGCTTGTTTACCAAATCATTAAGAGTTTCCTTTTTCATTTTCCTCATTCTGCATCTTTTCACAAAGTTCTCTCCTCTTATTCCTTGCAATAGTAAAATTCTCTTGAAGTGCTTGAATAATATCCCGAGCAGCCTTAAGATCATCCTCAAGTTTGATATTCTTCACTTTTTCTGCATTGTAGTCTGTAAAAGTTCTTTCCAATTGCTTTCTCAAGTTTTCCATCTCTACCAATGACAAGATCTTCCTCAAGTTGTCAGGCTTTTGAAAATAGAGGACCAAGCTCTGATACCAATTGTTAGGATTCCCAAAGATACTGAGAGGGGGGGGGGGTGAATTAGTATCTAACTGGTATATCAAATTACTTGATTTAAAACATGAAAAGCATATTAAAATTGAGTACCGGTAAACCATAAATAATGCAGTAAATAAGAATAATAACAACAACATGAAGAGAACACCATAACATAGTATTTTAACGAGGAAACCTGGTGTGGGAAAAACCTCAGTGGGGTTTGTGACCCACAATATTCGCTTAATGGCCAATAAGGGAATATTACTCTTACAATAGGGGCCTGCACATGCAAGAAGGCCAAGTGCCTAGAGCTCACTGCTCAATTACAAAAGAAGTCACATTGACTTACAAAAATGGATTATACTAATCTAGTGTCTTGTACTACTTCAAATTAGCATATGCTATGCCAAATTCAGTACCGGTTAAGTTTTGCTACAATTACTTTTCCATACTTCCCATCCTATCTCTTGTCTACTTAAATGA
Source organism: Cryptomeria japonica (assembly GCF_030272615.1). Lineage (NCBI taxonomy): Eukaryota > Viridiplantae > Streptophyta > Pinopsida > Cupressales > Cupressaceae > Cryptomeria > Cryptomeria japonica. Next base: position 398,320,953 of record NC_081411.1, on the reverse strand, counting down.
TCTACAATGATTTCATACATATATGAGTCATATTACAATCCACCATGTCGGCTTACAAAAGATTTTACAATTAATTACAAAATAGATTAATACAAAATTGTTGTTGGCCAGGATGTCGGTATTCTTCCTTTTCGCTGTCGGTGTTCTGTGTGTCGGTATAGAGTTTGTCGGTGCCGGTGCCTATGTCTGCCTGCCGATATCACATGATTGCAAGGTTGCCATCAATGACAATACCTTCAATCACCTACAATTTCTCATTGGAGTGTGCATTTTCCAACACAAACATCATAATCGACATCAACAACATTACTATCTACGCATTACATCATCATCATAGAAACATCATATCAATGCATATCATAAATCATCATCCATAACACATCTCATGTGAATCAAAGAAATCAGTGTCATATATATCTCTAAAAAATGGTCGAAATATACAAGGGGTATCATGTCTATCAAAATACAACAGAGACAAGTCTCTCAGGTATGACTATCTCCTTAGGCTGACGGTCTCATAGCAAATATCCCAGCTCCTGGATCTCCACCAGGTGGACCATGTCAGGGAGGCCCCGTAACACCTCTGCTCTCTGTCCACGTCTGACTACGAGCAGATTGACTGGCTGCATAGCTAGGAGCTATGTGCTCTCCAGGGACTATATCCTCATATAACCTTTTGTAGTACTCGGCCTCCTTGGTCGTGTACCGTATCTCCCTCAGTGTATCCTGCATCAGGGCACCACATGTTACTCTCTCCAATCTCTCTGCAAGATCCTTTACTTGGCCCCGACACTCTCTCTCCCTATCCCGCTCTACCATAATATGTGTAATTTGGAGCTGCTGTGCTAGCACCTATGCCTGCATTTGTTGTACTGTGACTTGTAGGGATCTAATTTGTGAGTTCCATCGATGGGTGGGTACCTTAATCTGAACGAGTACATGTGTCATGGTCCCAACCATACTTGTCCTTGTCTGAGGCACTGGTGGAGGTAGAACATCCGATCTCCTCATCTGGGCGGGTCACCTAACATACTCTATACCTCCCATCACCGCAAACACTGCACCTACCCTACCAGCACCACCAAAACCAAGGAGAATTCCTCCTCCTCTCCCTCTATTCCCTCCTCATCCTCTATCTTGTCCTCTGTCTCTCCCACCATCACCCCCTCATCCTCTATCTCTCCCTCCACCTCCTCTATCAACTCCTCTATCACCTCCTCCACCTCCTCCTCCATCATCCCCACCTCCATCTCCTACCTCCTCTCCCTCCTCAATTCTTTGTCTAACTCCCCCTTGCCTCTCTGGCTGCTCATCCTCATCATCATCAAAAGCAGGTAACATGTCTGTTGGATCCGATATTTGTGCCACTACATGTGAAATGAAAGTGGGTAGAGAACTCCTCTATCATCCCAGCATTAACAACCCCATATTCATAATCCTAAATCTGGCCTGCCAATGTCATGTACTCTACTACTTCTACACTATCCATTGTGGGCCCCCACTGAGGCGCATCCAGTCTCTAGTGAGCATATAAACATGCTCCCTATGGTATCCCTTGCTATCTCCCATACTATCGCTGAACAAGGCTATGCAAAAATCTCTCAATGATAAAGGGCGTCCACTCGATCAAATATCTCTATATATACACATAGGGAATCTCTAGCTCATCCTCAACCCACACCTCACAATCCATATACGGTCTCCAAATGACCATATCAATATCATCCAATGCTCTCCGCCAATGCTCTTATTTTCCTAGCTTACGCTGGACAACTATACCTGTATACCCATAGGCATATGCTTGACCAACTGGCCTATCCCTATTTGCAAGTGGTCTTGACACAGGAATGTTCTCCCAGGCCCACACTTGTAGTAATGTCACTCATGCGGACAAACTATTGTATCCTAGATATACCACCTGGTGAAGCTCTCTGTAAAGGTGGGCTAACATACATGACCCCCATGTAAACTTGCCTTTATGTGTCACCATATCCTCCAAAACCAATCCCCATCCCACAGCGAGTCCCTTCGACCTATGGTCGGGACACAAAAAGTTACTAATGAAACCTGCTAGTACCGAAGGCAAGGGAACATAATCCAGATCCAGAAACTCCTGCCATGGGATCTCATATCCACAAATCTGATCATCCTAGAAGATGCAATGGAGAGCCTCTATCCCATCCTCCTCAGTCTTCTCATATGGCAACAAGGTCCCCACAATTGGAATCCGCAAAATGTGATAGCAGTCCTTAGGTGTGCCTGTTGTCTCGCCAGTAGCTATATGGAAGGTGTTCGTGTCACTATGCCACCTCTTTGCCAAAGTTGTCAACAAACCCCAGTTAATGATATAATGAGGCATGTATAGTAAAGAAGATAAACTACATCTCTCAATCACATCCCTATCAGCCTATGACAATCGCAGAATCAATGACCACGATCGCGGAAATCGCTCTCGTGACTGAAGTACACCAAGTTATGCTTGCAAAATAACAAATGTCCATCATCAGTTCCCACATCTATCCGATATATCCAATCAAAATAAAAACAACTTGAAACAACGAAGCATCAAATCCAAGACCCGTATCAAAAATCCAAGACCCATATCAAAAATTAAGACCCATATCGAAAATCAGACTCATTTCAAGAAATCAATCAGAGATCCATAACGCAAGCATCATATCAAGAAATCAATTAGAGATCCATAACACGAGCATCATATCGAGAAACCATATCAGAGACCCATAACGCAAACAATTCAAAATCCATAATGCAAGCCTCACATCAGGAATCATATCAGAAATCAAGAATCTGAACTCATATCGGACATCAAATTCATATCATAAGGCAAAAATCACATATCCACATCAAAAGAAAATCAGGATCCTCATCAAACAATCAATCAACTTGGCACTCCATATCAAAAGCAATTTCAACAACAGACTCTAAATCATCATATCAAGACTTATACATCATCACAACTGGAAAAACATTTGCTCACAACCCATCTTGAAATACTTAGTAGACACCTATCCACTCCTAAGCCATCTACCTCATCTATTCCCCCTACGACGCATTCTTCCAAGTCTTTTCTACCCATTTTTTTTTGCCCCACATGCCAAAACAGACCTCCCATGCGCTACGCTGCTACCTATGCGCTATCTTTCTTCACCAATGCACTAGAAACTTTACTCTACGCGCTAATTCCTCTATGCGCTAACGGGTTTTGCCATTGCGCTACCCTGCTCACCCAAAGCGATACTCTATCTATCCTGTGCACTGACCTGTTTGCCCTATGTGCTAAAACATCCTACGCACTACCCTAACTTGCCGACATGTTGTAGAATGCAACCTAAATGCTAACCTAGCTAGGTTAACCCTACATGCTATTATTCCTATCGTAAACACTAAAACTCGACCCCTATGTGCTAAAACAGAGACAATTACAATCACAATCACAAGGAGACAAATGTGCAAATGATGAGAATAAAATCACTTTTTACCTTTTTATAGGGTAAAAGTCAATAAGGTTAGTAAGTGGGGCATGTACTTTCCTCATTTTTCTCACTTTTAACCTTATCAACATCATTTTTGGGAGAAGAATAAAAAACAAAGCATTCAACACAGTCGAAATAATTAAAATACAATTAATTAAAAAGCGCTCATCAATTCAACAAAATTTTCCAAACCCTTGATTCATCTCTCGAGGGGGCATCATCAATATCATTCATCAAATTTGGGGCATCATATCAACATCTCGACACACGACATCATATCGACAAATTTTGACAGCATATCCGACAAATTTTCTTTGAATCAATATGTGCACACACATCACTTCAAAGAGGGGCAAAATGTAGACGTATAAGAATGACCACTTTCCTAAGTGAATATTTAATATTCATTTTAACCTCATTCCTCTATTTAATTAAATGAATTACTTGATTTATTTAATTAAGTTCACCTAAGCCTTTCATAACCTTTAATTAAATAAATCACTTTATTTAATTAATTTCCCTTTCTCCCCTTTTAATTAAATTTACATTTAATTAAATGGATCCTTGCAAGTAAATAAATCTAATTTATTTATTTGAATTCCCCACTTGTATTTATGCAAGTTGCATCTATTTTTGTTGAAATAAAGTAATTTATTTTAATTAAAATTCCCCTCCATCCACTTGCAAAATCCTATATCTCCCATTTGCCTCTCTAAACCCCCTTCTAGATTCTTCTAATCACTTCTAATTTAGCCTTATCCATCTCCTAAATATCGTCACATCACTAAGCAAAGGGAAGTCACTTCTCAAACCCTCAAAGTCTTCAATAACCATTAAAGGTTTTATGTCTTCAACAAGTTAACCTTCAAAGTTTTCATAACCATTAATGGTTAACTCAACCTTCTTGCATGATTAGAGAATTTCTCTCTAACTCAACCCCCATCTAACCCAAGGGTCTCATCAAGCATTCATGGCTTTAACCTTGGTTATCCCTTTAACCGTTGCACGAGAGCTTATCCCTGGGATAAAAGCTTTATCCAATGGATAACCCTAACCTAACCTTAACCCTTACCTCCTAAGGTAACCTTCATGTCTTCTCAAGCATTTAATGCTTCTTACATCTCCTCTCAAGCAACATCTTGTTGATAATTGTCACCATTTCATTGGTGAGAATTGTAAACATGGATTGATAACTTTCAGTCCTGGCCCTTGTTTAGAGCATCCAATCTTGACCATCCATTGCCCTATTTTCCTATAAATAGAGCTCTCATTCTCTCATTTTTATATATCCAAGTTTCATGCATGTAATCTATAGTCATTTTACTAAGAATTTAGCCTCTCTTTGATAAAATCATCTTAAATAGCATTTTAAAAATAATTTTAAATATTATAGCATATCCATGGTAGACTAGTATATATTGTTAGGATAGAATTACTAATCTTCATCATAACATCATATTCATGCTAGTTAAAATCATCATAGATTTAATATCATACACATCTAGGAATGCATTCATGCTAAATTAATCAAACATCACTCATTATTGGAGTTGTCATTACTAAGTCACTTTGCTCAGTGATATGAGAGCAAAGGCATTGACTTGAGGAATCCTGTGAGATAGAGAACAATGGAACACCCCTTTGGAAGTTGAGTTATTCAATATAGCTCCATAAATTGCACCAAGAGTCCCATTGGTATGTGGATCTTTTGGAGACTAAATTTTACGTTTCTTTACCCCACATTTCATGCACACACATAGAAATCAGCTCCATAGGTCAACCACATATCGAAGAGTCATAGAATCTATACAAATCCACAAGATAACCAACATTGAAGATTAACATCTTTCAAATCAAGGCATACATGATCGTTAACACATTCACTACCATTCACAAGATATACAAAAGATATTGCATTCATATCTCTCAATCATTTAATTCCTTCCTAATCAAAAATTACATCTACAATTGAATATCCATTTACAACAATCTCATTCGATACAACTCATCGTGAAATCAACTTGCTACAAGTCCTATTATATATATTCTTGAAATACTGATTACATAGTCTTTTTTACAATTGCATCCTTCTTGAGATACATACCACATGATATCAATTCTAATTACATATATTATGCTCCAAGATCCATCCATGTGAGGAGATAATATAAAACCATGTCCAAGTGCATAAGCATCCAATGAAGAACATCCCAATGGAAGAAGGCATCAAACCACCCGACCATGTGGAACCAAATAGGAACCACCCCCCATTCTAGGAGATGACGTAAGGTTCCAACTCACACTCGAGACATAGGGTGACACCTAACAACCAAAGGATACAACATGACATCACTAAACTCCAATCATATGTACAACATCTAATCACATCACAAGGCTAAATCAAAGCAGCCAAATCTCCAGTGGCATAATCAACAAATCAAGGCATATGGGTAATGGGCGCATGTATGTAAAGAGTGTCATCACATGATAACCTCATGTGGAACCCATCTCAACCTTGGAGCCAATCAAGAGAGAATGGTACACTGGTTCAACGGTCTTCCTAATTCTAGATCCCAAAAATAGCTCCCTGGGCATCTAGATCCCAAAACCACCTCCCTGGGCATCATTGGGGCACAAACTCATAATCCTTAATTTAATTATCTTGATTAAGTGAATCATATTTACCCAAACCTACTAATTAAATTATAAATTTTATCACTTACAATTACAAGATAAAACTCTTCATGTGCTTCCAACCAATCTAGACCCTCTACTACCAGTCTATTGCTCACGACCTTGGTCCTACACATGAGAGAGCCCACTCTCCCAACCATGGACCATTAACCATATGGTAAAACATACATACAAGGAAAATAATACAACATCATGAAGACTCACAAATGATATAAAAATAATCACAACAAACTGAGAACAAAAGATCATAATGGAGTACATATAACCACACACATGGTATGAGCCTTCACCGAAACAATGCAAAAGAAGAGACAAGAATAAATATAATACAAGGATGAAACCAAATCCATGTCAAATCCTCTATAGTGAGGAAAAACACATCCCATTGGAGCCATATAATCAATCCTCAACAACGAAGAATTCTCCTTCTCACTGAAGCAATACAATGCATATGAAACACCTCAATGATGAGGCATAAACCCTCTTACTGGAGCAAAAAAGACATCATAAAAGATAAAAATACATCAAGTAAAACTCATATAATGTCAACACAACCCACTCATGCCTTTGGAGAATGCACAAATCCCAAAAAGACACTCACAAAACTCAAATTGACCTTTCTAGCTCCTCCGAAGTAGTCCAGCGTTAGTGAAATGCTGACCAACGCCCATGGAATGCAAAGTGGTATTTTTGCTAAGTACATCAGCAATTTTTGGTCTGAGGGGTAGCATTTTTGGTCCATAGGATAGCATTTTGGGTAGTTTTGATAACTTTTTTTTTGGTGAAATGGCCAAAAATCAAGCAAAATGAACACTTGAGGTTAGGACACTTGCCCAAATCTGCTTAGGGGTCAAAATGACACACAAAATAAACCTATTAGGTCTAGAGAATTCAAAAATTAGAGAGGGAACTAAAGAATACAAATTTGCAGACTTGCAAACAAAAAACTGCATAGAAATCTTTCTCCCACAAGGCTCAGAATGACACCTAGAAAGCATAACACCAAAGGGAGGTATAATAGCTCTGCAAAATCCTCAAAGAGACAACACAAAAGCTCCATAAGGCTCAAATACTATCTCAAACACTCCTAAAGGGTCTGCACTCTAAAATATGTAATTATAGTGAGTTGCAAAAAACTCCCGATAACAACAGGAAGACCAAAGCCACAAATTCTAATCTCTAAAGCAAGGGAAACACAAGGAATGCAAAACAAGGATTGTATAACTCTAAAATCGATATCAATATACTTTCAACACACAGGGAAAAGAAATCAAAAACATTTACAGAGAAGACAAAGAAAGATATTCTTGGTAAGTAATTTCCAGAAATTTGAAACAATGAACTGCAATTCCCTATTCCAATTTTCCTTTCCAAGTTCCAATTAATTTATTCAAATTCTCAAATCCATATTTCCCCCAAAAAATCAAACAATATACAACAAGAAATTTTGCATAGTCATAGAGAAGACTTTGCATTCCAGAAAACAAAATTTGAAGGAGAAAAAGATCCAACCTGCAAACGCAAATCCAATAATGGTTGAAACTGAAGAAGAGCAGAATCCACAAGCAAACCAACACTCCAACAATCTTAGATCCAAGTTTGAAATCCAACTCCAGAAAATCTCCGAAAATCCAACCCCCGTGAATGCACAGGAAGTCTAAATATATTAAAAATTAAACTTCAAACTATAATAAAAGTCGACCAATCAAAATGATTCTAAAAACTATATAATATACCTACCCAAACATAAATTCGAGGTGTATAATAAATAAATATATTATTTGCCTACCTTCCACCATTCAACCAATAAAATAAAAGTGTAGGTAGGTAATATCAAAATCAAATAACCAAGAAGGGTAAAAAGGCAATTAATAAAATAATAGCTCAAACCCCAAAATTAAATATTATCCATGGGTAATAATGTTATTTATTCATCCAATAAAATAATATGCCTTAGTCACATGACAATAATTAAATAAATATTAATAAATAGATAGTAACAATAGTAAATCCAAAAAGGGAACCATTAAATAAATAAAATGAATAACACTCAATAACTAAATAAATAAATACAACTAATTAAATAATAAATAACAATTAAATAATTAATAAACAATAAATCAAATAAATTAAATCAATTAAACAATAAATAAACGATAGATCAGATAAATCAATTAATTATGAAATCTCAAGAATAAATTAAATAATCCTTTAAACACTAAATCATAAACTAAAGTAAAATAAGATAAACTTCAGAACCCAATAAATAATAAATAATCAGATAATATTAATATCTCAATCTAGCCACTTAATAAACTATGCCATAGAATCAATTATTGATTTAATTAAACAATCATAGTCACAAGACCACATAACAAGGGTCCTAATAAACACAGTGCACCATAAGACAATACTAACATGACTCAACTGCTAAGGTGACAACTGAAGACTAGAGTGTGCGAGGGAAATACATGTCATCTCCAACAACTTGCCATTGGGATAAAGACATGCTCAGACCTATGAGACTAGGTGGAGTCGATGTCTGGTACTTGCAATCCTACATCCACCACTAAATGCAACACAATATATATACAACACATATACATCATAGATGGTCAGGAAAGTGATAAAGAATCCACCACTAAATGCAACACAATATATATACAACACGTATACATCATAGATGGTCAGGAAAGTGATAAAGAATCGCAACGTCATATCGTGCTCAGAATGAGTGATATGACATCGTCTCTAATCACAAAGACACTAGAAGACAATCACAACATCATTGCATCAACTCAGTCATCATAATCAAAGAGTAGGGTTAGCATAATCATGATGTCATCAAAATCCCATAAGCAATATGATCCATCATGAATAATAAACACATATAAACCATCAAATATAGATCCATAATCATCCATTACAATCATTGAATAGGGTTAGTACATAACATGACACCATCGAATCATCATAAAGTAGACTAGGCTTGATCAATACAATCCTTTGATGCATAAAAGACAAGTTGAATCAGGGAGGGGCACTACAAAAAAACTAGGAAGTCATATGATTGCGGTTTTGTCTTCCACTATAGTGGCTAGAAAGTAACTACTAAATTTAGAAAAAAGGTGAACAAATGCATAGAAAATGGGTTTCTATTCTAGACAAGCAAGAAAAATTAAATTAAGTAGAATGAAATCCAAGCAACAATATCTATCCATACATTATTGATTATGCATTTCATGCCATAATGGACTTGCTAAGAAATATATAGGCTCAATAACAAAGGCTGTAAAATTCAATATCTATCCAATAAATCAATCAAAGGATGAGATGCAAGGCTTGGATAACTACAACATGAAAATATAAAAAATATATGCTATTTCTTCAACCTACCTATTGTGATTTTTAACGCTACTTTATGAAATTATAACAATAATAAAATAAGAATATCATAACCATAAGATAAGCACAAATTAGAAACATAAGAACATCACATAACACAAGATTTATGTGGATAAAACCTCACAATAAAAAAACTTCACCAAGAAGAGAGGTCAAGTATGTATTATCAACAATAAATGTGGTTACAATACATTCACTTCCATTCTCCTCTTTACATCCAACATGGCAGTACTTATACATACCTATAGACAACTTCTTTATGCCTCCAACCTATCCTTGTTCCTACAGAATAAATTTGCATTCAACTATTCTACAGTAATTCTACATCCTAAGAATTGTTTATATAGAACGGTAGGAGCTCTAGAAACAATAGATAAGGCGTCCAAAGAAGGATCTTCATTCCAAATGACCTCAACCCTTGGATTACCTCTATGAAAGTCAAAAGGACATCGATTTTGGCTCCAATATTTTTTTATGCAACTCGAGCGCTCAATCTTACAAGATAAACATTACATTAGATGTAATGCATGACAGGATACCAAGAGACCTATTTCCTCTTCCAATCCCCCACTTGGAGAAGCCCAAATATCACACATTTTTCATCTTTCTATGTCATTATTTATCCCATTCTATTCATCCACATGAGGGGAAAATTATATTAAATAATTGTGGTCACAACCTACCTTTACTACTGCTACTGGAACCCATAACCCCTTAAGAATGTAATACAAATAATAGTGAGGATAAATATTAAAAATATGTTCCCAATTAATCCTAAGTTCCTTAAGAGAATTTCCAAGGATGTTTGAACCATGTCATAGGATTTACAAGGTAGATGGCACCATAATCCTAACATTCTCCCACTTGAGACCATACATTGTAAATACACCCATATGAATCACAAACAAGGGGAAAACATCCCTTAGTCATCCATGTATCATCTAAATCTTCACCATGCTCTCGAGCTCCAACAAGATACTTGCAAAAGAAACTGAGATAACCACCATCAAGCAAAAAAACTATCAAATCCTCAAAAAAGTCACATATGGAAGAAAAAATAACATGCCAAGGTGAACCATATCAAGTGTCTCTAAAACCTACACCAATATTTACATGAACATAAGCATCGGATTCAAGTGATAATTAAAGTTTTGAGTAATTGCCTCACTCATACCACCTAGAATAGAAACTACAACAAATTACAATTCATCCTAGATAACCATGCCTCAAACCAAGATATACAAACATAGATAGAACTTCATGCCATTAACATATCAACTCTAAACTACAATCAAGTCTTTGTACATCCATACTCCTATTTTAATTCAACATATAATGCACAAATGAACACAAACAAGATCAACTAACAAAATTTTCATTAACATTAAAATATTCTCGTTGATATAGACAATCAACATCTAAGTCATCCCATTCAAAAAATATGAATGGTCAACCTACCTAATTGCATAACTCGTAGATCCTAATAAAAATAAAACATTCAATATCATCATCATAGCACTAATCAACGAGTTAATATATCATAGAGGAAAATGTATTTATTTATGTATGTATGTATGTATGTTTGTGTGTGCGCATGTGTGTGCTTGTACATATACATATACATACACATGCATGCACACACACACACACGTGTGTGTGTGTGTTTATACATATACATATACATATACATATACATATACACACACACACACACACACATATACCAAAACTCCCACTACTTTTGTAATTTCAAATCTGAAATTAGATCAAAGAATACCAAGTCTATCTATGGTACTTTCACATGGATGATGTCACTAACTCCTCTATTACATATTGTCAAAGAAACATAAAATGATGTGTAAATCTTGCAAACAAATATGGTGCATTAACTCCCTCGTCATCATTCTCCATAGCTCTCCCAAATTCTTCACAAAAATAAACATACAAGAAGAAGAACAAGACCAAACAAAGAACCTACAAATCAAACCATGTCCTTGTTCCACACTAACATGTACCAAGCTATGCAATGTAATATCTCCTTCACCATTCCCATATTGAAAGGATATCAACATATAATATTAAAATCAAATAAAACTTGGTAGAAAAACATGTAAACCTCTCATACCAAAGATAGATCAAAGAAACCAACCATTATTGCAACAAAGGAAATATAATTAAAGCCAAAAACCATTTCTCATACCTCTCCAAATGAATCCTCACAACCAAATTAATACATCAAGAAAAATAATAAGGAGAAAAATAGAAATCCATAAAACCATGCATCTTCTTCTCAAAAAGTCCCCAAAGCTATCTTCAAGACTAGTTTACATGAGAAGATAAGATACAAAAATAAAGAATGCATCTAAAAACTAGGTGGGAAATGCCTTTTAGATCATTCACATGCTGAGTAGACCAAGAGTAGAAAACAATATTGTCATGAGCACACAACACCAAGTAATTAAAGCTTACAATAAATGTCAAACTTCTCTTCAAGTCTATAATGGATTCACATCCATAACCAGGTGTAGGCTCCTCAGTATTTATACTAAAATCCTCATCAAAGAGTAACTATCTTAACACACGATCTTCATTAACAAGTATAGCACCATAAAGTGTACACCTTTGTTAATGTGTCAAATTTGACACTCCCCTAGCACTAATTTTTGTATTTTCCCATTTCTCTATGCATTATGGGGCCTTTATTGTAATTAATTAATATTTAATTCAATATTGTGGGTCTTATTCCACTTTAGTACATCATCACACTAAAAGTTCGATCCCTTGATTCTAAGTGTGCCCTTTATCCTTATTATCTTGATTTATCCTTAATCGTACCCCAATTTCAACTTCCAAAATATATTTCACATATCTATACATCATGTTTTGAGCCACCAAACTAGAATTTCCATTAGAACCCTATTATATTGCATTCCCAAGAAGTTAGGAAGTTAGGAAAAAGTTGTCAGGACCAGGACGGTCACACCCTCTAGGTCTTGGGATTTTTGCCTCAAATTTAAGGAGGATAATTAGGCTATCCTACCCTATTCAAATCTAACTTTGCGTGAAAATATAACAAATCTAAGTCGACCTAAAGGTGATTTAAATTATGAAATACCTATTTAAGGCATCCTCCTCAATTTATTTTCAACATCTCACCTCATGCTAACATTATCATCCAATTAAACAACAACTAATCTTAGATTTAAGAGTGGATTTGATTCAAGGAGTAGAAAAATACATCAAGACATATTCATATTATGTTTTATTTATGATTTCATCATGGATTTTATGTGATTTATCATGTTACTACATCAACACATGAAATACTTATCCTAGGAGCATTGCATCGCTTATTGAAGGTATAATCATCTTCATTCAAGAATTTGAATTTCAGAACTAGCTTTGCCCTCAAAAGGAAATCTTTTATAATTCAATTCAAGTTCTATTTCTATTTCAACCAGTGCTAATTCCAAACCCAAAGTTTGACATAGGCAAACCCCTATCTACAACACCCTTTATTGCCTCTCGTGTGCAACTGCAAGTATCTAGTGGAGCCAAGAAGCCTAGAACAACATTAGGAAGTTGGTACAAGCCTATTCCTATAATTTGGACATGATTTTTGGGGGATCAAAGTGGTTGAGACACCCCTGTCCTCAATGTTTTTCACCAAATTCTATAGATAGATTCTAGGTAGTCTCAAGGGGCATATTTCCAGCTAGTAGCTTATACTCAGAAGACTAGTACACTCTAAGCATCCTAGTCTCATGAATTTAGCTCTAGATTGAAAATACAAGTGCACAATAAGATTTACTATCCATTTGTGTGTATGTTGTAAAATATCTATTTGCTTATCAGTCAATTGCAACATTCTAAGATGTCATTTACTTCGTACTTTAGTCATAATTTCACATTGCATCAACTTATCTCCATAGTTCATTTCCTTTTAAAAGCAACAAAAGGAATATAAACCCTAGAGGTGTCATTGGACTCTCTTCTACAAGAGTTAGTCAAATTTGATCACTCCTTTAGGTGATTTCATATTCCAATGTTTGTATGAAAGTGGATCTTGGTCTTCGTCCTACTTAGTTCGATTTTCATCCATTACATTTTGGTGAACTCAACGCTTCTTGCATTGGCACATCTACTAGTTTTTAATATTGTATATTTTCATTGCATATATTGAGTGAACATTGCTTTCGTTAAATCTTTAAAATGATTTGATCTTCCATTTTTATCTTCTGCAAGCATCAACAAGTTTTCTCCAGTTAGCTAAAATGAAACATGTAGATATAAAGTGTAGACACCTAAAATTGTCCTAGCCTAATTAAATAAAAAAAAATATTTAATTAATTATTCCCCTTTCTTTTGTAAATTAAATGATTTTTTATTTGTTTAATTAATTCACAAATCCTTTTTTATCCCTTTTTCTATCCTAATTTAAATAGATATTTTTATTTATTTAACTAAATAAATATTTTATTTATTTAATTTATGTGACCTTCCCTCTTTTAATTAAATAAGTAATTTAATTTATTTAATTAATTCATTTAGCTTTTTCCCTCATTTTTCTTAACCACTCTCTTTATTTTATTATTTCCTCTACCTATCCTTCAATCTTAGTCGACCATCTTTTATCCCACCTCTTAATCTCAACCCTTCATTTTTAGGATGTTCTCTATATAAGAGGCTTCCTCCTCTCATTTTCCATATACAAAAACTTTGGAGCATACTTAGATTCTTCCGAATTGACTTTAGCCTGTATCAAGCTACATTGTCACAACCACATCCATTCACCATTGAGATCTTGTGCAAGCATACAAATCTGAGAGCAACATATCAAAAGCAAGATCAATGGAGATAGGAGAATAATGAATATCAAACCCATTGAATATGTGAATGGTATCATTTGATTTATTTAATGATTTTGCATATTTTATGGTTCTTCATTGATGCTATGTTGGATCTCATTATAGATCTAGGGTTTTTTGTGGTTATATATTCTTAGGATTTACAATATTAAAAGTTTAAATTCAACATTTACATTTTGGCACACTCAATGGGACTTGTATTTCTATTAGATATATATTTTTGTAGGTTTTTTCAACCCTATATAATTGTTTTTGTAAAAAAAATTGGGGACTCACATTTTGTAGCTAGGGTTGGAGACACAAGATTAGGATTTTAGAAACATTTGATCCTATCTCACAAATGGATGTGAATTTTTTCATAAAAACAAAAATTCTTCAAGTTGAAGATGGTATAAGGAGTTCTCAGTCCAAACATTAGAATTTTTGGATCATTTTTGAGTTATTTATAAAAATAATTATGATTTTTGATAAAAATAATAATTTTGAGAGAAAATCAGCCAATTTTCCAAACTTTATTATATTTATAGAAAACTATTAGAATTTTAGAGGGGTCCTATTCTTTGTTCTTCAATTTTGATGAGAAATAGTTAGCAAAAATCAATTTTTTAAAAATTAGGGTTTTTCAATGATTTGATCATATCTCACAAACGACTGTGAATTTGTGCACAATTTTTTTTCTACAAGTTTGGAATGGTATATGGACCTTTCAATTTGAAAATTCAATTTCTTGGATCATTTTTCAATTATTTATAATTTTTTTATGATTTTTCATAAAAAATAATTTTGGGAGCGTATTAGTGATTTTTTTGGATTTTCTTATATTTATGGAAATATCTTAGAATTATAGAGGGGTTGTGTTATTTGTGCTTTTAATTTTGATGAAAAATAATTTGTGAAAAATTAAATCTTTGAGAATTAGGTTTTTTCAATAAATCTACTTTCTAGGGCTCAAATCAAAGTATTTTTTAAAAAGAATCTATTTTCAGAAAGCTCTCAAAATTTTAGTAGGAGTTTGTTCTTTTCGTTTTAATTTTTTGATGTAAAAATCATTGCAAAAAAATCAAATCTTGTTGACAAGGTTAAAAAGCAAAAAAAATAAAATTAATAATTTTGTGATGAGCTTATAATTTATTTGCATATATCTTATTTTCATAAGATTGATTTATCACCATTGAAATTTATTTATCATGAGTTCTAATATCATAAGGAATCTTTTTGTGATATAACATTTTCTTGCTTTGGTTATCATCTCTAGCATGTTCTCACACACACAATTTGAGGATAATAAACATCTAGCATGGAACTCATGATTGGATCAAGGGGTTCAACACATTTGGAAAGTGTTAAATAAAGGTGCACTTGTTCTAAAACGCTCTCATTTACATTTTGAAAAGTGGTCATAATCTTTTCCATTCATCATAGAATCATTTCTTTCTTTCGTGATATGTCTTCCACATATTGAAAATGGGATTAAAATCAACCTTTCATGTTTTGAAGTGTCATTTCATCCCCAAGATCACTTATGTATAATCTCCTCTTGGAAGCCAACGATAACCTTGAGTGGTTAGAATAAAGTGATCTTATTTTTATTTTTAGGAGGCCTGCCTAGAGAAGTGATCATTCTAGAGGATGACCTTAACTCCTGTGTTCCAAAAGAGTATAAATAGCGAGGGTGAATCGAAAGACACGCTTCTTGGAAGTGAAATATTATTAATCTAGGCTAAGCCTCTAAGAACTTTATACCTAAGAGAAATGAAGGTGGAGAATGGGTTACCCTTTCCTCCTAGTTGTTTGACAATATTTCTCTTTCATTTCACAAATTTAGGCCTCACATACCCTTGTAGTATATAGAGGATAGCCCTAGTTGAGCTTGTAAATCCTAAAGATGAAATTTTTGGCCATCATTTCTTGTGAATGCAAGGAGTGATAATCCCACTTGAGTAGGCTTGTTGGTGTGTCTTATGTGCTTGAATGTTTAGATTACCTTGGTGCAGGAGAACCTAGGAGGCTCATGAAGATCAATATCTTTTTTTTTTTTCACGTTTCTATGATTTAATAAGGTCATGTGGACTATCTCATAATGTTTTATCATGATGTAAGGCCTTGATGCCATTTTTTGTGCATTGTAACCTAACATGACCTATTTGGTCAACTGTGGTCAAACATCATCCAAATGTGGAATTGGGGTGAAACCTTTAGAAATCATTTTTTGAGTCATATATGACCTAGATGTAATGGTTTTAGCATGTTTTGGAAGTTTTTGTGTACCCATGTAAAAAGTTGTAAAAAGTTGCATGAGCAACTTTGCAACTTTTATTGTCAAGTTGACAACATTTTGTGCAAATTTGTAAACCAATGACTATTTGGTTCAAAATGTGGTTATATACGGTTGGTTAGTTGTATATGGGCCTATATAAGCCTCTTCCAAATCGAGGCAATGTTGTTGAAGCATTTATTGAAGAATTGGCAATACAAACATCTTTGTTTTCCTTGGATTTTGTTGAAAACATGTGTAATAGTCCTTTGATTCTCTTTTGTACAGATTGGTAAAAAAATAATATGAACTTGGAATGTTAGAGTATTAAGTTAAATTCCTTCTCTAAGTGGTTTGAATATTTTTTGTGTAGTTTGGAAGGATATCTATTCATTGATTTCCTACCGAGTCAGCAAACCCTCTTAAACCTAGGGTTTTGGACAAATGGGGCTATAACTTGACATTCCCTAATATAAAAATCAAATCTCTTGGGTTAATTTAAAGTATAAAAGTGTATTATAGGATTTTGGAGGTTTTAGAGATGGTCGTGAATAATGGAGGAAGAACCTAGCAATTTTAACCTGGCACCCTCATGTGACAAGTTATGCAATTGGCTAAGTTTTGTGAACTGGGCAGAATTGTAAGTGTTTGGACCCCAAATGTTGGTGGATTTGGTGGTTTGGATATTTTTATAAGGTTTTACAAGTGGTGGCTTCATTTTTTGATCAATCTAAAGGGTAGTTGCTTTGTAAAAGTGACCTAATTGGGGCTTTAGGGCTAGTAGGCCAGCTTTAGTCCTCATAGGAAGTCCAAGACATCAAGGGTTGAATTTGTGGTATGTTTTTAACCTTTTTGAATTATGTCATTTCATGTAAACAAATTATGTTCACTCCTTTTGTGATTGGGTGTATTGGGACTGCCTACTGTGGAAGGGATGCCAAGCTCAATTGATGCCTACGTTGTGGTAAACCTTAACAAGAAGGTTGTGGTCAAATCAAAACTCATTTGGGGTCTACAAAGGTTGTTATAAGAATTTTCAAAGGTATCCTAATCAATTCCCATTGTTCCTCATACTATGTCCAAGTATGACTAATGAGAGTGTGTTGAAGCCTTGGAGGGTTAAGGCTTAGAATTGTATGATGAGTTGTCCATCATACCTTGAAGGTTTCCATTGATGTTCAGAGTCTTGTGCAGGGTGTGAGATTTTTGTGAGTCTAATTTCAAATTGGTCCTATTATTTTGGGTTGTGTTCAAGAAGTTGTCTTGTCAAACTCAATCCTTCACAAGGTTCTGCATCATATTGGTATCAGAGCCAAAAGGTTCTACAATTTAGTTATAAGGGAAGTTTGGTGTATGTTAGTTGAAGAAAGTGAAGGAGAGGCTAGCATAATGCCTCCAAAGGGAATGAACACCGAAGTGGCTAAGAAATTCCAAGAGATAGAAGAGATGATCAAGACCAGAGTCAAGGAGGCACTCAAGGCTGAACTCAAGGCAATGAAGAAAGGAAAAAGGCTAGATGAGGATTCTGATGAAGAAGAGGAGAAATAAGAAGAAGAACCCCAAAGATAGGAGACATAGATACTTATAGATCAGAATCCATTCCTTGAAGCCCTAAAGACAATAGTCAAAGACTCTTCAGAGGCCAAGATGGAGATCCCTACTTATAGTGGGAAGATGAATGCTAAAGAACTTATGGATTTGATAGATACTTTGAATAATTATTTTGAATACAAGGAAGTGCTTGAGGAAAGGAAAGTAAAGTTTGCTAAGACCAAACTAAAGGGTGTTTCTTTGACTTGGTGGAATTATACTCAAGGTGAAAGGGTGAAGATGGGAAAGAGCATGATTCACTCATAGGACATGATGGTGTCCAAAATCAAAGCCCAATTCATTCCTGTTGACTATGAAGTGCAACTTCTTAGGAGAATGCAAAACTTAAAACATAAAGATTTGGATGTGGATTCCTACATAGAGGAATTCCACAAATTGGGTTTGAGACCAGGGCACCATTAAGATGAAAAGGAGGTTGCTAGGTACTTGAATGGACTCAAATTCAACATTCAAGATGAGATGAGTCCGATGACTCCTAAAACAGTAGATGAATGCTTTCAAATGACTTTGAGGGCGGAGGATAAGTTGAGAAGGAAAGGTGAACAATACGATAGGGGAAGAGGAGGCAAGAAATTCAAAGGAAAAGGAAATTTTAGGGGAAGAGGTTAGTCTCAAAAACTCCAAGGTGAGTCTAGCCAACAAGAACAGAGTGGAGACTCAGGTTCAAGAGGAGGCTTTAGAGGAAGAAGACCCAATGGAAGGGGTAGGTTTGGAGGACCAAGGAGAGGTCCTAGTGTCTTCACAAGGAGGCACTTCAATGCAACCAAATAGGGCACACCGTAAACAAGTATCTTGAGAAAGCCTCAAACTTTCATGGAGGAGAGAGAAGGAACCAATTGATTTAAGAAGATGATTGCTAAAGTGTCAATTCCCCAATCAGAAGTGCGATCCCAGTTCATGATGGAGAAATCTTGATGATAAGGAGGACCATGTTGAAGTTGCCTCAAACAAAGGAACCCCCTTAAAGGAAGACGTTGTTCAGAACCACATGCAAGGCCTATGGTAAGATATGTAAGGTAATTGTTGATTCAGGTTCTACTGAGAATTTGGTTTCTATAGAGATGGTAGACAAATTTAAATTGAAAAGAATACCTCATGCCAACCCCTACAAGATGTCATGGTTGAATAAGGGGCAACAAGTCTTAGTGGATGAACAATCTTGGGTAGAGCTTGAGATAGGGGAGTATAAGGATAGACTATTGTGTGATGTCATCTCCATGGATGCCTGTCATTTATTGTTAGGACATCCATGGCAATATGATGTACAATCCCAACATGATGGGAAGACAAAATCCTTTTTTGTAACAAAAAATGGGAAGAAATACAAGATGGATCTTTTACCAGATGAGAGTGTGGATAAACACATTGGGTCAAGTGTCATGATAGTGAGTGGGAAAGAGTTTCTAGATACTCTAAAGGAGGAAGGAATGCAAGAGTATTCTTTGATTTTGAAACCCAAAGACAATCTTGATTTGCATGGCCACAGTGAGGAAGAAGTTCCCAAGGAGGTGTAGTAGTTGTTAAAAAAATACAAGGGTATCTATTACAAGTGTTGTTGTTGTTGCACCAAAATATAAACCTGTTAATGATCGATACAACCACTAGACTTATAGAATCTACAAGAGGCAGTTAGGCCATGTCACAAACCTGAGTGTTGCGTTGCACAACACAAGGAGACCAAGGGCGCACACATTTCAACAATCTCCCCCAGTGCAAGTGAGGGGTTTGAACCTGTGACCAAGCTCTGATACTATTTCTTATAAGTGCGGTTGTCATTGCACCAAAAGATCAACCTGTTAATGCTCGATACAACCACTAGATTTATAGAATCCATAGGAGGTGGTTAAGCCATGTCATAAACCCAAGCGCTGCGCTGCAAAACACAAGGAGACCAAGGGCACACACCTTGCAACAGTATCATGGTGGAGGATAAACCTAATAATTTTCCACCTATTAGGGACAAAAGCCATCATATTGAATTTACACTAGGGTCTACATTGCCAAACAAACTAGCCTACAAGATGACCCCATCTCAGAATGAGGAGATTTCCAAGCAAGTACAAGAGTTGTTGGATAAGGGTTTGGTGAGAAAGAGTCTTAGTCCATGTGTTGTCCCAATAGTCCTAACACCTAAAAAGGATGGTAAGTGGAGGATTTTTATGGATTCTAGAGCAATCAATAGGATCACCATAAGATATAGGTTCCCTTTGCCTAGAATTGAGGACCTAATGGACTGTTTGGGAGGTGCTTGCTATTATTCCAAGATTGACCTCAAGAGTGGGTACCATTAAATCAAGATAAGGTAGGGAGATGAACATAAGACTACCTTCAAGACAAATGAAGGTCTCTACGAGTGATTGGTGATGCTGTTTGGGCTATCCAATTCCCCAAGAACCTTTATGCGCCTCATGAATGAGGTATTAAAAGACTTAATTGGTAAATTTGTTGTGGTTTATCTTGATGATATACTTGTGTTTAACAGGACAAATAAGGAGCATTCGGAGCACTTGAACCAAGTTTTGAAGAAGTCGAATGATGAAAAATTGATGATTAACACAGAGAAGAGTGTCTTCATGAAGGAGGAACTTGTCTACCTTGTCTTTGTAATCTCAAAAGGGAATTTGAAGATGAATCCAACAAAGGTGGAGGTTATTTTGTCATGGCCAACACCAAGGACAGTAAGTGATGTAAGGAGCTTGCATGGTTTGGCAACATTTTATTGAAAGTTTATTAAAAATTTCAGTCATATATGTGCACCTGTCCTAGACACCATTAAGGGAGGACAAAAGTGTAAGTTTTCTTGGCCCATTGAAGCAAATGAAGCTTTTGAATATCTGAAAAAAAGAGTAGCACATCAGCCCATCCTTGTTTTACCTAATTTCAATAAATTGTTCACAGTGGAGTGTGATGCTAGCAATCTAGCCATAGGGGTTGTCTTGAGTCAAAAGGGAAGACCGATGGCTTTCTTTAGTGAAAAACTCAATGATGCCAAAAGGAAATACTCCACATATGATTTAGAGTTGTATGCAATGGTGCAAGCCTTGAAGAAATGGCGACATTATATTTTGCCTAAAGAATTTATTGTTTACACTAAAAATCATGCTTTCAGTTTTCTAAATGGATAGGAAAAACTTAATCACAAGCATATGAAGTGGATTGAATATCTTCAAGCCTACACATTCATTGTCAAACACAAGAAAGGGCAGGGAAATAAAGTGCCAAATGCATTGAGTAGGAGGGTGTGCATGGTTCAAGAAATTCAATTGCAAAGTGTGGGGATTGATTCCCTCAAGCAAATGTACAAGGATGATGAAGACTTCAAGGAGATATATGAGGTTTGTGCTCAATTTTCTGATTCCTATCATATTGATTTTTCTGAGTTTCTATTGCAGTGGTGGTTGTTGTTCAAAGGGAGCCAATTATGTGTCTCTTAGATTCTCCATGAAGGAGAACATTATAAAGGAGGAGCATAGTGGTAGATGGGGGCCACTTTGGGCTTGATAAAGCACTAGAACAGGTGAAGAGATTTTATTTTTGTCTGAAGTTACAATCAGATGTTAGAAACTTTGTGGAAGGTTGTAGCATATGTCATAGGGTTAAGGGAACATCATCCAATGCAGGTTTATATCAACCACTCCCTATTCCTAATAGGCCATGGGAGAGTATTAGTATGGATTTTGTTTTGAGTCTTCGTAGGTCTCAAAGGGGTTTTGATAACATCTTTGTTGTGGTGGATAGGTTTAGTAGGATGGCTCACTTTTTACCATGTAAATGTACTAATGATGCTTCCTATATTGTTGGATTATTCTTCAAAGAGATTGTTAGTTACATGGTTTGCCTCTCAAAATTGTGATTGATAGGGATTCCAAGTTTGTGGGCCACTTTTGGCGTACCTTGTGGAAGAAATTAGGCACTCAGTTGTCTTTCACTTTAGCATATCACCCTCAGACGGATGGGAAAATTGAGGTGGTGAATAGGTCATTGGGGAATCTTCTTAGGTGTCTCACCAAGAAGCATGGAGAGGCATGAGATATGATCATCCCTCAAGAAGAGTTTTCTTATAATGACTCTACCAATAGAAGCATCGGGAGGAGTCCTTTTGAGGTTTTCTATGGGATTCATCCAAGAGGGATTCTAGAACTTAGGGATCTACAAGGTTTGGATAGAAGGAGTGCTCAGGGAGAAGACTTTGCATTGACAATGAAGGACATACATGATAGAGTAAGGAAGACTCTCCAAAAGAATACAAAGAAGTACAAGGAGAAAGCCAATGAAAGGAAGAGAGATGTGCAATATAAAGTGGGGGGCTTAGTGATGACACACTTGAAGAAAGAGAGGCTTCCTAAGGGGCAACCAACAAAGTTACTCATGAAGAAGATTGGTCCTTGTTGAATTGTACACAAATTTGGTCCTAATGCCTATGAGGTTGAACTTCCTCAAGGCTTGGCCATATCCCCAATCTTTAATGTTTCAGATTCATTTCCTTATAATATAATGTTGCTAGTTTAGATGCATTTTTGACAATAGAATGAGATGAAGGGTGGCTTAAGGATCTACCACCTAGCCAAACATTGAAGTTGGAGAGAATATTGGACACCAAGGTGATCAAGAAGACTAGGAAGAAGACATACAAGGAGTACCTTGTAAAATGGAGTGGCCTACATGCTAAATATGTCATTTGGATGAGTTAAGAAGAAATATTGAAGCATGGCACTTCTGTTGTAGACCTGGTTACTCAAGAGACTTGAGCTTTTCTACCCCTTGGGAGTATGGTTCAAGAGCACCTAGGAGGCTCATGAAGATCAATATCTTTTTATTTTGTATTTTTTCATGTTTCTATGATGTAATAAGGTCATTTGGTCCATCTCATAATGTTTGATCATGATGCAAGGCCTTGATGCTATTTTTTGTGCATTGTAACCTAACAGGACCCAGTTGGTCAACTGTGGTCAAACATCATCCAAATATGGAAATGGGGGTGACACCTTTATAACTCATGTTTTGAGGAATATATGGCCTAGATGTAATGGTTTTAGGTTGTTTTGGAAGTTTTTGTGTGCCCATGTAAAAGTTGTAAAAATTTGCATGAGCAACTTTGCAACTTTGGTTGTCAAGTAGACAACATTTTGTGCAAATTTGTAAACCAACGGCTATTTGGTTCAAAAGGTGGTTATATCTGGTTGGTGAATTATATATGGGAATATATAAGCCTCTTCCAATTTTAGGAAATATTTTTCAAACATTTATTGAAGAATTGGCAATACAAACATCTTTGTTTTCCTTGGATTTTGTTGCAAACACGTGTAACAGTCCTTTGATTCTCTTTTGTATGGATTGGTAAAGACACAATATGAACTTGGAATGTTAGATTATTGGGTTAAATTCCTTATCCAAGTGGTTTGAATATTTTTTGTTTAGTTTGGAAGGAGATCCATTCATTTATTTCCTATCAGGTCAACAAACCCTCTTAAACCTAGGGTTTTGGACAAATGGGGCTATAACTTGACATTCCCTGATCTAAAAAATAAAATATCTTTGCAGAATGTCAATTATAAAATTTTGTAGGTTTCATAGATTTCCGTGAAGAATAGAGGAAGAACCAAGCAATTTTGACTTGACATCCTCATGTGACAAGTTATGCAAATGACTGAGTTTTGTGAACTCGACAAAATTGCAAGTATTTGGACCCCAAATGTTGGTGGATTTGGTGGCTTGCATATTTTTAGAAGGTGTTACAAGTGGTGTCTTAGTTGTTTGATCAATCTAAAGGGTAGTTTTTTCGTAAAAGTGATCTAATTAGGGCTCTAGGGCTAATAGGGTAGCTTTAGTCCTCATAGGAAGTCCAAGACATCAAGGGTTGAATTTGTGGTATGTTTTTAACCTTGTTGAATTATGTCATTTTATGTAAAAAATTTGTTTTCAAACCTTTTGTGATTGGGTGTATTGGGACTGCATACCATGGAAGGGCTACTAGGCTCAATTGATGCCTACATTGTGGTCAAATCAAAACTTATTTGGGATTTGCAAAGGTTTTTCTAAGCATTTTCAAATGTATATTAATCAATTCCCCATTTTCCTCATACTATGTCCAAGTATGACTAATGAGAGTGTGTTGAAGCCTTGGAGGGTTAAGGCTTAGAATTGTATGATGAGTTGTCCATCATACCTTGAAGGTTTCCACTAATGTTCTGAGTCTTGTGTAGGGTGTGAGATTGTTGTGAGTTTGATTTCAAATTGGTCCTATCAGTTTGGGTTATGTTCAAGAATTTGTCTTGTCAAACTCAATCCTTCACAAGGCTCTGCATCACACCTTCCCCACTTGAAACCAAAAGGGGATACACTTTTTAAACTGAGCCGTAGGTTTTTTTATTTTGTATTTCTTTCCTTTGTGTGTTCATATTTAATCAAAAATTAAAAAAAATAAAAATAAAGGAAAAAAAATAAAAAAAACATCTTTTGCCTAAACACTTCCTCCACAAACACATACAACCCAAACTCAAAATTTAAGGATTGGTTTGAAAAAATGCTAATTAAAGTTAAAGTTTCTAAATCCTCAAAACCACTCACACATTTCTCCAAACATTAAATCTTAGAGATATCTTGTAGAATACACTTATAGGAGAGGAAGAACGTTTACACCTTTGGGTGAACCAACTGATTCGACATTACAAAAGCTAGTTGCTACTAAGCTCGTCACCTTGCTAAGAAATGAACCTTTTCAACGTAGAATAAAATCCCCATGGTGGAATGATAATTAATTTTGTGAATAGCATAGGAGCCATGGACATAAAAATTCTAATTGCTCAAGATTGGAACACCTCATTCAAGGCCTTATTGATTAAGGTGATATTACTATTAGTGAAAACCTAAATAAGAATTAGGTGTGTGTCAAGATATTCCATCCAAGCATGATCAAAATTATTAACCTATGTCTAGCAATGACTCATCCTAAAATAAAACTTACATCTCTCCCACCATTCTCTCATCTCCTAAATCTTTACAACATCAATCCCCACCATCTCCATCAAACAATGAATCCAATAATGACACCTTTCAAATTTACCCTGAAGGGCTATCCACAATAGAAATCCAAGCTAATCCATTTTCTAATCCCTCCCATAATTAAAAAATCCTAGTATCAATGCCTTCATTCTGTCCATCCCAAATCAAACCCACTCAAGAGAGCATCATTCAAGATCTATACCTATCAAGCCAAAGCATGGACTCTATCCCAAAATCTCCCATACATATGCAAAATCCTATCCCATGTCAAGAGGGTAATATATAGAATGACGAAACTTTTTCTAAAATAAATCAAGATCAAGATTCCAAAGCTTTTCTATCTCATCCAATTTTTGACCAAGATCCCATCTCCCTAGAATCTCATGATGATCCACTCTTTCCTTTTTATTCCATTCATGATGATCCCACCATACCTTTTTACTCCATTCAAGATGATCTCCTTGTTATAGTTTTGGCAAATTGGGAGCAAACACAAATTAACAGTTATATGCAGATACAAATTAACAAAGATGAAGAAAAATACACACACAAATAACACAAAGATTTAATGTGGTTCACCCAAGATGGGCTACATCCATAGAACACGGTCGTCCAATCTATTCTTATTATCCAGTAAAATAGTAAAACACCATTACAATTCCTTTTACATTCCAACCACTTATAACATGCAACTTTTAGGGCAACATACAAAGTCGGTTAACAAAATTAACCCTAACCCTAAAAGAATATTCTCGTAATCTTTTTCTTGTACTTATATTTTGTTGGCAATTGACACTCATTAGATGCATTTTGATGCATGAATAATGGTCTAGGGTTGTCATTGATGGCAACTCTCCTTAGAGTTCCTATCCGGTAATCACGGATTTTGATATCTGGAAGTGAATGTGATCCAATGACAGACAACCGGTATTTTAGGATAAGCAGTATAGTTTTGGTCCAAAAGCTTTCCAGTGATTTCGGTGATAGGATTTGTGCATGGGGTGATAGGACCAACTTTTGGAAGTCATTTTGACATCATTTGATGGATCTGCATATGTTTTGGTGATCCGGTCTATGCCGACAATCAGTTACACATTACATTGCATATTGTGCTGGCCGAGTTGATGAATGTTTTATTTTGTGGTTGCAGATATATAAGACTGGTGTAGAAGATCTTTTTGTATTATTTAATGAGCGATTTGTGATCGAGAAACCATTTTGGTGCAATTTCATGTGTGCATTATTGATTCGGTAGCTGACTAGGAAGTAGAACATAGCAGAGTAGCAGAGGTGGTATAGTCAGATTTTATGCACTTAAGTAGAACTCATCCAGGCATTATTTGATGCTATTTTGGAGTTCAAAACTATAGTTATCTCTGTAATTGATCTGTAACTCAGTGAGACTTCCGTATTGTAAATGAACCTTTGGTTCTAGGCATTGTGCCTGAATGCAAGTGCATTCCCCTCGTGTAATATTTATGTACTCCTGATCACAGGATATGAATATTGTGGGTTCCAATACCACTGTGGTTTTTCCCTTTCCGAGTTTCCATGTAATTATCTTGGTGTTATGTTTTTGTGGCTTATTATCTTGTGTTTCTGCACTTTACTTTCTTGCATATGCTTCTAGTGGCTTAAGATTAAGTCAGAAAATTTATTTTCCAGTAGATCACTGATTCACCCCCCTCTTAGTGATGCTTGATTCCAACATTTGGTATCAGAACCTAGTTCCTCCGAGGAAGCCTAACCGCTTGAGGAAGGTTTGAGAGATTGAATCAATGGATTCTGGTTTTCAGAGACAACTTTGTGTGGCACTTGAGGATCTTGATGCAACAAGAAATGAGATAAGATCCTTAAAGAGAAACCTGAATGTAGCTGAAGATTTCATTAATGATTTGAAAGATCAAGTGAACACTTCAAGAGACAAGAGGAAAGAGTTTATGGACAAGCTGAAGGAGAAAGAAGATCAAAGCATGGAAAATCTGGACAAAGCTGATGAATGTGATAAACTTGCTCGAGAAAATGTTGTATTGAAGAATGAGATGCGATCCATTGTAATGAAGTTGACTAAGGAGATTGAAGACCAGAAGAATAATGAAGAAGGTTTGACTCAATCTTTGAAGGACATAGCAGATGAATGCTTCATGCTTACCTATGAGAATGATCAGTTGAAGCTTGAGTTGACACAATCAAAGAATAATGGTCAAGATCTTGAAAGACAAATTTTTGCCCTAAGATATGAACTTGCTACTGCAAATGAATACAAAGACAAATTCAATGCTAGCTCAAAAAGGTTGGATGAGATGCTGGAAAGTCAGAGATATGGAAAAGACATGCGAGGACTTGGATTTGAGAAGGGAGAATTCTTAGGATTTGGACAAGGCAATGAAAAACCTAATCATAAGAAGAGAAAGAATCCTCCGATAAGATAGCCTAATGCCCATAAATTCAATGGTAGATGTTTTACTTTCAATAAATTTGGTCATATGGCTAATCAATGCAGAAGTAGGATGAATAATAGAATGAATAATATGAACAATGGTCCTACCTTTATCGGTTAGTATTTCATATGCAATAATTTTGGTCACAAGTCAAACATGTGCAGAGCAGTCATGGAGAATTTCAGAATAAGAGATGTTATGCTTGTGGGATGTTTGGACATAGACCGAATCAGATGAATTATATACCTATACAAAGAAATGTTGTTTGTAGTGCATGCAACAAAGCCGATCACATGGCTAAGTATTGTAAAAGGAAAAATAATGATCTGGTAAATAAAGGGAAATTAGATGAGAAATGCAAAGCAAAGGTAGAAGAGATCAATAACAAGCAGGAGAAGATGTGTGTTAGAAAAGATGAATCCAAGACAGATAGTGGATCTGCACCTGAATCTGATGTAGGATCTTCATCCAATAACTAAGGATTTTGACCTTAGGGGGTGGCATATTCATGCACAATCTTGCAGAACCCCCTGAAGAGATTTGTAATCGATCAAGGTTGATTGCAAATTCTTGGAGATGATTATCCAGAATTCTTCATGTCAATCTTGACATCCGGTTGATTGGAGTATGCTGAATAGGACATCCCGTTGAACTTTACAGTGGCATTTATTTCAACTTAAATTTAGGGTTTGTGAAGTTAAAAAGGGACAAAATATGAATCATTTATCACATTACGAACAAAGAGTTGAAGCTGCAGAGTAAGGCGAACTGGATTTCAAGGCAATCAAAAAGCTTGAGGTTATCCAACAAGGACTTCTTGTGCGTCCGGAATAAGAAAAAGGTATTTATCAAAGTGTTTGAATCCTAAATTTCTTGAAATGACATCTTCTTCTTATGTTGACAAACCCTTGGTAGTATAGGTCTCTGAAAGAGAAAGACCACAATTCAAGATACACCCATTTAAGTCTATTGAGGATGATCCAAATGATGCTTTTTTGTCTGTTCCATACAGAGTTTTGCATGTTGATGATGTGAGGGCATACATTCATTGTTCAATTAAGGAAACTGGAAATAAGGACATCCTAACCCTGTATACTGAGCGGATAATGGATGAAGTTGGGAATCCCAAGCCGAAATATGCACTGTTGCAAAGGAAGGGTTTTATGTAGTTTGTTCACTTCTCGTCATTTGATGAGGATGAATGGGTGAGATACATTTTGAGCCATGTCCATGATGAATTTATATGGTTGGATAGACCTTACAAGATAACCAAGCAGGCCATCTATGCAGTCACTTTCTCGAATCAAACTAGTGACAAACCTAATCTGAGAAAGGTAACAAACCCTAACGTTACAAAGCTAAATGATGGTCAATTTGATAATAGATCTATGACAATTGATGATATCTTGAAATATGATGTGAGATTTGCATCCATGATCATTGGCTATAAAGTTTACCAGTCTAGCAGATTGATTCAGTCTTCGGTATTGCCATATATGCAGCCTATCAAATGGAACTAGTACATATAGGGCTGATTTTTGATGGCCTATCGTCAAAATTTTGCCTGCTTTTCGTTGGACTGTCGACATATGAAGCTGTTGAAAAACTCATCATCGAGCATTTCGACGATGCCATCTAATGTTAGAATTATGACGATGCCATCTAACATCGGAATTGCGACGACATCCTAAACTCTTTCGACAATGACCATGATCGCTCATCTGGCCAAAGAATGTCGTTGGATGGATGTCAAAATTTTGACGCTCACCAGAAATATGCATCGACTAAAAATATGATGATCATCCGACAAGAAAGTGTCGTCAGACATACAACATCCTCGTCGGATGTTTCTTCAATTGGTGTCAAAATTCCGATGCCTGCCAGAAACTATGCACCAACGAGGATGCTGTTGGTCTGATGGTTTGGCTGTCGGTACAAAGTTAGGGTGTCGTCAGAATTCTGACGATAATTAATTAAAAGAAAAAGAAAAAGAATACGCATGCCAATTACAATGGTGCTTGTTGGTTCCCTTTTAGCATGTGGGGTATTATTCAGACGTTGACATTGGTTTTGAGACCTCGGGTATTGGAGGTTATTAAGCCTATTGGATGGGGTCTTCAACCTGTCCATTCCCAAACAAATCACCTTCTGTTGTTCTTGGTACAAGTTGATAAGCATTGGGTCTATATGGCGTGTATGCATCTCTATTTGGCGTGTATGGATCTATTTGGTGTGTATGCGTGTATGGCTTCAACACTTGAAGCAATAAGAACCAGCAAAATATGCACAATAGGATAACACCTTCAACCAAGGATATACAAATGATAAACTTATCTCTAAGCATAGGGTATCTGCTGTTAGGGAGGTTCACTGCCCCAGAGATAGTGTTTGATGCTCTAGGATGAAGATCATTATCATCAATGATAGTTTGAAGCCTTCAAATGAAGCTCGATGTCCACAAGATGAAGTTCACCACCCTTGAGAATAGTTTGTTGTCTCTAGAATGAAGATTTCTATCACTGCAAGATGGTTCACTGTCCTTAAATTATAGTTCACTGACCTTAGAGAAACAATTTGCTGAATGAAGGAGATAATTTTCTGATTGAAGACAATTCACTGAGTGTATGTGGATACAATGATTAAGCCTTTGTATGTATATGTGACTCAACCTACCAATTCACTCTAGGTCAGCCCTTTCAACTTGGCGCCAAAACATAGGGTTAAGATTACAAGTTACATAAGATACGACCTTCCCTATTCACAAGTTACAAGTTACATTAACTATAGGACCACAAGTTACATCGCCCAATTAGGGTCAGACCAAATTACAAGTTACATTTATAGGGCCTATCTTATCCACAAGCTACATTATATATAGGTCTTGCCCAATATTCATAGCAAGACATAATTACAAGTCACATGTATTTGGGCCCAATCCTAAGTGGTTCGGATTGCATGAGAGGTAATACATAAGAATTTTAATTGTCACTGACAACATTAAAATTCAATAGTCAGGTATCCGAGCTAGCTACAATTTTCAACACACAATAGAGATCATTGCTCCACTAAGGTTGGGATTGCAACACTAATAATAAGGTTGCTTCCTTAGTTGATAATAGGACCACTCCTCAAAGACAATGATATATACCTTGATTGTTGTATATATATCATTCTTTGCATTAACAAAGGGTCAGATTGATGTTTGGGCACGATTTGAGTTATAGAAAATTGTGAAGTTTTGAAACAAGACAATTTTCCCTTATTAGAGATGGTGTGAGTCTGGTTGTCATGGCGGGGACATGATAGAAGCTTGCATGTGAGAGTTAGAATTGAACTAGTTTTCTATGTAAATGTGGGAATGTGTTGCATTTTGGTTTTAAGGGGAGATAGATCTAACTTCGTATGACAAATTAAGATATACAACCATGGTGAAAAGATTGAATAATTTATTCATGTTCTGATCAACCTTGGGTGTTAAGGACTTCTATAATTTCATTAAATATTTGTGATTGACAAAGTTACCTAAGTTACCTTTGGTCAAGTCATGGTGTTGGAGTTCTTGGACAAGAGTGTTTACTAAAGCTTATAGTTCAACTATGGAATGGAATTTAAGAAGATTAAACCATTCTAAGAGGATCCTCCAATATCCATGACCATGATGTAGTGAGCTAATGATTCATTTTGTAAGGTTTGTAGCAGTTTGTTGCACATTGTAGATTGTGTAATTGATCTACCATTATCTATTAGGGAGTAGGAGACACTGATTTGTTCAGGTCGATTTGACATTTATTATTTATATGATTTGGGTTTGCATATGAATAATTTGAGTATTGATTAAGGTGCATGTTGGCCATGAGTTGTGAATGTGAGGGTCATAATTCCTAATTGTATAACACAAGTAGTGAAAATATAAAAACATCTTAACAACCCAAATAGTTATGAGAGTTGAACTTTAGGCTAGATTTAGTTGTAAAGTCGATAATGAATTCAAATGATAAAAATAATACAAGGAATTCTTGTTATCTTTCATGCTAGGGCAACAAAAGATCATGTAGAATATATAAATAATTAGTTGTATATATATTTTAACTTTTCTCCAATCCAATAACAAAATATCCTTGTGATTGACCAACCAAAGTGATCTAAACCTTAGAAACTAATAAACTTATCTTGATGTTTGCCAAAAATAGTGATTCAAAACCTTAAAACATTAATCTTTCCTTGATGTTTTCCAAAGAAAAGTGATACTGAACACTATAAATAAATAAAAGTATATGCATTTTATCTATAAAGTCTGCAATTATTAACTAAAGAAATATGTATATATAGTGCATGCCATCTTTCAAAAGGAATTTAAAGCGTTCACCAAATGAGGAGAGGAAAGTTATATGTATGGGTGCTATTAAGTTTAGAGCAATATCATTTTGGAGGAGATGTAATTCAAATGTTGTGGTTTGGAATTCTCTATTTAGTAACGTTTATTTGGCTTTTATGTGTGTGATATGCTTGCATTATAAATCTCTGAATTACAAAATGGATACTTGCAATCTGACCTTAGATATAGAAATTTCATGCACAATGAATGACAATAATAAGTAAAAGGAATACATGAAGTTTTGCCTCAAACCCAACAAAGCCAGATTGATCGATATTCTCAGATCCAGCCATGTCTACTAGCATCAATCTCCCTCCCACGATAGGTACATCCAAAGTTATCAAATAAGAATGATAATGGAAGATAGAAAAGAATGAACCGTATGAAGATCTACTAGAATAAAACAAACTTAAAATAGTAAACATTGTATTAAAAATAATTGCCCACCTCGAGAGTGTTTTATTTTTCAAGAGTTGCTCAAGTCCAACAATTTCCGACTCATTTCTTTGACTTTCCACTGGGCTGACTTCTCCCTCTTTATCAATCAAATTTGTTAGCACAACATTCTACAAATGTATAATAAGTAATCAAACCAATTAAGAATGAAATACAATGAAAAAAAAACTCAGAAAAATATAATTTCACTGCAAGCCATTTCAGTACTCCAACCAGTAGTATTGTAATTGACAGGTCATCTAATGCTGAAGTGTTGCAGTTGTATGGGATGTTACTCTAAAAGTTGAACATCAGAGTTGATTAGATTATAGAATTGAATAGGACCTTCCAGTTGAATAAGACATTACTTTACACAAGCTCCAACATTAGAATTTATTACATTACAAAGTTGAATAAGACCCTCCAACTTCCAAAAGTGAAAATAGTCAACTATACATGCTGCTGTCCAATTAAAGGATTTAATATTTTAAGTGATTTGGGGAGATATGCCAACACAAGTTGCAAACCAACCTCAACAAATGAAATTTTGGCACCATGCAAATTTAGTTACATTATCAACCACTCTCCCATTCAAGTTGATCTTGAAAT